>NW_026087411.1:20110579-20529146 GCF_022539395.1 Myiozetetes cayanensis
ATAGATGTTTATGCAGTGTAAGGATGAAGGTATAAAAACCTGACAATGTCAAATTTCACCATTCTTGAGAATAAACTGTCTCCAGCACAGAGCTGCATACATCAGTCTATGATAACATCAGAACAAAACCAAAACATATGCATAAATATATAGATAAAGAAAATAACAGTGTGAATTTAAGAGAGACCAGTAAATGACTGAGCATGCAAAAAGCAGGTGTGAGGACATAGGTTTTTTGAAAAGTCCCTGGGCATACTTGTTTCCATTGTTCATCTGCTTATGACCCCTTGCAGCAGTCTATACATTAACACTGATTCTAGATATTCTCAATGTTTCTCTTTAGCTAATAGACCATAGTGAGTTCAGACTAATGCAAAGTGCTTCAGATAGGACTTCAGACAATGATTGCATTTTACTTTAGCTTTGCTTTTAAATAATATTATTGGTCTGTATTTATTTTAAGTGCTTTCTCACAGATTTGTTGCAGAATTCTTGTGATTTTTTTTTTTTGTTTTTTATTTATCAGTTTGGGTTTTCTGGTCAGATTTTTTTGTGTTTTGTTGTTCCTTCTTTGTGGGTTTTTGTGTGGCAGCAGCCAAATCATACTACATTACTGTTAAAAAAAAAAATGAAATGACTGCTTATCAAATATGCTCTTTTTACAGCCCAAAGCAAGATTCACTTGAATCTAACCCCAAGCAAAAGAAATCAGTTTGCTACAGTAAATCCACAGCTGGATTTTGCTACCTTGGCCTATTTTGTAAACAAACAATTTTTTTAAAAAGAAGAAAAAAAAAAATCACCTCTCCGAGCACCCTTAACAATGCTTTTCCCTGCTGTTTACAGCACATCTCACTAAACACAAAATCCAACAAAAATAGTCTCCAGATTCAGACTAAGCCATGTTCCTCTATTACAAGAAGCAGTAGGTCACACACAGCACATGCACTGCTTCCTGCCTCGGCCATTCATCATGCACAACAAATGTGCAGGAGAAGTTATGTGTATATTTCTGAATATATATCTCTAAAATATGCTACATCCTGACCAGGCTTCTGTAAGCTTATAATATCTAGACAACTAGTACCTCCATGGACAAACCTAATCACCTTTCCGGGACAGAATTAATAAACAGATAGTTGGGCTTATGAGTAACAAGTGGTTGAACAGTGAGAAAAATCCACCCTCCCTATTTGAGGAGAACAAGAGTACTGAGATTCTTTTCTTTTTTTTTTTTTTTCTGACACGGAATTCCATTCTGGACAAAAGTTACATTCTTAGAGGTCTTCTCACTGATGCTTACCATGAAGAGAAAAGCAGTTAAAATAAGTCAGGTATTGTATCACCAGGCCACTTTCATCCAGCATAACTTTTTGGCACGCGTTACTCTTTGTTAACTTGACACATGAGTTAGGTTCCACATGAGTGACTGAGGTTAAAAATTAGCTTATTCAAGCTGTCCAAAAGTCTTTGTTTTTTACCTATGACATTACCAAAAGAGAAGCAATAAAACACTTATAACCCCTCCTAGTCTATCTGGGGCAGCAGATCAAGAGACACTGCAGCTCCCACTAAGGACACACAGGAATGGTTGTATCCATATTCCAGGGCTTAAACCTTCCAAACCAGTTTTACCTGCAGAACCCCACTACATTGATGGCAACACATCCTAGACCCCGATGTATTTCAGTAGAGAAGGAACACTTTGGCTTATTGTGCATAAAGAATTCACAAACAATGCATTTTCTGGGGTTTCAATGCACTACAAGCAGCAGACTGCATGAATACCCAGCATCTCATTTAATGAATATTTAATAAAAGCATAAATGCTCAAGAGCAAATTTATTTGGTGTGAATGTTTACTGCACAGGCATATTAAAACAGCATGAATACCTACAATGGAGAGATGATAAAACTTAGATACAGAAACCCGGTATATGTAGTTTTGTCCCTTGTATTTAATGACTATAACACACAGAACTGAAGGACATATATGAATCAATGTGCAAAACATTTATGCACACATAAATATAAGGCCATGTAAACAACCTCTGCAAAATCAGATCATTCACACAGATATGAAAATCCATGGAGCTTAAATACATGTTTTGTTTTGTTTTGTTTTTTTTAGTTATTATTCCTAAATAAGGACCTGAGGAAGCAAGCAATTCATTCAAGTAAAATTTGAATAATTCTTCTTCAAACACTACTATGAATCCTGCAGCACTTACTTTTAATTTTTGAACTCTCTCCCATTCCTTTTAGCTTCAATGATACAGTCCACGATACTCAGTAATTTCACCAGAGTACTGTCATTGATTGATATGTTTAATGATTTTCATGCAAGGCACTTAAAGAGTCTTAGGCAAGCTGTATTTATTCCTTTCACCTTACTGTGCCATCACTGTGACATGTGATCTGATCAAAATTAACTCATGTTTGAAGCTTCCCCAAATTCACAGAGTGATGATACCACATTTGAAGTATTTCTGGAAAGAAATCATGAAGATGGGGTTCTATTTAATCACTGATTTCAGCAACAAAACCGTACAGAAAGCTTGAATCTGAAATATTGGGAGTTGAATGACTGTTTTAGGTTATACTGAAACATTTAATTTTTAAACAAATTACCTATATTTACATCAAACTAGCACTGATTTGTTTAAAAACTGAATTTGAACTTGAAAATAAAAATGCTAAAATTGGTATAATATTTTACTTCGGAAAACAAATACATGGAAAAACCTGAACACCGTGGATAAAGACATTCATTGCATACTTTTCCTATGAAACTATCTTTTCTGCTTTACTGCCAAACTAGAAGTGTCCTTTATTTGCCATTTTTATGTTATAGGAGTTTTGCATATTTGTTCTTCAGAATTCTTTGCCATACAACAATACAGACCTCCTAGCAGGAATTTATTAGGGTAGATTGCTGGTGTATCAGAGCTCTAATGTTTATCAGGTAGGTCTCATTCATACTTCAGATAACTGGGAGATATTCTGATCTGACAACAGGAGGCCCTTGTGTTGCAGAGTCAGCAGGCAAACCCTCCATTTTGGGAATTCTAGACAGTGTCATCTCCTAAACTGCCAGCTGTACAACTATGGGCTCCCTGACTGAATGGCATCATTCCTGATCCAAACTGGCTCCATTCCTTTCCTATGTCATTTAAGGTCATGGTAATTATGGACTGCCAGTGACTTTGTTTTCTGTAAAACTCATTGAGATTTCTGATGTAAATGGCTTTTAGGAAGCTAAGCTTGAGAACACTGAAATGATTCAGCAATATTTTTGTTATATTAGGAAATTCACTTTTGATGTCAATTGTTAAAAGAGCTTTGACTTTTATTCTGACAAGTTTCACTGTTAGAAAAAAATATTTTGGCACACTAAAAGTCACAGGGCTTGACTGAGCAGCTGAGACAGCCTGGATACACAACTAGATAGCCATCTCATTTTCCAGTAGGTCCCACCTTTGAAGAACTGCAATACTTCTCCACAGGCATCTGACAGCTGAAAATACACTTCCTGGTCTTACAGAAGAATGAATCCTGAAAACTTCTGGTTTCAAATGATTGAAGAGAGATTAAGTGCAGAGTGTCTTTTCACAGAAAGTATCTCGGAAAAAAAAAAAGTATTTCCTTCTTTGAATTAATGCCATATCAATGGCATGAATTTAAATATCTTCTATGACAATATTCTCATTTGGCCAAACTGCAAGTATTACAGAAACTTATTGAAGGGAGAGGAGATACCAATAAAATATCTCCACATTTCTGCAGTCTTTAGAGGAATGCACTCCCCACAAAAGATTCAAATTCCCCCTTATGATCACTTGGATGCAACCTCAGGAACCTTTGTCCTCAATATGGTATTGATATTTGGAAAGTAATTAGACATTGTAACTACAACACTGTCTTGCCATACCCAGCTATGAAATGGGAGGATAGAAGGTATAACAACCATAGTTCTACCACTGTATTATTTCAGTGTAGGTTAGCAAAGGTTAAGAAAACCAAAAATAGGAAACTAGGTTACAAAACTTTATTGTGTTTTGTCACTGAAATCCAGACATTTCTAGCAGACATACAGCAGGAGTCACATGAGTAAAAATGTTTTGATACAGGACAGAAAAGCCACTAAAGAATACTGGTAAGCATCCCTGTATCAACTCTTTAATACCAAGCATATGTACTATTTTACTCTTGATATGACTGCATTATTTAGGATGGATAGATTAAAAACATAGTCTATTCCTACATTTCATACCACAACTTCTGTTGATCCTATAAGTAAATTAAGAACAGACTTCATTAATAACCAGTTGTGTATACTGCTGGTGGTTTGTTTATTTTTTCAAATTATGACTTAATGACACTTAGAAAAAACATTAAAAATGCACGGCAGTCATTCTAGCCAGTATGAAGTGTTGCACTTCATTTAATGATTAAAATGTAATTACCTGCATAGAAAAGCACAAGATAATGTGAACACCAGTAACTGAGTTTAACATGGTTTTATTCCGAATTTTGAGTACTGTAAATTGTTGCGTATGATGGCAATTAAAATCCCAAATTACAAAAGCATGTTTTATTAAAGCCCCTGTTGCTGCAAAAAGGTATGTTTCTTTGCCCTGTTCAATGAAGCCAACAACAGGTTTAATATTCACTTTAATATTCTTTCATTTAAGTCCTTAGTCTGATGAAACATCTAGAAGAAATACTTCCATGGACCTTAGTATATTTTATAATCCTATATAAGCAGTATGTTAAGCTTTACAGCATGTCTTGCTATTCACTGGTAGTATTACATCATAAAATAGGTCTGGCTGATTCCATAATAATGTGATCATGTGTCCATGCTTGATTTAAATCACATACATATGACTACACATTCTGATCTTACTAGGTAGTAACAATAATAGGACCATAGACAAGAGAAATAAAACGTACAGAGAGAGAGTAATAGTAAAATCTGTTTCTGGATAGCTGCAACGTTTCTTTACAAAAGAAGGAAACAAAAGTCTTGAAATGAGTTTATTAACTAAAATGCAACAACCCGTGTCATGTAAAAAACCCCTTATTAGACAAAAAAAACCCCTTATTATACTGGTAGAGAGCTGTCAATTTATCTGTCTGCCAAAAGAATTATTGTCAAAGAGGAAATAAGCTGACACCAGTGATACTCTAAGAGCCAAGTTCCTTCTGTACAGTCTTCAAAACATTAAATGTTGACTGAATAAATAAATTATTCCATACCAGAGTCTACTATGTTCCCAGATGTACTGTTTAGTGCTCCATTTCACAACAATTTAAAATTCAAACGTTTATCCGGTATGCCATCATCTTATTTATAAAGTCTTTCTGAAAAAGTAAAGCAACTAGGGAAAACTACAATAAAACAGCACATAGAGAAAACCATTAACAAGAATGGCTGATGCAATAAAACCAAACAACCTGAACTGCTACTTCTGCAATAAACTTTGCAATCATAGCAAACTGATGGCTTGCCATTACATACAATGGGAACACTGCATAAGGTGTGCACCACTGAACCTAGAATGATCTCAGGATGCTTCATGCTCAAGGTTTCTCAGTATACTGTTCTTTTAGGAAGCCAGCCTATACCCTTCCATTAATACATCAGTCACTCGATCTTAGGATGAAAAAGTATAAAGCCTATCAAGTAGTTCTCCAAATGTTATACCTGAATTTGACCTTTTTTAGTTTCCCAGTTACATAAAATAAGCTTACCAGATTGCATACACAAACAAATCACGAGGAGAAGAAACCAAAATATTACTGTCTACTTAACAAATTTAAGACTTAAGTATGAAACCAACAAAAATGATGGAATTATGATAGAGCCTAAGAAATTAAATCAAAGAGAATGCAGATGGTCTACTTTATCAGCTATGGTTTAATTAATTTTTAAAAGTACTGTTGTTGTTATATACTAGCAGTTTTCTGTTCCTGTCTCTTGTAAATTATTTTTTTAATAGAAGAATCTTCCATGCTTTCTTTCATTTTTCAGTCTTTTTTCCTTTCCATAAACTATTCTCTTTGCCTTCGCTGAAAATTCTAAGGAAGCAATTCAGAGGAAAAATGAGATTCATGATTACAAATCCACAACTTGGAAATATCTACCTGTTTATTCCTTTTTTTATGCTCCTTTTTTCCCCTCATGTAAATACAAATTTCTATCTCCCTTCCTTATTAATATGGTGTACCCTGAAAAGGATAATTAATGCTGGAATAAATTCTCTAAAAGGAAATGAAATTGCTATTCATGAGTATCTTATTTGTCAGCATACTCAGAAATTCTTTGCACAATCTATTGTTGCAATATTTAGCAAACTTTCAGTAAGAAACAAGACAGGTCTTTATTACACATAAATCAGCAAATACGGAAAGTTGCACTCAAGGCTGTTAAAAGCAAACAGCTACACTGTAAATGGGAATTTTCAGTCTGAAAAGAGTTACTATTGTTATAGAAAGATGAAGATGCACTGTCACAAAAACAGCAGTTACCAGCTCCAGAAACCATTCTAAAATACATTTTATTTTTAGTAGTCACATTACACTACCTTCTTACTTCCTTTATTAGGGAATAAGTCCATTATGAGGTAATAATGACTAGCCTAACATGAGAACAAAACATTTAAGACCATAAGCAACTTATTCTGAAGGATTCAGGAATTGGTTCTCAAGGGCTTCTTAGTATTATTTTAAACAATCCTCTTGCAGAAAAATGCTGTACAAGTGCCTATTCATTCCACAGATGCAGAGAGCTGGTGAACCAATTCAAGTCCTTCTCCGGGAGAAAACGATGCACTCAAAATGATGACAAGGGAAGTAAAGCTTTGGTTAGTTGTTACCACCAACTGCTTTGGGCCACCATAGTCTCTATTCATGACATATACCATCAGTATCTGATTTATCTCAAAAACAATGCACCGGTAATCCTGGGCACCAAAGTCTGCACTTCTTGTATCCAACATAAAACTTGTCTCCTTTTAAGTAAAATGAGGTGCAAAGTAAAATTCTACCTGAGAAGAATTCAACAGCATAAGTGATGCAAATCACGTGTAATATCATGACTTGTTGTGACACAAGTCATGTGTAATACCATGTTGTGGAGGAGAAACTTGGAAAAGCTCTTCTTACTCCTGTTTTGTTTTACATACAATCACTAAATTAGTTGCAAATTACAGGAAGTATGAACCTCTGATCCCTCCCCACCATCTCAGATTAGAATAAAATTATGATAGTTGCCACTCATGATAAATGACTTACAGGGAACACTAGATAAGTGATAAATTACTCCATTCTGCTAAACAGCAATTTAAATTCATTTCTAAAATGGCTAGACCATGCAATTTCCTCACTAATTTTCAGTTCCTTTTATTTAATCACACAGAGTATGCACTTCAAAAGCAAATTTGCAATTGAGGAGGGAAAGGAAAGCAAGCAGGACTTTTTAGGAATGATGCCATCTTACTGTAAATTAGATACTAAACTGCTAGAAGGTGAAAATAAGCAAACCTTTTTCCAATTAATAGTCATATCATTAATAAGTAGATTAGAAAGTCCTACACTTTATATCTTCGTGCTAATGCCTTTTATATATTTACTCAAAACCCCAAAGTTCGACATCATGATTTTAAAGGCATTCTTATTAAATTAAGAGTAAACTGCAAAATGTCAAATACTCATATCACTTCTACATTCACAGAAAAAACTGCTTTTACTCAACCTTAGATGCTGGGAAACCAGAGTAAGATTATACCAAGAAATAAATACAGGCTTCAGCTTTTCTGCCAAGGTAAAAATTGTGCTGCAGAACTTATCAGAGGCCTTTCGCAGGCCTCAAGGTTCCCATTGACTCTACAGATAAACTGCAAAATACAGATTTTCAGTTTTCAAAGGATCAGAAGCACTGAGACTTTCAATATCAGATTGCTCACAGAGTTGTAGAAAAACTGATGTTACAATAGTAAAAATAATAGTTTTAATTTCACTGTCTGCAACTACATAAGTTTTGCAAGTGCAAGTTTTAGAACGAATGTGATTTGAGTGGCGAAACAGGAAAGGAAAATTCTTCCTCCCCATCCTGGGCTAGCTCTCTTCTGCCTGCTTATTATAGGGGAGGGCTGCACAAAACCCAAATGCAGTTATTGTGAAAATTGAAAGCAGTCTGTATCCTGAACAAAAATTCATTTCCTGAACTGCTCCTTGGATAAAGCAGTACCACCTTACTACTTGCTGAGGGTTTTCCAAATTACTCACATTAATTTTTCATTGTTGTAAGTATAAATGAGCATTAGGAGAGAAAGAAAGATTGTTTTGACTTTGTTGGTGTTATATTTAAACATACATTTCAAATGAAAGAATAAGGAAGAAAACAGCCCGAAAGTAACACATTAGATGAATTTATCATAATATGTAGAAAGAGTTAACTAGTTAAATGCTCTAACAAGGAACAGTTCCAATGTTAATAAGAAACTTCCTAAACATCAACTGGATACCTCTCTTATGGCACCACACAGCACTACAGAATTAGTTCAGCACGTCCTGGGGTTTGGATGTGATAAAAAACAACAACCAATTTTCTAGTCCTAATTACCTCCTGTTAAAAGAAACCCTTTGCAACAATAAGTTTTCCAGAGATGCATAGGGAATGTCACTGAAATGGTATTATATGCATGATGAGCCCCTGTTTTAAAACCAATTTTGCACTTGTATCAGAGAGGTACTACAGGAATATGTAACATTTGCCTCAATAATAAGAACTACAGCATGGTTTTGAAAAAAGTAAAACAGAACAAACAGTTTCTGGAGGATAAAGAAGTGACACACCTGTCACTTTTTTTTTTCCCCAATCTGTGCCTCAGATTGTATCATAGAAGGAATGTCTACATATAAACATTGGGGAAAAGTCTGTTGAATCTTTAAGTTAGTCTTCAAAACATGTTTGGAAGAAGTTATTTATAATTTTCAGTCTTCCTATAAAAACATGGGAAATTAAATATGAAAACAATTGTTTTATCATATCTTCCATCCTGTTGAGGATACTATCATCTAATAAAGAGAGTTTTTTCACCAGTAAAACAAAGAAATATCTTTCCAAGCTACTGAGTATGTGAGGAACACATTCTATGAAAGAACCCAGAGCAACAAACGAGACCTGAGAAGCTGAAGTCTTAACTGAAGGAATCTACTGTTTAAAATAATGAGTTGAAATGTGCTAATGGTCTATTGCTACACTAGAAATATTTTATATAAGCAAGCAATTCCTAACACCCTACTGCAACCCTTTCTCTTCAAATAAAAGAATTACTGTGTCAGCTACAAACAGTAAAAGAAATTTTTCTACTGATTAAATTCTGGATATATAAGAACCTCAAAACTTTCAAAGACAGGCAGACCATGAGTCAGAAATGGTTTATCATCTTAATTCACTGTCACATGGATAATAATTCAGACAAGACTGTATTCTTTAACATAAGTCTGAATATGAGAAGTAACAACAGGACCAACATGCCTCCTTTTGGTGTATTTGATATTTCTTTTGACACCTCAGAACTACCTTCAGCCACCATCAGTGGTCAAGTGTCCAAATGAGCTACGGGATCAGAAAGGCTGATACCAAAAACTAAAGTAAGAGTTATAAGAAATTCAATATAAATATTGTAAAATTTTATTAAACAGGTTTTTTTCTTCCAAAAGAGGTCAAAGATAGAAGAATTTCTCATTTAGCGAGCAAAAGAATATTGCCATTTTAATTTGGTTTGAATATTTGGTATTAAACCCCAATATATAATGAACTTCAGTAAAAATTTGGATAACCCTCCTCCAAATGTTAAATTGATTAATTATCACTACAATGAGTAATAATATTCTCTCTTTATGAAGGTAGCTGATGGACAAACCACTAAGAACAACATAAAATTTAAGTGATGAGCATAGCACAGACCTTTAGTGAACTGGGCTAAGAACAGACAACATTCTTCTCCGAAAAGAATCAACTATATAGAGTTAAAAGAAAAAAAATACAGGTATTTTAAAATGGGGGTAAATTAAAAATTATTAGTAACTATTTGTACAACAGGAATTCCTGTCAAGGTCATGGACATACAGACAGCTGAACAGTCTATACTTTACAGAGAAAAACATCCATAGGTATTCACACAGAACTGCAACCACCTGCACATATATTGTAAGAAACATTCAAGGGCAAATCCAGAGCACTAGTACATAATCATGAAATGATTACTTAAAAATTCAGATGAAACACTCAAAAGACTTTACAACATACATAAAACCCTGATGGTTATGAGAATCTCTTAAGGCTAGAAACAGTTTGACCTATTACTTTTTTTTTTCTCTGTTTTTTCAATGCTACCTTCCACACCCCTCTTCCCTGTATCTTAATTTTTCTTCTTCAGAGACCTTTCTTATTGCACTGCAATTCCTGCTGAGAGGCAAAGGTAGGCTAAGCTGTATGCTGGTCAATGTTCTCACTAATCAGCAGCAAATGAAAATCCTCAATCAAATCTGAAGATCAGAATAAGCCCTAATAATAAAAACCCACACAGTTGTATTAGTATTTTTTGTGCAGCAGTAAGATAAAAAAATATAGAAGTTGGGACATTTCTCATAAGAATGTGAGGAAAGGCAAACTGAATTAAAACTATTTTAACACCTTTTATTCTGGGAAAGATACTAAAGCCTCATGAAATCTATAGAAGTCTGAGAGATGATATCATACACAGATGTATTGTAGCTATTTTTTTTCCTGTCTGGCATTATTGTTGATTCTTAAATTAACACTCACTTTCCAGGATAATAACTAAAAAAGCAGAACTACAATTATTTTTGTAATGATTTGACAGGATTCACAACCCTTCTTCTCCATACCCTCCATCAAAATTTAGGTCATAATATTTCAGAAGATGGGAGTTGCTTGGTAAAGAGCACTGCACATGTTAGCAAAGCCTGTGTCTGGAGAATATAACACCAGGGTTTTGTGTAAATAACAACCATAGATATTCAGATGGTAATTTCACAAGTGGCAGTCTCAAAATCTGGGTTTATCTGACTGCAAAGTATGCAAACAAAGTTTTTTTGCCAATAAGCACAGATATCTACCAATGAAACTGACATTTAGTTATAAAGGAGGAGTGGCAGCTACATAGTGATGAGTTTTAGGAAAAAAGAGTGGCTGAAATAAATGCTTTAGTGCTTACCCCCATAACATGATAAAGGAGGAGACAATGTAAAGAAACTCAACGGATACATTAACAAGTTTCAAGTAACACCTGTAAGTTTACCTATATGAAACAAGATAATTCTTACTACCACTTAAAGAATCGGTCGGGTTGGAAGGGACCACAATGAGTCATCTGCTCAACCTCCCTGCTCAAGCAGGGTCATCTCAGAGCACATTGCACAGGATTGTGCCCAGATAGTTCTTGAGTATCTCCAGTGAGGGAGACTCCACAATCTCTCTGGCCAATTTGTTCCAGTGCACAGTCACCCGGACAGTAAAGAAGTTCTTCCTCATATTCAGGTGGAACCTCCTGTGCATCAGTTTCTTCCTGTTGCCTCTTGGTCTGTAGGTTGGCCCCATCAAGCAGAGCCTGTTTCCATTCTCTTGACACCCACCCTTTGGATATTTATACACATTAATAAGGTCCCCCCTCAATCTCTTTTCTCAAGGCTGAACAGGCCCAGCTCCCTCAGCCTTTCCTCATACGAAAGATTCTTCACACCCTTGACCAACTTAGCTGTCTGCTGGTTATGCTCCAGGAGTTCCATGTCTTGTACTGTGGAGCCCAGAACTGGACACAGCATTCCAAATGTGGCCTTACCAGGGCTGAGCAGAGGTGCAGGATCACCTCCCTCAATCTGCTGGCAATGCTCTTCCTAATGCACACCAGGATCCCACTGGCCTTCTTGGCCACAAGGATGCACTGATGGTTTCTGGACAGCTCATTGTCTGCCAGGACCCTCGTGTCCTCCTCCACAGAATTTCTTATTCTTTTCAGTACATACCAGGACTTGACAGCATGCACTCTTCAACAGAATTTAATAATGTTCTAACATACTATCAGGAAGCTATAAGAAACTCAGGCTTTCAAGACCTGCTATTGATACCAATTTTTCTTTCAAATGAGACTTTCAGAGAGTGATAAGCAGGTTTCTTGGCCTGATCATAGTTTTAAAGTCGTATTTAACAATGTGCACTGATTTATTTTTAACTATGAATATATAAAGAGAGCTATGTCTAGATTTATCTTTAAATGACCTTTCAGGCATGTATTGCAAAAATATAAAAGATTTCTAACTATCACGAAGTCTTATTTTTAAATCTGAGAAAATCCAAGAAAACTTCTGCAAGTGGTAAAATAATCAGTATTATATATGCTACACATTTAGTTTCCTGAAGATTGACTAGCTCCTTCTTCATTAATTCAGTATTACCTCCTGATCCTTATTTTTTCAGAAGTCATAAATCTTTGAAACTGCTTGATAAGGAGGCCTCCCTACTGAGATTACCAATAGTCTTTTTATAGAAGCCTGCAGGAACACTGTAAAAGCAAAAGAAGATTAGCAGAGTATAAAAATAATTGGACTCTAGTGCTGTATTGATATTTTACAGGAAAGATTTCCTGTCATGTCAGGGCCAAGATATCTGCTGGTAAATTCCACTGAAGACAGCATATTCGCACCACTGGTACTTTACCCTGTTCTTTATGCAATAAATATGTCTAAGAAGGTGAGATACTTACAGTGTCATAGATAATTTGACATATTTGCATCACTGCACGCATCTAACATAAAACTTAAGAACTTATTTCTCAGGTTATGGAAAGGGTAGAAAAAAGGTGTAGATAGAAAGAGTGACACTGTCAGAGATACTGACTCATTTTAGAAACATTACATATTAAGAAGTAATTTCGCTCCTTCAGGAACCTGTATAAAATAACTGCTTAACTTATTTCAATATTTATTATCACTGCATAGGAGCTTAGTATTATTTACAGCCTCATGGCCTACAGATATGAAGAAAAAACAAGACTGTAATCATACAAAGAACACTTACATAAAAAAACACAAGTGAAAGTAATTTAACAAAGGATAATCAAAAGATAAAAGGTGAGATACTCTACCAAGAAACATATTAAAAAAATTTCAGGTTTTGCTCCCTTTCCTTTTTGAATAATCTAATCTGCATTCAGGGTTTAAAGTTTCTCTACATATCAAAGCATGAAGACTGGGCTCACCGCAGCTTCTGGTACTGCATTAAGCTGTCGACTGGAGGGGGCAGGGAAAGAAGCAATGGAGTCTATATCCTTGAACTAAATGTTTTGGCAACTGACATCTATATTCTACAAATTTCCATCTCCCAACCAATGAGGAAAACAAATTTAAGACTGAAGCCTGTGTCAACAACAGCAGGAGCCACAGGCTGGTTCCTCCTTCACAGCTTGAGCATGACTGTTGGTCCCACACAAAACTACACAGGAGTCAGGAGCAAGGAGTATAACTGGACTGATTATTAAAACACATATACTGCAGAGTAGAAAAAAAATCTATGCAAACTCTCAGTGTAATAAAACCCTTCCTTTCCCTCAGAGAAAAAAAGATTTTTTTTTTTCCCTTACAGTAGAAAGTAACTAAAATTTTGCTTCAAATCATAATTTGAACACAAATGCTCTTACTAGCAGCCTCCACTTTTCCCCCTCCACCTGTGCCTCATAGGTCTCCTGTAATTATCCATCAGCTGTTTAGACATAGAGCTCCAGAGGCTGGTTAGGCTTTACATTTATTACATTAGGAAAATGCCATGGTGCAGTAACCAGAGTGACAGGATCAATATACAGAAAATGTTTGCACTGTGAGTTCCATAAGCTAATAATTCAACCTTCTTCTACAACCCCAGTGTTTTCTTTGTATTGCTGAATATAGTTTTGCTTTTCTAAAGTTCCTCTTCATTTTGTAGCACCCTGAGAATAAGTAAAGCCCTTTACACAATACACAAGATGTTTGATTCTGAGTACACGTCATTAGACTTCTAAAGCCATTTGATTACTACTCTGGATACCTTCAAATTAATTAAAATTGAGTTCTTGACAAAATACACTAGCATTCATCACAGAAACATCAGGTCAGTTATTTAGTTCATGAAATTATTTAAACCTTTATGAACTTTCAGGGAAGAAAGGGAATTACTGCATCTGTCAAGAAATCATTCTGTAATTGTTATCTGTATTTCTCCCCAAGGTTCCTACTTCCTACAGATTTCCTAAGAGTTTTGATTGCAAGCCCTATAGCATTCAGTTTCAGAACTAATAGGAAGCTGTGCTTATAGCATATTAGAATTCCATGCATCGGTACATTGCTGAGATAATATTATATTTCAGAATTCAAATGAGACAGTAGTACAGTTGTAAGTACTTTAAAATTAAAGGTATGGGCATCATTAGGAATTCTGCTTAATTGTCATTAAACAAGAAATTTGTAGTCCATTCTTTCTTAATTCTCTTCTAGCCGAGTTAATTTTTATTGAATTCCTAAACTCAAATTTAGAGGTAAAACACAATTTAACTGCATTATAATTTAATTATTTTATTATTCAAGGATTATTTGTTTCTACGTTAGTCTGGGGCTATGGAAACAATATGCACAGTATTTCCATTTCATAAGCAGGCAACATTCACCAGTCTGGGAGCCACAAAATATGAATGTTTGATGTATCCAAGGGCAGCTCCTGCAGCTCGTTTTTCCTGCTACACGCCTCTCATTTATTTCCCTACTCCCCCAATACTGGGTTAATAAGCAACTTTTCCATGCTCCCATACAAGAAACACAGACTGATTTGGGCAGCTTCAGGCTCCCCGTTTTTATATTCTATCCTAATCTTCCACCTTTTGAGCCTCTTTGTGCAAGCACAAACAAAAGCCGAATAGCAGCCTGCACTGGCTTCTCAGAATACAGAGAACTTTTCTTCACCCATCTTCATCTTGTTGAGGTTCTTTTGTTGACTGGATGGCTATCATAGCAAATGACCCATTAAATGACTAAATCCATTTACCCCCTAATAGCAAAGAACTGTTTCAGAAGAAAGGAAAACTGCAGCTAAAAATTCTATTGAAACTCAGGAATTTGCCATGGATTTCTAAATCAGTTTCAAGACAAGCTGCATCTTGACCTATTTCTGATGATACAATAATCGGTATCTAGATATTTCTCCCTGGTAAGTGAGCAGTGCTAGAACAAGATAACTTTTAATATTCCTTGGCTTCTCTCAAGATGCATAAAAGGACATTAAATTTTCCTCTTAATGCCATCAACTTTTCAAGCCGGGCATTATGTCTGGGAAAGCATGCTTTCATTTTCTTAACACTCCAGTAATTTTGTAGAGTACCACCTTCCTACAGCAGAGTAACTTTCACCTGACCTACCAGACCCTGTGCTTACTCATTCCAGTGCAGCACTTTGTATGTTTGTTCCCATAGTCACAGCTGACCATAGACAATGATCTATGAACCAAACAAACCCCAAATCCTCAAATGGGCAGATGCAGGATAATTCTGTTTTGGCTCCTATACACTCACAGCTTTCTCTCATCAAATGAGCTGTAACTTGAGTAGTGACCCAATTTTTGCTGTATCTTTTATTGTTAGAACAAAACCAATTATGAACATCTCCCAACAAAGCTAAATCTTTTTTCACATTTTTCTTAAAACACCCTGCTCATTTCTGATACACTTAAATTTAATTCAGTCTCTGTGGACCTCCCAATGCCTTGAATGTACACAGATGAATGCAGAAAGATTAAACATTTTCTTACTGTGACCTACAACAATGTGCTGAAACTTTAATTATTATGTTAATTCAAGCACTGGGCCCAGTGGATTTATTACATCCCAGAAGCTAATACAATCTACTCTGAAGTGAGATGTAGGCATTAGCTGCATCTAAGTATTTTGTCTACAAATATTTAGGCAGTGTAATGGTTATGCAGTAAAAAGATTTTTAAAACTTAGTCCTAATTTGGGGGCTTTTTCCTCAACTAGTTGAGGAAAAAATCTGAAATTGTAGTTGCTTGTAGGAACAAAAGCTTATGTCTAAGCCAGACATTATCATTCCAGCCTTTGAAGCAACAACGGTATGTATTAGCTAAAAAAATGCAACTATATCTTTATTATACTTGTTAGGACTCCCCATCTTATGCAGATTTATACCATCATGGGATAATATTTGTGGAAAAGAAAAAACAGCCAACAACTTTTTTTTTTTTTTTTTTTAAACAGCACGACAGGATTAGGCACTGCCCACACTGTTTTAGAACAAGAATATCCAATTCCAAAATAGTGCATTTGGAATAAAGATGGCTTATGATTAAAGAAATTTCCCCCATCTTGATGATTTAAAGGACCAGCATTGGAAGAAATACCAGTCACTGAAAATTAAGGTTTGACCTTTTCCCTAATAGACATTACAAGTGTTTCTGATCCGTTATCCCTCACTTCAAATTCCTAGCCTCAGTTTTATGTCCAAATTTTAAAAGGTTTAGAAGATAAAAAAAGGGCAAAGAAACTTGATGGAGCAAACTTTCCAGACATTGGTAAAACCAGTGGAACTTTGCTGACTACACAAACACTTTTTAAGCAATGGAGTTGGAAATGGTTTACATAATCTTATTTTTTCTTGGTTTGCTACATCAGAGTATTTTCTTTAATAAGTATCACAAAAGCACCTGTGTTGTAATTAGAAGCAATGTGACTTTCATCAAGGGAAAGTTAAAAAAATGTTTAATATAATAAAAGCAAGCAGGAATTAATGAAAGTTTTCAGGCTTTATACTGCCAAGACAGAGATTTTGTTACGTGCTCATTTCTGATTATACATTTTAATTGCTTACTATCACACTGTCTTGATAACCATCACAAAGACAATTCCATAATTACCAGATATAAATCTTTATATTCTGAACAAAACCCATAAACTATAAAGGAATTCTTCTATCAGTATTTTCTCAAGTTGATGAAAATAAATAAGCCTAATATTAAAGACCATGAATAGCTCAATTCTGTATTATTTTTAAGCAATGTGCTCACACAAATATTTGTTTCCTGCTTTACAATAACCATTTTCCCCCAGTAAGACCTCACATTCAAAGGATTCTTACATCTTTCTACTTAAGTCTTACTCCTAAGAATCTGTTCAGAATAGAGGCTACATATCACTCACATGAAAATAAGAGTCTTATTAAAACACAGCTCTAACACAAACCTGGTTGGTTTTTTTTTTTTTTCTTTTTTTTCCTTAGATTCTTCAAGGTCTGAACTGGATCATACTACAAGGATAACATTTGAAATTTACAGAACCTTTACAGTAGTAATGTATTCTGTGAATGCAATATAACTCCCGTTTGTATATATATGAATATATATAAAAATATAAATATATATTTATACATATTTCCTAACTAGGGAACACTTTCTTAACATATTTTCTTTAAATCAGTTGCTTCCTCTATATTACAGTAATTCTTTAGATATCTTATTAAAAAAAAAAAAAAACAAAAACAAAAAACCAAAACCCCACAACATTCAAATAATTTTAAAATAGCCTTTTTAAATATACAAGTTTATCTGCTAAACTATGGCTGTTTTTGCTTCTGGCTCAAAACCAAACATGTTTTTTCTTGGTAGTGGAAAAAAAATACAAAACCAAAAAAGATACTTTTTACACGGCTAAAGAAGAGTTTAAAGTTACCATGGTAACTGAACAAAAAGTCACCAAGGACTTGCTGCTAAAGTCCTTTATAGTATATAAAAAATACATTCAGTAAGACGTATTGGAAAATCTTTTATGGTTATTTTAAATACACAAAGCTAGGAAATTCAATGGTAATTACTATGAACAAATGTTAAAAGTATATGTCTTTGTTATTTCCGCAGTAAGGTGCACCACAGAGAGGCTCGTTAATTAAAAGTCAGGTACTCCAACTTGCTTAAGAGAATACTGGAAAACATGTTATTGTATAAACCCTGCTATACTAAATTTTCTCAGCTAAGTATTTTGTTGTCATGAAAAAAAATGACATAAGAAAAGTATTCATTATACCTCAAATGAAGCAACTCATTTCTTGCCCCTGAGTCTGACAACCTGATGCAGCAAGTTGGTAAAAAACAAACAAACAAACAAAAAAACCAAACCAGCTATGTCATTAGGTGTGTGAGAAAATACA
This sequence comes from Myiozetetes cayanensis, assembly GCF_022539395.1. Taxonomy (NCBI): domain Eukaryota; kingdom Metazoa; phylum Chordata; class Aves; order Passeriformes; family Tyrannidae; genus Myiozetetes; species Myiozetetes cayanensis. Next base: position 20,128,847 of record NW_026087411.1, read on the forward strand.
GCCCTGCTTGAGCATTGTTGCACATATCCCAGTGTATAGGTTTCATAGTTAATAAATAACTAGCCTACATTACTTGAGGATTACCAACTATTGCATAATGATTCTACATATGATTCTAAACAGACCGCATATGATTCTAAATAAAGAGAGTCTCAAATTGGACTATTTGGGTATGAGCTTAATACTTTTCAATCAGTGATCTGAACCGATTAGAAGAGAGAGGAATGCAAAATAAAATTCATTCTGTGAGACTACTGTTCAAAAAATAAATGAATCATCCTGGAAACAAGTAACAAATTTCATATTATATACTCACAGAAAAGAGAGATGAATTTTTCTTTTGTCAGCTGTATCATCTCAAAAAAACCCCACATACTTCTAATTTTACCTTGTAAGGTGTACCTGAGTCTTAGTAGATCCTTATATCAGGTATAACTGACAAATAATTTATTGAACAGTATCATAGTTGGAATTCTCAAGAGTCAGACCCCAAACTTCCATTGGCATTCCTAGGGCTAGGGAGGCCATTCTTCACATGGGGTTGTGAAATTCAGCATAACCGCTATCTTAATGTTCTTAACCATTCCTTTTTGCTGATATATTGTATTATTCTACTCCATTCAGGTCAGTAGCTAAGCAATTCAGCCTCTTGGAAGTAAGACAGGATGAAATTTGGTTAGACACTTACATTTACTCTGAAATTTACCTAGACCATTAAACAGCAAAGAAAGCATGAACAACTTCACTCTGTCCTTCACTACACATCCTTTTATTTCTCTGCCTTTCTACTAGCTGTATAAATAGTTCTCATTCATTTTCCGAACGACTCACTACAGGATGCCAAAGCTTGCAAAGTCACTCAGGTAATTTCAGTTATAAACAAGTAATTGGCTCAGAGAACAAAATCCCACACTTGTCACAGAGTTCTTTAAAAAAGCAAAATAATCATATGCTTCTGCATTACATCCTATCAGTCACTGCACTTCACATACAGGTCTTGCAAATTTACACCCTGAATTAGGACGGACCCTAGGGCATTCCATTAATTATTTTAGGATTGTATTTTAAAAGACATCTAGTATATTGTCATAGCCTTTCACTGAAGTTGTGTAGAGATGAAAGGAAGCTCATTTTAGCCTATATTTTAAACAATCCTTTGTATTTTTGGTCCTAGTTTCAATATCTTTGAGATTTGTACAGCAGTAGTGTCCAGTGCTTGCAGTATACTGTGACGCACAAACATGTCACCTCACCTAAGTAAAATCTTCTGAATTTTGCAGCCAGTCACCCTGTGGCACCTGTGTCATGTTTTAAGTATGTGCACATTAATGAAGAGCTTGCTTCAACACATTAGAGTGGATATGTCTTCTTGCTGAGCAGACAGATGTGAAATACCAACTGCTAGGACATTCCAGTCCTTCTTGTCGCACAACCTTGCATAAAAAAATATTTATATGTTCATATTTTAAAGATGCAAAGTAGAAGATTTATCCACTCTATTCCCTGGAATAAGGGATTTATTCTGAATAATTCTTACATTCAAAAAAGCCATGTCAATTTAACTGGCATATAAAGGTATGTTAGAAAGAAGGTTTCAGGGAGATGTTATAGGACCTCCCAGTACCTAAAGAGGACTTATAAAAGAACAAGGAGAGTGACTTTTTACACAAGCAAATAGTGACAAGACAAGAGGGAATGGTCTTAAACTGAAAGAAGAGAGTTTTATATTAGATATGAGGAAGAATACCTTTACTGTGAGGGTGGAGAGGCATTAGAGCAAGCTGTCCCATACCTGGAAGTGTTCAAGACAAGGCTGGATGAGGCTTTGAGCAATCTGGTCTAGTGGATGGCATCCTGGCCCATGACAGTGTGGTTGGAACTAGATGATATTCAAGGTCCTTTCCAACCCAAACCATTGTATGATTCTAGGTTTTGATAATTTTTCACCCTGAAATAGTTAACCTCTGGGGATTTTAGTATTTCTTTTTACATTACATTACAACTAGTTATTATAAGAGCAGATGGGAAGATACTGAGGGGGCAGTTTATGTGCCACAGCACATCTTGTGGTTCTATTTACTTAATAATCCAGACTTGAGACCCATCTGGACCTCTTGGAGCTACACATTACAGTCCTTGTCCCCAGATTTACTTCCCCCATACATGTTGCGAGGGACAAGAGAGGGCACATGCCTAATTCTCACCCAGCATGGAGTTAAAATAGGACTGAATCACTCATCTAGACCCAGTCATTGCGAAATATTTCTAGTTCTCAAAGCTTAGACATCAAGTCCAGATCTTATCTGTAAAATATTAGTCATATGAAAATAATATTTTCTGATACTTTCTACTGTCTTCTCCCCCAACAGCCTGAGCTACACGTAGCAAATGCACTAAACTTAAGAACTGAATTCAAACCCTGTAATTTATTCTCAGCACTTTGCTTCTCACTTAGATTTGAAAATGACAAGTTGTTGGTCCAATTTTTGTCAACATGTTTTTAATTAGTTCTGAATTTATGACAATTAAAGCTCACTGTTGCTTTTAAAATGAAGATACTGAATTTGCCTTAATTTGTTTTCATTGCTCAGCAATATGTGCATTTTAATTCACCATGGAAATATTCCATCCTCTCTGCTTTCTGTAGGGAAGACACTACCATCAATGCTATCGTCATTTTTCTCCTGTGAAACTTATTGACTAGAAAATAGACTGAAAACATCTCTTGGGAATGCTGGCCATGCTCCACATTTGACTGGCTCCATATGTAACTCAGCTGACTCAAAAAAACCAATGCATTTCAAATCTTTCTGGGAAAAAGAAAAAAAAAAAGAAAAAGAAGAAAAGCGAAAAGAAATATAGCACTATAGCACTGATTTTGTATTTGTGTCTGCAGCTGCAGTTTTGCTTTTAGGCAAATAACATCTATTATTCATTATTTTAGTGCCATATACTGCACACAGAAAAAAAGTAAAAGATATAATTGACTTAAAAGCTGAAGCACTACCCAAAAATTAATTGGCACTTAAACTTCTTTGGGGACAGGGAGAACAGGGTTGAAGTACAAATATCACCCTAATGAAGAAATAATTTTGGCAAGTTCTTAGAGCCTTAATAATAAATGACAGAATTCTATATATTAGGAGAGCAAGGTTTGATCTCATATGCCTCAACCTCATTTCTCCTACCTTGCTTTCATTTTTCATCAGGAAAGTCATTTTCTCTTCACAGGTCCTCTGTGAATTTGTATTGTTCATGCACCATTTCTTTCACAAATGGCTGTAGACTGATCTACAGTTATATGAGTATCTCCAGACTATGTCTTAACCTGAAATTGCTGCAGAATCTTCTTCCAAAAGAGTGCTTTAAAAAAATCTGTAACAGTAGCTGAAATTAATAACCAAGAACATGGAATTCTAATAACAGAAACAGAATATGACAACCTGCTTTCTGCTTAAGCTAACAGGAGTCTACTAAAAAAAATTATGTACCAAGACCTTTTTTTTTGTATTTGGTGATAATTCTAAAGCCAATTTGGTTGTGGAACATTTCCTCCCCTTTTTAACTTGTTTCAATATTTTCTCTTTTAAAGTAGCCTTTCTATACTGTAACAGTAAAACAAGAACTGAACAACACTCTTAAAAGAATTAGGATATTATTATTAGCAAAAATAACATTTTTATGATAGGTTATTGCTTTACTAGTTTAACTACTAATGTAAAAAAAAAACCTTGCTCTCATACCCAATTCAAATTACTAAATAATAGAGAAAGCTGAACAAATTCCCTAGAGCACAACTGTATCTCCATACTTAAAAAACCCATTCGCATAAGTGAATACCTAACAAATTATGGGAAAAAATTAAAATATTCATAAATTTAACTCTAAACATTTGTTGCTTCTTTTTCACTGAAGGTTTAAGCAAGTTAGATACATCTTTTCCCTTTTTATTTTTTTTCTCAAGTAGATTCAACGTCATTGAATCTGTTTTATGCTAGTAAAAGATTAACATTATTAATAGACATGATATGTGTCTCAGGAGCCCCTGGTGGTCTAGTGGTTAAGGGCGCAGCGCTGTCACCGCCGAGGCCCGGGTTCGATTCCCGGTCAGGGACACTCCCAGGCAGGTGGAGCTCGTTAGCCCTATAAGGCAATCCATCTACATCCTGAGGACCTCGCTGCCACCGTCCAAGCTCGCTTGGCCCCGGCAGATGAACCTTAGGATTAAAGGGTGGGCTCAGTTCCGCGCACACTGTGTCTCACCTAAAAAATCCAATGCGCAGGCTGGAAGGTGTAAAGACCTTCCCCGGATCTTCGCTCGCGAAGACTGGCCATTATTATATGTGTCTCTGTTCCTATATGAACTCTATTTACACTAAACCCACAAGATTTAACAATCTTTGTAACAAACAAGTCTGTTAATTTCTTATAACTGCATTGAGACGTGACCCAGCTCAGGAGTACCAGATCCTTCTGGTTGCCGAAGACGCCAAAAGTTCAATGAACAGTTAGTATTCTTCAGCAAAACTGTATTCACTCAGCAGCTAGATTGTAACTGCAGTCCCAGGAAACATTCATAACCTCCTCCACCCCTCAAATTCCTCTAACTGTGAAACATACTCATTAAAACCCTAACCATTCCTTTCCTGCTAGGAGTCTCATTCACATATTATAGGTCCAGCAGAGCCTTTGTAATTGACTTGTAATTAGATCCCAACAATAAAAGGTGATAACATCACTTTTCTGTAAATTCCCCCTTTTGTGCTTGTATACAGAAACATAATAGTTCTTGATCATTTATCAAAGAGAACTGTGAAGTCAACAACGTGCTAGCCACAGCACACATCCATATGGGGAAGCCTCCTTCCCAAGAGCATTACTGCCTTTTGTTCATGCCTGTCCTGTAATTGGTGCAGTCAAGTCAGACTAATGTGCTGGAATTCTGTTGTTCTCTTCAATGCCTCTTATCAGAGCCAGACTTTGTAATGTGTTTGAAATGTGGATTACTTGTTCAGAGAAAGAGGCCAAGTGGAAGCTGAATAACCCTGACCTTTCTGAGCTTGGAAAATCAAAACAGTACAGAAAAAAAAAGAGCATTCATGACTGGAATGGGATCCTTTCATCCTTTGCAGCTGCACATTCAGTGGTCAGAGTATGGTCTAATTAAATAAAAAAAAATCAGAAAGTTAGTAAACAATTTTTTTTGTTCAAAATATATTGAGAAAGTTTCAAGACTTCAAAGGCAGTCATGCCACCACTGATACAAGAAAATTCAGTAAACAATGAAGAAGAAATGTCTCTACATTAAATCTGTTTTCATGGTTTTCAGCATCACACAGTTTTCCTTTCATCAGCTCACCTCTGAATCACAAGTTTCCTTTCATTGGAGTGATGAATGTGATCCCACATTTGATGAATTTGCCATCAAACAGGTTATTCTTTTAGCATAACTCTTGGAATGCCTTTTTTGTTGTTATTGCAAGTATCAAAACCACAGTCAGAATGCAGCTGTTGGCTTCCACAGCTGAAATTCCTTATGGTGTGAACCATACCTGTGTTTGAAACCACCATTTCTGACCTACCCACTAAACAGCTTGAGATAGCCAACTTACTTCTCCAGTACTGACCTTCCTCTCAAGGAGAGCCTTTGCATAACCATCTTCTTCATATTCTCTTCAGATAATTCTCCTTTACAGTGATGCACACAGACAATAAAATCAATACTTTCTAAAAGGACAGCAAACGAGAATCTGTTTTGACATGTCATCTACAAGATTTGCCAAAACTTATTTTACCATCTTTGCTGTCATCAAGAGATGTTTGGAGCATTTCAAGCAACTTGCCTACAAAATTCAAACCTAAAGTTGACAGCTGGGAACTGAGACTACAGCTTCATGTCCCATTTATTTGTTGTCTTCTATCATACTTAAAATAGAAAAAAGTCTCAAAAACACTAATACTCATCCTTATGCATGGCAGAAAATGGCTCATTAATGAGCTAATTAATTAGTTATTTATTAATAGGGTTTCTGGGTACTCCAACAGTACAAACAATAGCAGTGTTTATGGCATAATGATTTCATAATATCCCAAATTAACTACAAACCATTTTTTTTCCTCTGAGTTGCTAAAACCAGGAGGTTCTTTACTCCTATTCAGTATCTCTGCCCCACTTGGCTTCACTTTCTTAATTGAGACACGATGTACTTACATAAAGCTACTTAATTTTGTCTTTTTTTCCTCATTTCCCTCCAGTCTGTTACCTTCTTTCACAAAGGCACTGCAGGCTGGTAAGAGTGCCACTGCAGTTACCTAAACCTATAAGAAACTAATTTGTTTTGGTTTTTACTCCCCAAAATCAAGCATAACCCCAAGACTTTTTTCTTTTTTAATCATTTGTCTGGATGTAATTGGTTTACAGTCACAACAAAGATCACGTTGCATGCGTTTATCATAACACAGTGACTTTATGAGGTGCTGTGACATGGGATGCTATCATATCAGTTGCCCTTCCCAGTGTAAATAGAATTGTTAGGCCTGTTAAATATCAGTGACAGTCCAGAGCGATGACAATGAAAGCACAAAACTTGAGGGCAGAATTAGTCATCATTCTGAAAATCAGGCTTCTCAAATTATATCAAAATCAGACTTTACTCTGGCACAGTTAGCATTTAATACCACTTCTACTCTGTGTCAAAACAGAGGTAAAAAGTTTAAAAAAAAAAAAAAAAAAAAAAAAAGGACTAACAAGCATGGCATGCATTATTGTCCTTGTTACTGGATTATAACTACTGTATTTCTGTGGTTTGGCAGGGGCTGTCACTTCCACTTGCCACTGCTTCCAGTTACTCTGGTCTGATGAGACATGGTGCAAGATCACATGTCACATCTCTTGCATTGAAACACTAATGTTGTGATTTAGTTAATACAGAAACAGCTTCATAAGGAAACTTGCATGAACAAGATTGTATTTTCTTGAGTGTTGGAAGAAGAAGGAGGAGATCATGGAGATTATACATATGCCTGATGTTGACAGGTTTTTCTTAAACCCCAGAATAGTGAGATGGCTTGGTTTGAATTCTCTGCTCCATGCTCTCTCATTTGGCCAGTGCCTGTAACATACACAAGCCAATTTTCTGCATGTGCTTGGGTGTTTGAATATAGAATACAGACTTACATCAATTAAGAAAACAAAGCAAAACCAAACCAGCATTTTAAAGCTGTGGTAGAGTTTTTACAAAATCATTAATTGAAGAATTGTTACATATCTTTTTTTGAGATTAAAAAACTCTTTAAATAATCTTTACAAGGGTAAATAAAATTGAAGTTTTTCATATTATAAAAATCTTGCATTCTTCTAGAACCTCATAAAAACGTGGGTAATTCAGCTGAGCAGTACCCTGCAGATCACACCTTAGTGTAATTTCACAGCATCAAGTTTTCTACCTACACCTGTCACATACAGTAGCAATCTCACTTTGCAGTTGTCATAAAGAGTTTTGCTAAAACACAAGTCCGCATTTTCACACCAAATTAAAGAACTACCTAGTTGTACTTTTTTTTAGATGCAATTCTCCATTTTTGAAAGAGGTACTTATATTTCACTAACAGAAACTGCAGCTCTAATCACAACCTTGCTGAAGATTGCCTTCTCTACTACCCAGGAGAAACAAGACATTAGGGATGAAGGATTCAAAAGATGACCTTTAGTTCTCTCTTGGATTTCAAAGTTACACCATAAGCAAGAACCTGTATTTCCATAAAGTAAGCCAATACTGATTTAGTCACAAACACTAAGTTATATATGACTGCATCTTTTAAGGAACTCCCAACAGCATTGCTATAGAAGGACAACAGTGCAATAGATGACAAAAGAGTAACTTGCTAAAAATGCTTTAATGAATTGTGACAATTTTGCAGGCTGTCACTTTGGCCTAAGTCCTATGTCAGGGTGCCTATCTAATGTCAGTAGAATCAGTGGTGACTTTACACTGGAAACTGGAAAGTTTTAAATACATGTGTCTTATCTCAAACTGATTCATGAACTGTAAGAGATTTGACCTTAAAGACCATTCATTTAAGTGCAAAAAGCTGCAAGTGCAGAGATGCTAATACATGCAAACTTACCACTTAACCTATAGACATCAGAAACATTTTCTCTTTCATCCTGTACTTACACTTTCTATAAGGTAAATGCAGTGCTGGCTGATGAATTAGCAGTTTTAGATGTCCTGCATTTGAAAGCTTCTTAACAAGGGTATTTTTATTCTATGTCATCATGAGCATTCTTACTATGTGCATGTTTAAATACTTGGTCCAGTCTCTAAGGAGTTAACTGTAAAAGTTACCTTTTCAAAAATGGAACGTGTTGTGAATCTCAAATCACTGTACACTGACAAACATGCCAACAGCATAATTTGATCTTTACACTGTAACATAAAAACATATTTGCATTCTCTGCATGACTACCAAATATTTTGATACTTCATTTATTATTTTTCCATAATTATTAGTAAAATTCTTGCTTGCTTTAAGATACAAGAATCAGTGCTTAACGGTTCCTAATGAATCCTGCAACAACCATGCACAAGTTGAAAGTTCTCTGCAGGAAGAACCAAGAACCTGCACGTTGTCTTCTGCTTTCAGATTTCAATGTAAAATATAGAAAGATGTTACTCGTAGAATCAGATTGTTACACCATCTGCAATAGGAGAATATGCTGCCAACTATGCTGAAATTTTAAAATGCCAGTCTGTGAGAATGGACTGACTGCTATACCACCATGGTGGTGGATACATTCAGAGTTTGATCATCAAGACAAGTGAAAGGAATATTCTATTCACTTAAAATGCACATATGATCATCCATCAATATAAGTTCCATTAGTAATAAACCAATTTTCTTTGTGAAATACTTACTAAGTAGAAAGTATTTTAGTATTCTCAATCCCAGTATTCTTATGCCTAGGACCTACACCTGAAGCTATACTAACTATTTTGTTATTTGACAGAAGTTAATTATTTTTACTGTCTATCTGAAGACCATTTGAAGCTATTGTCTGAAGGTTCCACATTACCTTTATTACAATCAACAGCACATTGCTTTCTGTGTAATTCAACATCCTACATTTTCAGGTGCACAGATGTTACCCAAGAAATACCTCTCATCTCCGTCTAGCAGGATTAAATTTTGCCAGATAGAATTCTAGTTTGATTTTTGGCTTCTGTTTCTTGTCAATGAATTATTTCACTTAAGATTGCAAACAGTCTTTGATTCATGAACTAAACCCTGGATTAAATTTAGTAGCAGTTATTTATTAGTAATAGATAACAATACAAATACAATCTACTGTTAATAGATAGCAATACAAAATTGCGCACATTATGTATCCCTCTGTGACATTAAAGTAAATAGATTCAAAAAACATTCCTTTTCCCTTTCTGATACTTGAGCCTCAGCTCCATAAACAAGAATGGCGACTACTGAACAGTGTCTACCTTTGGGAACTTTGTAATTGAGAATGATTCTTAAACACTCTCTTGAGACAAGTTCAGGCACTCAAACTGACTCCCCTTCTTTTGAGGAAAGTTTAAATATATTTGCTCAATTTCTACACCAAACAGTTTGGAGATGTAATCTCAGATCTTAGTAAATTCTAACTATTTAAAAGCTGTTATGCAGTTGAGTGGAGATGGGATGGAAACTCCATTTAAGTGATCAAGAACATGGTCTCTTGATATTGCTACACAAAATGTTTGAGTGAAGGGGATAAAAGTATTAATTTCTTTTAGACAGCATACAGTTAAAGATAACTAGAAATAACTCTGAGTACGTTTTAGGTAGGACTCTAAAACTTGCTGTTGTCTTCAAGTGTTGAAAAAATTGTTGCAGTGGTGCTGCATTTCAGTAAAATAGAGATTTGCTCTTCAAAATTGTTCCTTTAACTTTTGGAGATCCTTACTGTATATATGAACTTACTTATAACAGTCCTCATGGTAAACAGGAATTCATATTGGTTATTGCGACTCTAGGATTAAATACTAAATTCTCTATGATAGTGTAATAGAAAGGGGCAGATGAGGACCCTTACTTGTTTATGAAGCCATGCATAGGGCCCTGGCTTTCCCCAGCATAAACATTTAATATTTATTTAGTTAAGATTGTTTTAGCTATCAGAATTACTTCTCCTTGACAATGGGGAGTGGGGGTGGAATTCCACTTATGAATCTTAAATCACTTGCTTTATCTCATAGCTTTGCATAACAATCTTGTAAAACCTGTAGAAGTGTTGGGATGCTTCCAAATCTTCAACATAATCCTAATCATCACAACTCTACACAGCTACACTCATTGTATATTTTATTTACATTTGAAGTAAACAGAAAATGTGGCTGTATCATTAGATATTCAATAACAAAAACAAAAAGATAAAAATAGTTACCCAACAAACAAGATTAAACAGCATACAAATGACTCAGTTAAAGGACATACCTAAACTCTGGCCTTGAGAAGGTACAAAATTATAGATTTAATCCAATGTCTCTAAAAGTGTACTGCTCTGTTACAGATATGCCACTGAATCTAGGAATCTGTTGACTTTTTAGAAACATCATGTCTGCCATCATAACCAACATTAGTCTAGAAAAAGAAACCAGTATTACCTTAATGTTACCTAGTCCTGGCTTTTTTGTATTTAGTGAAATCTCTGCAAGCAACAGCTACATCCAGACCTTAAAAACCCTCCAACTGCAAACTCATTCAAGAGAAACTGCTATGAAATACAGGGGAATACTGATGATATAATTGATTCCCAACTTGAAGTCACCTGAAAACACTTATAGACACCACAAAGTTCATGGATGACACAATAGAATTATCTTCTTTTGCATGAATTAAAGGTTCATAACACTATTAAATCACATCATGGGAAAGAGAACCAAGTACTAATACATAGTCTTAAAATTATGTTGTAATACTTCTTTCTTCCAAACAAGTTTCACTATTGCACTTTGCCCAGATATGGGGGTAAATTCAGCACTTGTATATACAAAATAAAGCAAGGCTAGGAAAAACACAAGATCTTTTTAAAGAGACCCCTGAAGATGATAGAAAAAGGTTCATGATTATTCAATTTAATAATTATTGATTGGAGTTTAAAACTTTTAAAGTAAAAATATGAAGAATCAAAAGAAAAGCTCCTTCCAGTAATATTTTGAAAGAATAAAATGCTTGGCAGAGTGTTCAGTATGAGATAGGAATATTTACTTTTACACTCACAGCCAGAACTAACTTGATATTTATTCAACACCCACATTTTCAAGCAAGAATTCTATGTTTATGTCTCCATGATGCTTTATTATTTTCATATAGCCAAAGTATTTTAAGAAGATTAGCCACTGAAAACAAAATTATATATTCTGCTTTAGTAAAAAAAGAAAAAACAAAACCAAAAAAACCAACAAAACAAACCCAAACCAAAATTCTATCAGAACTTGAGTAAATTTCTCAAAAAATAGCATAAAATGGACAAGTTGGTTTGTTGCCCATTATGGTTCCACAGCTCCTCCTTAGTTCAAAACATGGGCCCCAGTTTCAGACTTTTTCTGCCTAAGGGAAAAACAGGTTTTCCAGTGCATTGCATTGGCATTTTATGCATAGATTAAAAATCTGGAGACTCATTACTGGAAGCAATGGATTGCTGTATACATTCCTCATTTAATACATTTAAAGAGGCTTAACATCATCTGATTTAAACAAATATGTTATAGACACTGCGAGATTTGTATGTTATTTTATATCTAAAGCTTCCTGAAAAATAAAACCATTTAAGTACCACCATGGCTTAAGATACCAGTTTGTTGACAAAATAAAGTATTAAACGTGACACCATCAGTAATTCTGATCTAAATGAGAGAGCTGAGTAACTATATGAGGGGAACTATCTCCTTCAACTTGAGATAATTTGAAAATATGGTGTAAGAGCTACTATAACAACCTGTGAAATCCAGACCTAAACATTCAAACCTTCAGTCTTCACAAGGTCAAATGACATTCCGCAATATATCCCTGATTGTCCACATCACATTTCAGGATTTTCAAAAAATATCTACTAGTAGGAACATATGGGTGATAAAAGATATGTTTCCTGATCTCTTATCTGCCCTTTAAATTTTCACAGGAAACAATATTTTATTCTACAAAGACCAAAAATCCTGTAGAGAGGTATACTTAGAAGAAAGTTGTTGGTAAAAACAATGTTGAAATAACTGCCTTGTCTTTGTATTACAAAATCGTATAACAAAGACCACAAAGTATAGATTAGCTGATGACATCAACTAAAAAATTAGATGTGTGCAAGACAGTGTACAAAGCCCTTTATTTCTTACCTTTGGCTAAAGCAGAGCAAATTCAACCAAGGTTTTCCGAAAAATTTTTCAAAGTTTGCAGAGATATTGGAGAGATTAAAAGAAAAAGAAAAAAATAATATAGAAAGAGAAAAATTGTCTAGAATATACCACTGTTGCCAAATACACCTTGTCTTTACACCTCTTAAAAGTGACTCTGTTTAAAATATTGATTTATTGATGCACTCAGAATAGGGTTTATCATCCTAACTAGTCATACACAACCTTCTCATTGGTCATGATCATCCTACCTGTTTTACATGGGTTTTGCTACAAAGACAAGACAAACACACAGAACTAATTTAATATGCAGCCTCTGAATAACTGTTATCCCAAGTATCATCTTCTAGCACTATGTTCTATACTGCTTAAGATTATAATTCAAATGTTTAAAACAGAATCATAGAATGGTTTGCGTTGGAAGTGATTCTTAAAGATCATCCTGTTCCAGCCTCCTGCCATGGGCACAGACATCTCCTAGATCAGGTTCTACAAAGCCCTCCAAAATAGTTAAGACTAAGACAAGATAAAGTGGATTTTTTTATGACTATACCCTGTATATGAAGTAATACAACCATCTTAAGACAGAAATAATTCTTAAGGAATATTCTACACAGTGTACCACTCCCATGAGTTCCCTTGCTCATTAGCCAGGTATGATGGATTAGATTTTACCTTTACCATCATATTTACATTGGATGCTCTTTCCATGCATCCAATTGGTTATTTCCAAATAACCAAGTTTATTAAATAAAATGCTAATCCATAAACCACAGCTTTTTTTTCTTTGAATTAAAAATTAAAATAGCAAAGGTAAGCTATAAATACATATTAATTTTATGTTGACAGTCAATTCATTATGTTCACTTCAATTAATATTGCACCCTGAGGGACTCCCCCTCATATCAAGTGATATGAAATCAATATATGCATGTTACATACATTCTGACTTCTCAAGAGAGAAGTAGAGGAGAGATCTTCATTGTAACAATAAATTTCAGGCTGTGACCATTTCCTTTTTATTTAGGGCAATAATTGAGCTGTTCCTCGTTATTCAATCTTGCATTCTTTGCAGTAATGTCAGTAAAATGTGTTCCTGTGATATAGTACCTATATAAAAAGGTGCTAAATTGGAATATCTAATATTTAATAGTATTTAATAAAAGTATTTAATAATATTTAATAAAAATTTTAATTAAAAATTCATAAAAAATTCCAAATGTCAGTTGTTCCAGGCTCTTGAAACTCTTAATTTTTATGGTAGCTTAGAACAGTTTGAAAATAAAACTAATCTATCTTAAGATTAATTATACTATGATACCCTCCTAGTGTCTGACTACTATGAATATTGACCTTTTACCTATCTTTATTCTTTTGTTTTTCCTGCTTTGTGAGCAACACTGGGCTATAGTACTCTGTGCTAATAGTAGGATTATTTTCTTTCTATTTTACCCTTGTTCTTGTTTTATCTTTTTTAAGGTCAAAGTGTTCTCTAAGAAGCTGCTCTAGAGCCTTTTTTAATGTAACAACTACTTCTTTCTTCTAAATTCCCATGTGTGTTTAAAATACTAATCAGACCGCAAAATGTCACACCCTAATTCAATCTAACACACTGAATAAAATTTACCCATTTAATACTTTGTTCTCATTTATTTTATGAACCCTCCACTGAAAACTGATTTTGTAACTAATCTCATTACATTTGTATGTAATAACAACCAAAGATAAGAAAATACAGTGAGATTTATACTTTATGACTTAGCTGCTCAGTGCTTTACTTGAATTACTACTAATTACCACCAGTTTGTTCCCATGTCACACAGCCTGCTTCACTCTTTACAGTAATGCAGCCCCACACAATGTTCTAGATAACTTTCTAGCAGTTACATCAGTATCCTGATTTTTCCATTATAAAATTTGAATGGAACTGCCATAATTAGGGTAGTAAGAATCCTGCCAGAGTTGGATTGTCAATCCAACAAATTTGAATATAATATGGAAATTAGGGAGTCTGGTCTCTAAAATCTACCATACCATTTTCATTAGCTTCAAAACTATCGAGATTTCCTCTCTGCAAACAGCAACCTGGCATTTCTCATGCTTTCTTTTCATAAAGCTCCCATTCAGGCACACAGTTTCAGAAGATCATACTATATACTGAACAACCTGCTAATTATCACACTGAGCTCCCCCTCAGAACCATATCAATCCAAACATAGGGTGCAGATTTGCAAGAGAAGTTTAATCCCTTTATTCAGAAGTTACCTTAAACCTATATCCACTGTTCACTTAACAGGCCTTGCCAATACACAAAAGAACTATGTTTGGGGGAGGCAGGCTGGGTGAAGGTCAAATCAACAATGAGGACATGACACAGTGTGGTAAAAATACTCATTTCTGATATTCAAAATAACCAGATCAGAACATGGGTTTTAGAAATGGGAGTTGTACTTGCATTTCAGGCACCAAAATAAGGATACACTTCTTCTATCAAAAATTAATCTCCCTGCCTATATAAATGCACTTTCAGTCTACTCATCTTCAGCTAAATTCACAGATGAGAATGTAAAAACCAGTACCAGCAAGGATTATTTAATTTTATGACTCTTATAAAATACCTATTTTCATGACTGTATCTTCAGCATAGCATCAGACGAAGATGCTTTCTCAGACCAAAAAAGTACATAACCCATGTTGAATATAATCTGCCACTGCAAAACTAGAACCATTTTGAGCAATTGAACATTCCTCTGCAAAAGTCAGAGGAATATGTTATCTTCATATAACTAAAAAAAAAAAAAAAAATCATATTTCTATTTTAAAGAAATCCAGTATGTGAGAAGAGGGGACAGAAGGAATCTCACTTAAAAGTGTCTCTTAAAATTGCAGGTGACACGCTAAAGACAAATGTGGAACACTTTATGGCAGATGGTCTGCCTTTCAATCAGCAACAGAAAAAAAACATTAGATAAACCCTTTCAGCAGCAACATGACATAGTTAATAGGTCAGTTTTACCTATAAAGTAAATTGGTAATAAGTTTCAAAAATTAGGAAGGATTTATACAAGTTGGACAGAGTTATGATCATTTTGTTTCTCAGACAGAACAGCATTTTTTCAAATACAATTTTACAACTGAATCCATGTCCTGGCATTATGCTGCAGTTTCATTTTTCTAAAGAAATATAATATTCCATGTCCTTGGTTTGCTTATGGTTTTTGCAAAGCTATTTGCAAAAAAAAAAAAAGCTATTTACTGTGCATTTAAAATAAAGTAGAAAAAATACACTGCTATTATTAGGGAAAAATATTCACTTATTATTTATTGCTTGCAGGTTTTGACCTCAGCCTCTCAGTCAGACCCAATAAAATGTTCTTGCTTGCTAAATTTTTACATTCTAGTCTTTTGGATTTATTTTATTTCATTATTTTCAGGAACTCCTGATGTTAGTAAATTAACTGTTGTATGCTTAATACAACAGCTACGTGGATTTTTGCAGACCAATTTCCTATAGTTTCTAAATATTAAAGATTTTATTATAAAACAAGCCATAAGCTCAGAGCTTCACCCAACACAACATCTTCTCTTGGCTAGGCACATTAGCTGGTAACTATCTGATTTGGTACAAGAGTTCATATCCTCATTCTTTTATCTAGAATAGTTCTGAATAACCACACAAATGGTGGACTTCAGGTTATGTAATAAGACATGAAAGGACTTCATCAGACCTGTAATAAAAATTGTATCATGTCTGGGATGAGATCCATTATTTCTCCATGAACATTTCATGGGAGAACTGGTAAACCACAGTAATGGCAATGTCTGGGTGAACATCTTACACTGCTTTGTCTTTTCTCATTTTTATTCTCTTCTCCTCAACTCCCAAGTAGCCTCCCTGAGAGAGACACACAAGGCTACCTGAACACTCAAATCTCACCACAAACACTTGTCACACAGTAGTAATTTAAGACCCCACTCTACATTGTGCTAAGCACATTCTGGCTCAGGTCCAGCCAAGCACTTCATACTTAAGTACTCTGCTAACAGCCACATGGCACGGGATCAGGACCAGCAAGTTGTGTAATAGCTTAGGTTCATCCCTCAGCTACCAGCATGATGGCTAGGTACAGCTAGTTACAGGAGATCACTTTTGTTGACTGCTATAAGTTAGGAGGGGGTTTGTTCTGTCTGTTTTGGGGAAATTTTTGTGCATTTTTTGGCTTTTTTTTTTTTTTTTTTTTTAAACAATAAACAACCACCAAAATCCTCCCGAATTTTTAGTGTTATCCTTCTAAGTAGCTAAATATCCCCCTTACATACCCCAAAAATCAAAGTTGCTGAACATCACCTATTTCAAGACCTGCACAATTTTACCATAGGATTTACACAAGGGTGAACAATTCCCGAATCTGCTTTTCAAGAAAGTTTGGCATATAAGCATGACTTCCCAACCATATATATCCTAGCATTCTGGCAATAATTTATTTTTACATAAGTAACCAAAACAGGGGTTCTTTTGTACTTGTAAACCACCTCTTTTGATAAAGAGACCATTTGAATCCTACATCTCTTCAGAGGCTTGACAAAGTGTTTCCTATTCAAAAAGTAGGAGTGGGCAGGAAAAACATGACCATAATCTTACAAGTAATACCACAGATTTCTCCCAAATGCCCTTTTCCCCATTTTCTTGTTAAATACTCTGCAAGCTCAGAGACAGTCAAGCAAACCCTGCACCTTCAATTAACAAGTCGTTACAACACATTTTATGCATACATATATATTTATATATATTTATAGTTACACATTTATACTGAGATTTACAACACACTGGAGCACTTTGGAGCACCTGCTCTCAGGAGGTACTTTGATGACGGCTCCGAAGTAGAAGAGACAGGCGTACAGCAGTGTGAACTAAGCAAAACCAAGTGCAAGTTCCTTTAAAAGTGGACTCTTTTTCCAAGCATATAATTTCCATCTGGTTACTGCTTTCAATACAATAATGCATAATCCATAATGTTCTCATTATGCTCTTTTAAAGCTAATTACATTATGTACTTAATTTAAAGCTAATTATATTATGTATTTGCACATACCCAAGTTTACTACAAAGTCTTTGCTGACACCCTTACCAGCTAATAAAGCATTAATGAATCAAAGCAGGTTGAAGAGCTACTATACTGCATGCTGTAAGCTAAACAGAGCACCACTGATCAAGCTAGAAAAATCCACAGATTGGAACACTTAATCTCAATGTAGAGAATTTATGAAAATATATTCTTAGCATGTGTCTGATCAGCTGATTTCAAAAATCTCCCTTGCTCTGCTTGTATTTGGGATCAGTCACCTCACCACCCAAGGTTCATGCAGCTTTAATTGTAAAATTATTTTTCTCCATTTTCATATAAAGTCACTAAAACTAAAAAATTGACCGCAAGGCCAAAAAGCTCAAGTCCTGCCATTCTGAAAAAAAAAAAAAAATAAAATTATGCACTTGCAACATCAGTGGTGACCTTTGTGTTGGGGAACAGGGAGCACAATTCAGTTTGTTATTCAATAGCTCGGGAAAGCACTATTTTAATTGGATTTTTTGCTTATTTACTCAGTTTGTGACCACTATGGTTCTTAAAGGCCTTTGAAGAGTCTTTGCATGCTAGAATATATAAGATTTTGCTATTTACCTCTGTTACAATATGTAACTTAAAAGAAGAATGATTTCCAAACTGTCATAATACATTGGCTTTGGAGGGTTTTTTGGTGTTTTGTTGTTTTGTTTTTTTTTTTAATTTATTTTAGATATTATTCTATTTTAAAAGTTTACCTTCAAGCACCATCCATTCTATTGTTTTTTAGTGGAAGTTCTCAGCGCCTCCCAGGACTTAAACATGGCTTCATTTTGTCACATTATCATCTGTGCTCCCTGTGCCCCCTGCAAACACTAAAATACTAAATCAAATCACTGTTGAATCTGAAGCAAACAACTGATTTGTGACATTTAAAAATACTTGTCTGGAAGAGTCTGACAAACAGAGTTTTTTAATTTAATTGTAAATAAGGTGATATTTTACTGCAGTGATCAGAGATAAATCTTTACAGACAATTTAAAGGTCTGAGCTCAATATTGAATACCACATTATGCATGAGAAAATGGCATTTTTCTCCCCCATCTGTCAAAAATCCTTGCTAGAAGCAGATGCATATGAAGATTGTTGGAACACTGGTGGGGAGGAAAACTGACTTCTCTAATAAGAGCAATTTAGTGAGCTCCACTCAAGGGCAGTTTCAGGTTTACCATGCCAGCAAATGAAAGTTTAATTTGACGAAAGACACTTCTAATTTTTTCCTTTTTGAAATCTCTATTGTGAAACTCTGAAAGAGATGATTATCCAAGTTCCTGAAATACACAATTCCACCCAATTATGATGATTTGGCTCATTTCAGAATATGCAATATGTGAAAAACTTAAGAATGACGCTTTCTGATACAGAAGACACTTCCCTCTCTGCTTAATAAGGTTGTAGATACACTATTCATATATTCTTTATTTTTACTAGCAATTTGCCACTGGCAATGCCATCAGAATCAGACACCAGAGTAGTTTAAAAGTAAAAATAAATAAAAAAAAAGGTAAAATTACAGTCTTAAAAAAAAAAAAAAGGTTAATTTGACAGGAATATTTCAAAATGGTAATGAAATAGAAACCTGTCACTCTCATGGAAGCTTTAGTGCCCAACTCATCCATCTGAACCCCAAACTTGCTGGGAGGGGAGTTCATTTTTTCCTAGTTGCATTTCAGCCATATATATACACAGTATCTGCATGTATAGTTTTACCCACAGTGCCAAAATTTGCATACACTAGCTTCCAAAGGCACATTATGTCTCTTTATGACATAATTTTAAGTGAATGTACAGGCTTTACAAACACTCATAATTGTGTATGTTTACCAGAATATACTTCCATAACTATACAATACATAAGAAAAAGTTTTATGAAAAAAACCCACTGAAATACTCAACGAAGTTAACTCTGAAATAGATTGTTCACTGAAACTTAGAAAGACTGAAAGAAAATAACTATTTCAGAAAATAACTATTTTTTGTGTAAAACATGTCCCTATCATCAAATTTTAGGGACAGTTCCAGTTCATGATTTCTCTACAGATAACGGTACTTAGTCAGTGTTTTTTAGTATGAAATCCAATTTTATGTTGTCCCAAACAGATTTTATTCAACTAAAAGAACATTGTTAATTCAATATACTCGATAACCATCTACACTGTCAGTAAATGAATGTGGAAGGCAATGAAATTACAGTTGTAAAACTAGAACAGCACCCTCTAAATGGAGCATTACGTACCAAGCTGCATAAATGTATAGTGACAGTCATACCTCTGAATGAGCACATACAATGCAGAAACATTTAGCACTTACTAAATAGAACAAAAATTAGAGTTCTGATCTGTTAAAAACATATGCAAAATATATGTACTTGCAACAAGTGTACCAACCCATAAATTCCCACTTAAAAAAATATAGGGTCATTGGGATAGCGGTAAGTTTTCTATTTCAAATGTTTGCTCCAACCAAAAGTAACTTGCTTGTTTTAATATAGCATTTAGAAGCATTTCAAAGAATCTGCTGGCTCTTCAACAGTTAAGGATAGAAAGCATGAATTTAAGGATCAAATAATTTCCAGGAAAAATAGTGTATTGAGACTTGGAAGGATAAAATCCAAATCCTGTGTTTAGGGGAAAAAAACAAGACAAAAAAATCCGCAACAAAATCAAAACTCACACACTTTACAACATGATCTGTAGGTACAGAGTTGTGCAAGTGTTACTGTAAAAGGTAAATTGTCTCAAATGATAACTATTTGAGGTACTGAGAAGATTGTAAGGATCTGTGAAAGAAGAGTGTTCACTTCTTTAAGGGTATCTGGTCAAAGACATTTTCCATGGAAAAAGTCATAAGAAGAAGGAAACCATAAACCAGAACATCTTAAGACACAAACCTGATCGTAAAAATAAGGGAGACAGTACAGAAAACCAAACTTGGAGATTTACATTAATTGATAAAAGGTACATGGGAATGTTTATTTTAGTAATATTATATACAGACTACAGAGACACAAACCTGAGTGGCCAGAAGCAAGCCTGGTCAGTCAACTGACTGAGGGACTATCAAGAAATTGCAGTCAACCCAGGATTTTTCCACCAATAAGGGTGTAAATTTGAGTGTCCAGTATTCTGGGTGGTATGTCTGGGAAGCTTTGCAAACTGATGGAGGAATGTGCAGGGAAAGTAATTCTCTACTAGCCTCTCTCTGAAACAAAGTCTAATCTTGATATAATGCATATTAGGTTTAATTTTCATTCCATATTTCCAGATCAGACATTTTACATGTTCAAAGCACGTGTATAATGTGTGCCTGTTGTTTCTGTAGCGCAAACTGTTCTTTATTGGCTCCCTGTAGCACATGTTCAAGCTGTTAAATAAGATACTTTTTGTTTGCTACCAAGAAGGTCTAGTTTTTTGATAATGACTATAGTCAACACTATAGTTAGAGTCACATGGGCTTTGGGCAGTATATTAGATGAAACTTCAAACCATTTTTACTTCCATGATGTCCTGGGACATGATGCTATTTCTCTGGAAGTCTTTGGCTGAAGAGTGTTCTTATCTTTGCTTCTGTTTGTTTAGTTTGTTTGGGGTTTTTGATATCATATAACCCATTGTCTTCAACACTAATTTTACTAAATTCCAGCAAGACTGTGAATTCCACTGTTAAACTGTAAAGGTCCTTGAGATAATCACTATTTTTAACACATGAGTATTAGAGATCCACCAGGAGTCTCCTTTTTACAAGACCTCTTTAAAAATTCAGTTCAAGGCTGGATGAATTCCAACTGGTTAAATTCAGAAGAAACTGCAGCTCTGGCTCTGGGCTGAAGAAGTTGCACAGTACCACGCACTACCAGACTTCTTTAGAAGGTTCTGTCTCACCTATTTTAATTCCCGCAAGAAATGGGGGAGTTATCTTGGCCTCACAGCTTTATTTTGATAAATACATTAAAAGTGCTGTTTGACAGGATTTTTCAACATTTTTCTGAGAAATACAGTTTGACTTAAATCAAACTCATGCAGTCCTGGATTGTTGTGGCAAGTTCACTACACCTGAATAGGAATACACCCAATTATTCATATTTTGCCACCTTGCCAAGAAGTTGCCCCCTAAACACAATCCACTTGGTTTACAGGAAGTAAAAGCGAGGGGAAATAACTGTATGTGGACAGTGATGGCCTGCAATGTTGAATTTATCTTTCCAAGCAACTCCACACATGTTAAACTGAAAGTAGGGTTGAAATTGCCCCAAAGGGGAAACTTCCTCAAAGAAATTTCCTCACTGTCCACTTTTCTTTATGTACATTTCAGTTCATTTCTTACCAGTTTAGACTGATATGTAATAGATTAAAGATTTATTCCATTGCCCTTCCCTCCCAGCCCTCATAAACACAGGCTTGGGTCTGCTTGGTTATGAAAGTTTTCCCATTGTTTAAAAAACGAAAACTTTTGGTGTTTTCTTCATTCCCTCATCACTTTCCAAATCACCTCTTTTTTACTTTCGTTAGGGCCAGTACCTATTTGCCAAGTCTGTTCCTTAATTCAAAAAAGTCATCCTTGATTCCTGAGTAAGCAGTAAAAGCTTTCTTTAAATCTCACCCAACATTTCTACCTGAAAACTAAGATATTTTTTGGTCAATATTATGTCATAGACCATACCTGCAGGTACAGCTCTGTTCTACTTCCATAGACATCTTTGGAATAAACCCTGATTGTATTATATTTCCAGTGAGCATCACCATCAGGATTTCTGGGACATAAACACTGGAACTTGCAGAGAAAAATTATGTGTAGTATGACATGTGAAGTATCCAAATGGTCAAGAAATAGGTAGTTCTGCTCAGTTTTGAGCATGAGTCTAAGAAAATTCCAACAAAGATTTTGGCAATGAATATGTAAAAATAGAAATAAAATAAGACACATCCTTATATTACAGTAATAAAAGCTGCACAAAATGAATAGCTTTTCTTCTTATACAAAATTATCAAAATACTTGAAACATCAGAGGTATCATTTTCACAGAAATATTCATCTTTCTTCTTGCTTCTATATTCATACCACCAAACAACAGCAAAATCTCTTTTGCTGTCTGCTTTTAAAATGACCTTTACTACTTCTCTATAAGAGAAAAAAAAAAAAAAAAAAGACTCTGGTCCAGGGACTATTTCATTGTGTATCAGAAGTTTTTTTTCTGAAGTCTAAAATGCAGAAATCCACAAGACTCAGAGATATCAGTCTACACTGCTTCTCTTTGCTGTTTTCCCTTTCATTAACTCCAGAAAGGGTTTTTTGACAATGATCAGCTGCAATATCCAGTCAACCATTCACCCCCTCCCTTTCAGAAGTCTGTTGAGAATATTTTCTTCTTATTATTTCTCACTTTCCCAATGAAGGCATCCTGCTGAAGCACCAAAATAATTACATCATTCAAAAGTGTAGAACAAGAGAAGTAAAAAGCAACAAAAAGATCAAATGCACATCAATACACAAGCAATCAGTGGGGTACCACAACAGTACAGAATTAGAGAAGATATAAGATGAGCTGCTCAAGTTCTCCCAGTTTCAGTCTGTCCATGTAAGAACAGATAGGTAGTCCTTCTCTTTGAAGCGTTTAACAAACTGCACAACTTACAGTGAACAGTTGCAGGGAAAAAACACACCTCAGATTCCCACTAAGCAGAGCAGAAAACATTTGTGGCAGTAATACAGATACAGACCCTGTACACTGAAATTAGTTCAGAGTGCAAGAGTAACAGCACAAGAGAGGCCTAAAGGTGTACTGAAACTCAGCATCATACCCCTTACAGTAGCTAAAGTGACTGAAGAAAATATAAATACATAAATATAAATATCAATAATCAAATACCTGTAGAACAGTATTTCCCCACAATTACATCTTTTTGACATTCCACTGTTTCAACACTGACTAGTGTTCATTATTACCTTTTTTTCATAAATTTAGAAAACACTTTTCTTTTAGTAACTTCTCTAAGTACTTCACAAACTCATCTGTAATTTTGGTAGTAGCAAGGCAAGATACCAAGTTACGTTGCTTACTGGAAAATCAATACAATTCATTACAAGCTTTTAGCTCAGTTTTATTTTGATGCCCTTTACTACTCTACCTGTAAGAAAAGGAAGCCAGACAACACCTTAATCTCACTTTTCTGCATTTTAATTTTTGAAATCATTAATATCCTTGAGGTGACACACTGAACTATGCTGCACTCGTGTAGATGCACTGTGACTGTACAGTTGCATGGTCATGTTTCCTGCTTTGCTCCATATTCCCTGTACAATTGCTACTAACATGTTATTTGTGTTTTTTGTGTTTTGTTTTTTTTTTTTTCTTGCCAGCTGAACTTTGACTGCATATTAACTCTGGTTCCAAGCAAGTTTAGAGGAATAGACCTACCTCTCCTGATGGGTAAAAGTCAATTCACAGTCACCCTTCTCACAAACAGGTTTCGAGTTCTATCCTTCATTGCCTTCTCTCGCCATCCACGTTTTCTTAGTATCTGTCACTTAAGAACAGAGTTTTAGCTACCTTTGAAAATGTCCAGCAATGAAGCAATGAACTCCTACCTGTCTCAGATTTAGTTTTCACTACCTGCAGTAACTTGTGCCACCAGTAAGGATTATCTTTTTTATTATTTCTCCCTTCTCTTGAGATGGTTTGATACTGACAAGTATGATAGAACCACAATTGTATCTGTAGCCCTTTGTCACTGCAAGTTAATTCTTTCTACCCTCTGTGCTTTCTCTATCCTGACCATTTAAAATATACATAAAAAAATAAATTCGAATGGACTGAACTACTAGAATTTTGGTTTAAATGGTAGTTCAAAGCAATAGTTAGATTAACCTGATTGCACACTTAGAGACATCCAAATGCTCTGGAACACTGCAAGATCTATCACTGAAAGAATTGACAATTAATATATTTTACTTTCATTCTAAACTGATTTTTAATCAAGATTATCTAATTTATCTGCAATGGACTAGATGGGGAAAAGTGCTCTTTAATTCTACTGGACCTTGTAGACTACAGGTAGAAAAATGAGCTATTTTTCTAATTGGGAGTAGAATTTGAAGGGAAATAGTAATCAGACTTAAAAAAAAATCTGGTATTATAGATTTAAAAAATCATTGAGAAATCAGAACAGTAAGCCATACAAAATATTGTACCTGTACTCCTCAGAAATGTGCAGAGCATAAATGGATAAACAGTGACACAGTTGGAAAAACACCTACAGAATTTAAGTATGCCTATGATAGCAAGTCCCTGTTCTATTCTGTTTCAGCCATATCAACTATTTCATATAACTTGTCTATTGAGAAGCATGTTTTGTCCACAAGTGAACCAGTGGCCCCTGCTTCCTGACAAATACTATTGCCCTTCCACACCAAACTACCATGCTCTCATCTGCTCCAATCCAAGGAAACACAGCAGTGTTCATTGCCTTCAGAGTGACCTCAGAGTGAAAGGATAATACTCAATCCCTCTTAACTCACTGTATAGTTCAGTTTGTGAGAATAAGCTTTAATTCCTCAACCAATACTAAACTTGGTCTAACACTTCCATACCCTTTCCTATGAACAATATTCAAAGTGTTTGTTATTTAGTGTTTTGTGTCATCCATACTATTCTGAAGTCAACTATAAGAGTGAATGAAAAGGGTTGCAAAAATGTGGATCTTTTACTCTTTGGGAAGGATTAATAATTCTTTAGTTATAGCTATTGCCAACCTTATTCCTCATTACCTTCAATAAAATATGAATTAAAATAAAACTTAAACTTAATTCAAGAACCACATGATAGGTCTGAAAAACTAAATTTATGTTTAAGATAAAAAGTGAAATACTGGGAGACTGGATTCACTGGCTAGTAGTAAGGTCATCAACAGTAGAAAATAAAAGAAGAGCATTTCTGGAGAAAAAACAGGACATAAAATGCATCTGACCCCATTTTCCAGTTTCCCCACCCACAGACACATTGGCAATCATCACCTCGCCAACATTTTGATGCATTTCTAGTCTATGTTGGGAAATAAACAGGGAAAAATAGAGCATAACTTCACATGTAGCCTTGGTAACAGTTAAGTCAACAATGCATTGGATATGGGAATATCTTTCAAAGCAACTAACAATTTAACTTCTGAGTCAGGTCAGCTGCAGCTATTCTTTATAATTTTCAGTGCTGGGAATACAATGAGCAGGAGTGGGAAAATGGTTCCTAGAGTAATAATCAGTAAAAAAATCTATTCCCCAATGCGCTGTCAATGCGAAAGATAGTTATTGCATATGTAAAAACTTTTTATCTTTCATAATATTACCTCTTTATTCAACTGCAACCACTCTGCAAGATCACAGAATATGCTGAGTTGGAAGGGATCCCACAGGGATCAATGAGTCCAACAGGACCATCCCCACAAGTCATACAACGTGCCTGAGAGTATTGTCCAAATGCCTCTTGAACTCTGTCAGGGTTGGTGCTGTGACCACTTCCCTGGGGAGCCTGTTCCAGTGCCCAACCACCCTCTGGTTTAACAGCCTTTTTCTAATATCCAACCTAAACCTCCCCTGACACAAATTCAGGACATTCCCTTGGGTCCTGTCACTGGTGACCACAGGAAAGAGATCAATGCCTGCCCCTCCTCTTCCCCTCTTGGAACCGCAGAGGACTCCCCTCAGTCTCCTCTTCTCCAGGCTGAGCAGACCAAGTGACCTCAGCCATGCCTTTAAACGGCTTCCCCTCAAGGACCTTCTCCATCTTCAATGCCTGCTTTGGATCATCTCCAATAGTTTAATATCTTTCCTATATTGTGGTGCCCAAAGCTGTACACAATATTCAAGGTGAGCTGCCCCAGTGCAGAGCAGAGAGGGACAATCACCTCCCTCAACTGGCTGGCAATATTTTGACTGATGTCCCCCCCGGACACGGTTGGCCCTCCTGGTTGCCAGGGCACTGTTGACTCATATTCAACTTCCCATTGACCAGGAAACCCAGGTCCCTTTCCATGGCATTGCTGTCCAGCATTTAATTACCCACTTTGTATGAACATCCATGGTTACCCAATCTCAGGTGCAGAATCCAGCACTTTCCCTTGTTGAACTTCATATGGTAGGTGGTTACCTACCATAAATCCTCTGATTTGTTGAGATCTCTCTGCAGGGCCTCCCTGCATTCGAGGGAGTCAACAGCTCCTCCCAGTTTTGTGTCGTCTGCAAACTTGCTTGGTATCCCTTCCAGTCCTGCGTCCAAGTCATTTATGAAGATGTTGGAGAGAACAGGTCTAAGATCCCTGTGGAACCCCACTAGTGACAGGTCACCAGTCTGATGTCACCCCAGTCACTGTTACCCTCTGTGCTTGACCCATGAGCCAATTGCTCACCCACCAGATGATGTGTTTATCCAGCTGTGTGCTGGACATTAGGTCCAGAAGGTTCCTGTGAGAGACAGTATCGAAAGCTTTACTGAATTCCAAGAAGATTGCATCAGCTGGCTTCCCTTGATCAACTAGGTGAGTTATCTTGTCATAAAAGGAAATCAGGTTTGATAAGCAGGACTTTACTCTCATGAAGCTGTGCTGGTTGTGACCAATGACTCTGTTGTCTTTCACGTGTTTTTCAACAATTCCCAAAATAATCTTCTCCATAACTTTATCAGGATCCTATAGAGTGTTTTCTGTCAAGTCTTTCTTGTCCCATGAAAGGTTTCTTTAAGGTTTCACAGAGAAGTGAAAAATTAGGAATAACTTCTCTGAAATCAGTGGAATCCCACAGCTGTAAAACCAGTAATGAAATTAAGGCAACTCACAGAGTTGCTAAAATTTTTTAGCACAACTTTACAGCATTCCATGTATTCTTTACAATACAGTTAAGAGCTACTTTTCCCAGGAGGGTAAAGAAGAGTCCATTTATGCACTTGTCTCTCAAAGTGCTTAAGTTGTACTTGTAATTACTCTACAACTATATGCAACTAATACAACTCATAGGTATTAGGAAATTGGATATTCACCATTCTACATTGGCATTAATTATCTGAGAAAGATTGCTATATATTTAATGTCTTAAGAGCTTTATTGAATATTCACATTACTCAGCTTCTATATGCCTTTGCATATTTCATAAAAAATTAAATATCCACCAAAAGGAGATTACTTAAACTTCATTTATAAACAGTCTTATGTTCTTATAAATGAAGAAAAAAACACATGTGTGTGTATATATATACACATATAAATTATTATTATAAATTCAAAACACATTTACTGCAAGGCCCTAAAATAATTTACTTTTGCAATGACTTTGAAAATCCTTCTGTCAAAGACAACTGTGTAAGACTGATTTCCCGATGATGTAAGCCTTCGGAACTCATTACAGGTATTTCAGTGACAATTCCGAATGCTCAGTTTTTACCTGAGGTGCCTGTGCAAGCATGCATCATTAGTGGTCAACTCAAGGGCAATCAGCCATGCCTGGATCTATTTTACCATCCTTATTCCACAGTATGTTCATACTTTTCTTTCTCTACCATTCCTATAAACAGATGAATAGGTTTCATCTGCTCGAACTTCTAACACTTGAAAGGGGACTCTTGCCTTACACCACAGGAGAATGAAAACTGCTTTTGAATTTTGGCAACACAAAATACTGGTTACATTACAAACTGCACCAAATGCTAGAAACCAACATTTTTCAAGTGATACATAATCACAGTGCCCAGTTTGTTGCAGTTACCTTCAGAGTTGGAGAAGCCCTGTCACAGAAGGTCATGGGCATAAAGTCTATCCATTAGCTGCGCTGTGCAACTTTCTTCTCTCAAAATCTATGCTTAAATCTTCTTACATTTATTGAAAATGGATTTTGCACAAGCTCCTTTGCCCTCACAGTCCATGCCATCTCTACTACTTGTCACTAAGAAGAGCTCCCTCTGAACTGTGTGATTTCTGGTTTCATTCAGAGAAGCTGAGCTGATCTCCTCTGAGTGCAGCTCTCAACAAAATCCCTCTAAAATATATAAGAATTTAATCTTTAAAATATGCCCTTTCATATGACCACCTGCAATATTTAGTCTAGTTTACCACTAGTTAATCAACTAGTGGGTTCTACAGTGACCACTACTACTGTAACAAACTCAAGGTATTATGCAGAGGATTATCATCCACTTAGCCTTAAGTAACTCTCAGAAACATTTTTTGTCAAACCCACACCTCTTCACTGTTGGGGGATGAAAAAAAAAGGTTATATTTTCTTTCTGTGTTTAAAATATTCCTCACCAGTGAGTTAACTTCTTTTGCCTATTTGTAGGCATTTTTAGAAGAACAGAATAGAACATGTTTATAATGAAAAGCAGGAAATAAGGCATTTGTGAGAATCAGGTTTGATACCAGAAAGCTCATTTTTCCAAGTACTTAATGTGAATTATGGATTGCCACCTCCTCCCCTCCAGGCTTTCTGTACATCACTAATATTTTAGTACATCCTTTGTTACACAGCACTGTAACAGAGTGCTGACAGGGAAGACAAGGAAGCTTCCCAAAATGGTGTTGCCATGCATAAACCTTATACCTGATTATTACCCTACCTTTATTTTTTCCCTGATTCTTCTTTCTTGTTGCACTTGACTGGAACAGAATAGTCATAAGGCAGATGCTACAAAAACAATCTTTGTGACTACCATCAGTTTGAGTTTTCATGGATTTACAATGAAAGGGGCATCAAGTGGCAACTGGACTCCACACTGTTTGAGGAGAAAGAAGTAACATGTTCCTGAAAACATCTACCAACAAACCTGAGATCTTCCTCCCAATATTTCTCCTGTACGTTCTAATGTTTGTAACTTGGAAAAATCAATTGAAATAGAGGAATCAGAAGGTTTTCGCCAGAAATACTAAACCCCTACAGTATGAGTCTAATGAAAGGCCTCACTAAGAGACTTTACCTTGTAATATTCAGTGTTGTTCAGACAGACTTTACAGGAACACAGAAAACCAAGACAACTGCTCTGGGTTTCCCCCCTTCAGTCTTGCCTTTCCCTTTTTTTCCTCACACTAATGCTTTATTAAAGAAAACTGTCATTATGCTTTTCTTGAACTAAAGATCTCCTGGTAATGGAAAAACATACAAGGAATTCCACTGTTTAAAAAATATGGTTCTATTTTGTTAATACAATATTTTGGCTTCAAAGTGATCACCAACTACTTAAAAATAACTCATCAATATATTTCAATCTCACTGCTGCTGTGCATCAGGAATTAAGTCAAGACCCTCCTTTGGTAATTTACTGCCCAAAAATAAAAGTGTGAAAGAACATAAGAATCCATCAACCACACAATTTTTTGTGGTTAGCCAACATGTCATTTAAAAACACAGAGAGAATAGCTAGTCTTTAATGAAACTAAACTTTAGCTACATGATTAGCTATCTATTAGCTACATGATAAACATACCAATCAAGATTCAGTATCAATCAAGAAAATTTCCTCATACTGATTCTGTCTGCTAAGTACTAATATTTAAAAAAATCTGGAGTTTACTTTTTTACTTTTTCACTTAAAAATTAGAAAAAAAAGAGTAATATAGCACTTGTTGCCAAGCAAATTCCAAGTTCTGCTGCTTATTACCTTTATTATGATAAAACCTTTAGGGATGTTTTCATTGTGTGGGTATTGGTAGTTTAACACAGTTTCTATAAGTTATTCTACACTGTTTTAATACAATAATACTTTTTAGGAGTGGGGATACAGCTGTTAAATTTCTGAATTTGGGAAACAAGCAAGTGGGTAGCTTTCTGTGAATATATACTTTTCTCCTTCAATAAAAAAAAATCAGAAAAAAAAAAGTCTGTGCAGATTGCATGACTAAACTAGTATTTAGCTTGTGATGACACAAACAGCTCTACAGAAATAACCTCTTATATATAGAAAGTAAAGGAATACAGAGAAACACCCTTAAAAAGACTTATTTCTAACACCATATTCTGGCATTCAGTCTCTTTGAAATCTGCAGAAAATAGCCTTACCAATGATGTTAGTGTGACTGATATAGGAAGCAGATGCCCAGCCACACAGCGTTAATTGTTAAATGAGAATTGCAGAGGGTGCTTTTTTCCAAGGGATTTTTGGTTTTAAAAAAATATTAAAAGGAGGTAGATGGTTTCATACCTTATTTTAAAAATAATTACCAGAAATAGTTCAGAATGTAGTACCCAAGAATCCAGTATTTAATAAAATTCAAACTTACAACATTTTTTCAGTTTGCTCAATGCATATTTTCTCAAACATCTATTACTTAGTAAATTAAATATTAAGTACACAAAACAATAATTTCCTTCACACATACAGAATAGAGAAGCATATTAACAACTATAATATTACATAATGCCTCCATTAAAAATCTAAATCAGCATTTTAGCTTGAGGGTTGCATGGACCATCCAGAATTCAGAACTTTGAAATATTTTTGTGGAACATGAAATATGCTGAATTTTTGTTCCCTATAATCCCTTAGAATTAATCATGAACAGGAATCTCACAATTAAATTTGAAAATTAATTATTATGAATCTATAAAAATGGAAGAGAAGCCACATTCACTTTTCCCAGTTTAAGAGGCTGTTTGTAAAGTGACAATCCTTCTAAATAATATTCAGGTATTTATGATGAGACCTTTAAGTTTCAACAAAAAACATGCTTCCTGAAGACTGTGACCAAGAACTTCATATTCTGCAACAAAAGCACCACTTTGTCTGTCTCACAGCAACCAGTGTAACACTATGTCCTATTAGAAACTGCCCAACTTCTTTGCTCTCTCACCACCAAGTTTCAGGCAGATGCATCATTACACCTCCAGGGGAGGTCAGTTCATCAAACTTAAGCTTTCTGTATTGCATCCTTCTTGCTTTCATTAAGATGACCCATATCAGTATTGTAGAGAGGCATTGTAAGCCCCAGATTCTACAAAAGGAAAAAATGAATCATCTTGCTGATGAGCCTGACTGCAGCATTGCAAAGTTGATGAGGATACGAGTAAATTAATCATGCAGAGATCCATGCTGTCATGGCTGGAAGCTTTTGATACCTGAGGTGGCTCAATTAAAACTAGTTAGATCACTTCCCTATTACACTCTAGTCTGACATGAAAGCATGCCAAGACACAGCAAAGAGGTTTCTTATACAGTAAGAAACTGTAAATAAAAGGATTTAAAGGCATGAAGATACTCAAATCAACAGGAAAACTTAGAACTGCCCAAAGAAATAAATCTCCCAGCAACACAAATTGATCTCTTCTGTAAGGCATTTTATGCTTCTGTGCCAGTTGCTGGTCTCCAAACCAATCTCCAAACCAATTACTATTTTTACATTAGTAGAAACCTATCATATTGAAGAAAATTCGTCCTCTTTCTCCATCTACTTACAAAGTACAAGTTTTCCTTGTGAAAACTTCAAACAAAAAAGCATGCTGCAAGTGCCAAAAAGGGAAGAAAGGAGAGAGAGATGTTCAGTCTTGGAGATTAACAAGCTGTTAAAAAAGACTTTGCCTTTAAAAAATGGGAAGCCCTTAAATTGAAAGCTGTATAATTTCAAAAAAATAATATTGCATTTTGGAGAAATAATAAGAAACATAGATCACTGTCAATCACGGTACTGATCCTTCAATTCTGCTTTTTATAAGACTACTTGGTTTTGCCCTTACCTGTGTATTTAGGTACTTTCCAGCTTGAAAAGCAAGTAATCTGTGATCCCTCATTTATATATAAAGTTATTCCAGTGTCTGTTTTCTTAGAGGATAATCATATAGCTTGATACAGGTCAATTCTCATAAAGGCATCACAAATATGTAATTTTAACTCAACAAAACAGAAGCACTAAAAGCAACTTGTAATTTTAACAAGGCTGTATAAAGACAGTACGGTCAGCAAAGAAAGATTAAAGCAACTATCAAGTCTTATTACAAAGATCATTCTGTATGTAAGAACAAATCAAGTGTTAACTATTCAGCACAATACTTACTGGCAACTTAAGAAGTACAGAATAGTGTCACTACAGGAATGATGCCTAGCAGGGGTATGAGGAAGTGGGAAAAGGAGGGAGGACAAACTATAACAGTAATAGGCAGGATGACATCATCACTCTTGCTGCCTAAACATTTTATCATTCAATGGTTTGGGTTGAAAGAGACCTTTTTAAAGGCATAGTTCAACTTCCCTGCCAGAGGCAGGGATATCTTCCACTGCTCAAAGCCTGATCTTGCACACTTCAACTAATGGGGCACCTACATTATCTCTGGACAGCCCATCCCAACCCAAGGTGCAAAACCATTACACCTTGTCCTGTCATTACAAGCCTTGGCAAAAAATGCCTCTCAATCTTTCTTATTAGTCCCCTTCATATATTGAAAAGCCACAATAAGGTCTCCCCAGAGCCTTCTCTTCTCCAGGCTGAACAATTCCAACTTTCTTCACAGGAGAGGAGTTCCAGTTCTCTGGTCATTTTTGTGGCCCTCCTCTGGACCCACTCTAATATTTCCCTAAGTCTTTCCTGTACTAGGGACAGCAGAACTGGGTGCAGTACTCCAGGTGAGGTCCCACTATGATTAGGTAGCTAATGGACATGGTCAAGTCTGTTTGCTCTTAGTGTACCTTCCCAGGAGACTCAAAAACTCTAAGTTTCTGCTTTCATTCTCACAGTATAAAAACTGGACAGCAACAAAATTTACTTTCACTCAACATTGTGAAGGTACCTTTTCAGTCAACTTTAAGGTTTTCTAATATAGAATGAAAGATATCTATGTTCATTGACTACTTGTGAGTCAAAGCCTTTATTACATTTAACGGAAATTCTATTATAAATTGGTTCTGCACTAATTTACACATATGGCACTAAAATTTGGTTTTAATCAAAGCTAATGTTTTTCTCTTGAGAAACACAGCACAAATACTTCTGCATATCATCCAGCTACCTCTATAATAAGGGCCAACATACTCCATCAATGACAGACACGTGACATACATGCACTACAATAGAACTCTTAGACATATATAGACATACATGCCATGACAGCATATATAAAATAAATGAGCTATGAACAATTGTCCTCTACGATTATAAGCACCAGGTATTTCAAAGATTTCATTGGAAAAACCTATCTTACTCCATAGGCAGAGAGAAAGGAGTGAAGACTGATATTCAAAAACAGATAGAGATTTAAATTTGTGCCAAGTTACACTGAAAAATCAATTCCAAAGATCCCAAGTAAATCAGTAGTGCACTCAAATCATCCAAATAATTTTGTAACAAATACAGTGTTGATACAGCAAGAATGCCTGGTACAGAGTGGAGGTGGGTTTTTTAAATTCTGAGTATCAGCCAGCTTGGATATAATGCTTCTGTAGCATAATCACACAGTGGTTTGGAGAGAACCCCTCTGTCAACTTTCTCCAGCAGGATATCTTATCATTCAGTGGTAGCTATGGACTTCTGATCAGGTCTACCAAGCCCTGTCTCAAAACCCTACCAAGACCCTGTCTCAAAAACGGCAGGAGAATCACATACAGCATCTTTCCTCTATATTTTACCATTTATGGATGATACAAAGAGTTCTGAAAAGTATTAAAGTTTTGGTATTTTATAACTAAAGTCCTGATAAAGATTTGTAACTTCTCCCAGCAACACAAATCTCAAAACTGTTTTATATACTGCCCTGTTGTTATAACTACTCAAATCTAATCTAGAGTCCACTACTACTTCTGCTGTATGCCTCTCATGGTTATTTTTTATGGTTTACTGTTCCTTCAGTGCCTTATTTCACCATATTTAAAGACCAAACGCTGCAATTCTCAGGAGGCCTTTTTTTTTGTTTCTCTTTCCTCATCAATAGAATTTGCAAGATGATTTTAACAGTTTCTCTTGAAGACACACACATTAAAAAAAAAATAAAATTAAGAAGCTCCTGCTAGCGCAATGTCATAGTATAACCTGGTAGGCAGTTAAATACCACACAGCTGCTCACTCATTCTCTGCCCCACCACAGTGGGATGGGGAAGAGAACTGGGGAAAATAAAACAAAACAAAACCCCCCAAAAATTGTGATTTCAGTTTAAGACAGTTTAACAGGACAGAAAAAGAAAAATAGTAATAATGATAAAATAATTTGAATATACAAAAGAAGATATGTACAATGCAATTACTCACCACCCACAGACTGATGCCCAGCCTGCTCCTAAGCAGTCCCTGGCAACCTTTCCCCCTAGTTTATGTACTCAGCATGATATTATGGTATGGAATATCCCTTTAGCCGATTTCCATCTGCTGTCCCACTTGTGCCCCCTCCTAGCTTCTTATGTTCCCCAGCCTACTTGCTGGCAGTGTGATGCGAGAAGCCAAAAAGTCCTTGACTTAGGGTAAGGACTGCTTCACAAGAACTAAAATATCAGTGTGTTATCAACATTATTCTCATCTTAAGTCCAAAACATGCTTCTATACCAGTTACTAGGAAGAAAATTAGCTCTATCCCAGTTAAAATCAGGTCACATGGTTACCTCTACAGCTCTTCAGAAGTGATTATTCATCCTTGTCCAGATTCCAAAATCAGGAAGGCAATGATTTGTTTGCTGAATAGCAATACTGAAGTTTCAGGATAACACATAAAATTCAGACTTGCAAGTCTGAATAGAGTTATACTGAAACTATATCAAAGTGCATGTTCATTAACGTTTTACATCTAAAGACTGCAGGTGGTTTTATAGACAATCAAGGATTGAGTTTTGTGAGAGTGAGGGAGAAGTGTTATCTCCTCTAGTCACATTGTTTCTTTTACAGAACCTGCAAGGGTCATTCTACCCAGAGAAAATTAAGCAAAAACTTTTTGATGAGACTCTCAACTTGATTTAACTTTGGGTGGAATCTCCTAAGACTAGCACTGAAGATGGCACACCATGTGCATCACTTGTGTAACTGCTGAGGTCCCTCTCAGATGTTTCAGTCACTGTACTGATGCTCAGCCTTAACGCCTGAGTACTGTTCAAATACCACCTGAGCAACAGGGAGGTCCTATGAGAACTCAGCTCTTCAGTTGTTTTTGTTTCTAGCACACTGAAATGAAACCACTGAGGTTAATTTTACTACAATTATGTATGTATATAAAAACCTTTAAAATATATACATAGTTGTAGCCTTTGAGTCAGATACTGATTCACCTTGACAGTGCTACTTGGGAGAATGAAGCGATAACATCCAACCAGTACTAATCCCTTACAATTACTTGAAACCCACAGGATTTATAAACAAGAACAAATGAATACTTAGCACTAAAAGTGATTCGCTATTTAGGCTCACACCTCAGAGACAAATGGGTATTCATTGTGTAAAGGTTAGCATTTAATGTATTCAAAACAAAACCAATATTTTGCAAGAGGGAACCATTTTCCAAGGAAGGGTAGATAAAGCCTATAGATAAACTTAGTTATTTCCTAAGATCTTAAACCACAGGGTCTAAGGAAATTCTACTGTATGACTTTCCAGTGTCAGTAGGTCCTCTTACACCCACTTTTCCTGCCCTGAACACTCAGCAGTAGCTTTTCTAAACTAAATAGTCAAGTCCATATTTGCCAGCAACATAAAAACCCCAACATCCAAATCCAGTGCCTTATTAGCTGGTCACTGCAGTAACTGAAACAAGTGTAATGGCAATGAGAGAATCAGCATGTGTACATAAATAGCTATGTAGTAATTACCCTTATTTTTATATTGCAACCATTTTGTGTTATTATTATTTTTAAACTTTTTCTATCATTTAGAAGCTTTGAGAAATACCGTAAAAATAAAAAATAGCAGAAAAACTAACACCGGGACCATATTTTTCCTATGCATTTGCCATGGTGAGGAAAATCAAAGGTAAAAAGTCTTCTAGAGGTAGGTAAGTCTAACTGGACTTCAGGAATACCTCTGACACTGTCTCCCACAAAATCCTCAGAGACAAGTTGTGGATGTATGGGCTGAATGAGCAGACAGCAAGTGGATTGCTAACTGGTTGATTAGTTGGGCCCAGAGGGTAGTGATCATGGTATAAAGTCTAGATGGAGACCAGGAATTAGCAATGTACCCTGGGGTCAATACCAGGACCAGTTCCACTTAATGTCTTCATTGATGACCTACATGATGGGGCAGAGCACACTCTCAGCAAATTTACTCATAGCACAACACTGGGAGGAGCAGCCAATATGCCAGAGGTTCATGTTGCCATCCAGACAGGTTGAAGAGATGGTCTGACAGGAACCTCAAGGTTAAAGAAGTGCAACGTTCTGCTTCTGTGAGGGAATTACCCCATGTACTGACACATGCTGGGAATGGTCATCTGGAAAGCACACTGGCAGAAAAGGAGTTCAGATCCTGGTAGACACCAAATTCAACATGAGCTAACAAGATGCCCTAAGGACAAAAAAGGTTAAAGGTATCCTGGGCTACATTAGGTAGAGCATTGTCAAGAGACAAAGGGAGTTGATGCTTCCCCTCTATACAGCACTGGTGAGGCCACACTGAGTTCAGCTCCTCAGTGCAAGACAGACATAAAGCTACTTGAGAGAGCCAAATGACTATGGGACTTAAGCACCTCTCCTACAAAGAAAGGCTTAGAGAGTTGTGACTGTTAAGCCTAGAAAAGGTTTAGGGATGATCTTATTGATGTATAGGAATACCTGAAGATATAAAGAAGATGGAGCCAGGTTCTTTTCAGTGTTGGCCAGTGATAGGGCCTGAGGCAGTGCACATAAACTGGAACACAGGAGGTGCTATCTGAATGTCAAGAAACCCTTTTACTGTGAGGGTGACTAAGCACTGGCACAGGTTGCCCAGAGAGGTTGTAGAGTCTCCACCACTGAAAATACTTAAAAACCCTTAAACACCTGGGCACACTCCTGGGCAACCTGTTTTAAGTGACTCGGTTCGAGCTAAGGGGCTGAACACTATGATAGCCCAGAGGTCCTATCCAACCTCATCCATTCATAAGAAAGGAGAGCCTGCAGAGATATTCAGTAAACAGATCTATTAATATCAGCTTTAAAAAGGCTACAGCAAGATTACACACATTCTATAACACATCTTCTCCTAGCTCAGTCTCGCTCAATAAACTACATAACAAGAAACAGTACTAAATCATCTTTATCACACATTAAGCTCTCCAAGTCAAACCTATGTGACTAAAGAGAAAAGGCTTGTATAGCCTTAGAAAAATACTTGACATTTCAGCCTACCTACAGTAAGCTCCATTATTTTTATACAAGATCAGAACTTCTCTTAATAGGCTGCCTCTCCATGCTAGGAAGAGCATCATGGTTAAGCACGCAGAGAATGATGATGCAATTACACTGAAGTACCTCACTTGCAGTGACATCTTAGTACTTTCAGTAGGAAAGGAAGATTAGATAGCAAGACATAGATCTTAAACTATTGGCTCCTCAAAACAGCCTCTCTGGAATATTTTGTTCTTCTGCAGATCAAAATACATACTTTTCTAACCACTTAGTTTTTTCACATTTATAGTTCCTGACACTCAGTAGGATCACAAAGTTCACAATGCATAATGGTAGGGCATCCATCTAATACAAATGGACTCAAAAGAACATTTGACCAAGGTTATACAAGTGCTGAGAATCGTTTTGTCATGTAGTCCCCCAAATTATTTTCTTATACTTTGAGATTGATGGCAGAAAAATTGAAAACATGTAAATACAATACAGATTCTGTACAGTGTATAACTATAGTCTCATTTCCAGAGCTTGAAGCTGAAGGATGACAGACGTTCCTTTTGTATCAAGAATTCTATTTATTTCAGCTGCCACTGCTAAGTAATGTCTAAGATAACTTAAAAAAGCTAGTTTTAAGCTTTAGAAATTTTCCTCAGGTTGATTTATTTACCAGTGTTATGGTAAGCTAGCCATTAAATTTCCCACTTCACAGTAGTGATATTCCACAGAAATTATTTGCAATGTATCCCTCCAACTCAGTCATTTTGTTCTGAAAGTCCAAGCCAGTAACAAAGCTGATTTCCCCTATAGGCTCATACTTTCAAATACAAAAACAATTGCTTTAGCTCATTTCTCTCCATACGGAACAATCACCTGTTCTCTTCTGGAGCTTGATTTCCCATCCTGATTCTGCTCTCTGCTCCACACACTGCCAATGATATCAGTGCTTTCCCTACAGCAGCTGCCTTATCATGTATAAGTCAGCTGTGAGATAAGAGAGGCAGGGACAAATCTTTCATCAAAAGCAGCCAATACTGGCTAAAACAGTAGCATTTTCCAAGTAAATTATTTCTATAACTGTACAATATGATTTTTCTATTATTCTATTGAGATTCTAATAGCTCTATGATTCTGTGAATTAAAATATTTTTCTTAAATAAGACAGAACAAGTCTGAAACATGCATTTCACAGATCTGATAATTCAACAATACAGCTATAAAGAATGAACACACTTAAAATTTTAAAGTGGTCTGCCAACCCAATAATGAATTCTCTCTCCTTCTCACCTCATTCTAGTTACTCTTTCTGAAAAGGGGGAAGTAGGAAAATCACATTCCTACCTCCCCAGAAAAGTGTTTGGTTACACTTGGAACAGTTAAAACAGTTCAGTTTAGGTCTCATTACAAAGCACAACGAAAATGCAAACAAATAAACAAAGCAGTCAGGGGAGGAGAAAGAAGAAAATATTTTTTTCACTTTTAATTTGAGATCTCATGAGTTTAAATACCCATGCAAGATTTGGGTGCAATTTATCCCCATACCAAGAGTTAAGTCTCCTGTTAAGACTGCTAAAAGCTAAGGTTCCTCCAATTCAAAATCTATGGAACAAGCTAGTCTTGAATGCACTCCATCACTTCTGCCAAAGCTGTTCCGTTTTGAAGGAGTAACCACTTCCTCGAGGAGGATCCTAAACAAAAACCCACCAAGAACATCTAACTTGTTCTGTGTCATTGCTTAAGTTTTTTATAGGAATAGCAAGAGGTCTGTCAAGCTCCATCTTTGTGGTAGATGTACTATGCAGACAGCAAAGCCTCTGCTGCCAATCTGAATCTGTTACCATTCTTATAAATGGGTCATTTGACAGTTTTCATCACACTGTTGGAAGGATTCTTGTTATACCAGCTCTTGTGCAAAGAACTTTCTTGCGTCTATGTCAGCAAAGAACTTGACTTTAAAACACATTTTTACTACATGTTATGCAGTATAATACAGTGCAAGTTTTCACCTTGATGAGAAAACCTTTTGAGAAAATACTTAAGTACTTGCATGATTCTTCTGTGATTAAAAAAATTAGGATTTAAGCAGATAAAAATACTAATCTAATCCATCATTCATTTCATCCCACTATGAACAGAACAGATTCATAAAAAGAATCTAAATATAGGCATTTTTTACAATATGGTGTCAGATATACCCAGAGGGATTCCTACTGATGCTGGAAAGGTGAAAATTTTTACCAGGTGACATGCACAATTTTCTGTGACTTTTTACAAGTTAGGGATCACAATAAACTTTTCTCAATCCCCTGACTTACTGAAAGTGCAAATTCCCAACTTTCATGTTTACACTTGAAAATTCAGAAGTTGCTTCTAATCGCATTAAAGCCATCAAAGTCCCATATAGTTGATCACCTCTCAGATGAGATGTTTTAGATACTTTCTGAACTGTTCCCTTCTCGGGGATTTATTTTTAAGGAGAGCTCTTAAAAAGAAAAATTAAGAGAAATTATAGTTTGTTGAAAGAATTAACAACTATCAACCCTACAACAGCAAAAAATATCTAATTATGATTCTAAAAATATCACCCAACCTTTAGAATCTTTATTTAGTCTATTAAAACAGACTAATACAAAAATGTAAGTCACCATATGCTATTAACATCATCAGCTACTTCACTTTATCTGACTACTACCACTGCCAGATCTAGCACTTAACTGTGATTGTCAGTAACAGGACCAGGAAAATTCCTACAGACTCAGAATTCTTTCAGGCAGAAGCTACATAGCATCTTTTGTTCATGGAGTGCTCAGCATTATAGAGCAAACCTTCCTCATCAGCCAGTCAGATTAATTTATAATAAAATGATGTAATCACATTCAAACTGGGTCAAATAACACTTGTTCCACACTCAGTGAAAAAACTCTACACCCTTATAGCTGCCTTTTTAATTGTAATGAAATACCTTCCCTCACTACTTTTGCTTTAATATCACCATCATTTAACTTGCAGAACCACACAACTCAGTGTTCAACACATGTCAGTGGAAGTCCAGCCCTAACTGTTCCTTTCCATTCAAGGTTTAGCATGTGCCCACACTGAGACACTGCAACTGGAAAACAAATGCAATATTCTTGCCAAAGACTAAGCAGAAATGCATAAGATCATAATGGAAAACATCCAGTACTAATGACTCAAATTCATGTAGCTCATTTCAGGAGATGATTCATAACTAACCTATAAATTTCACTAATTGGAAACCCCTCTCAGTGCTTACACTCAAGGGAAAAAACTAAAATTAAGACACTTCCTGCAGGCTGGTCAAAAACCCCAAATAAGGCAACCATTAACTGAATTTCTGGCACAGACACCTCTCAATTATATCTAAACAACCCAAAGATTAGCAATACTTACATAAACATATATTTACACACACATACATGCAACAGAACAAAGACTGAGTATTCATACAGGAAAAAAAAGCTATTGATTATTTTACTTCCTGAAAAAAACCCCAACAAAAACAAAAACAGAAAATCATTTAAATACTAAAGATAGACTGAAAGGATGTAGCAGTAAGGGTACTTAGCAAATTTCAGTAATCACACATTTTGTGTGCTGCAATATAATAATTCTTAAAAACAAACAAACAAAACAATTAGGATTTTCCAGTGTGTACCACGTCACAATACACTAAATTCAGGACCAGTCATTCATAGTTTTGTGAAAAAGAGAGGATTGAACTGAATCTGTGCAATACTGAAAGTTTGTTTTAGTTTGTTAATTAGGTCCTAGTCCAGAGTTCTTAATTAGTTAAAAAGCAGCCAGTTCAAATGAGGATAATTCAGACTTGACTCTACCTCTTTCCTTGACTCTTGCCAGACCCCACCACCCTACACACATGCCTGTAGACCAGTATAATTGACCCAGCTTGTAGCCACCCCCTAATTCAAAGGGCATTTGTCTTACCGGGGCTCTACCCTCTATGTTACTCTTCAGAGCACTATTTCATGCTCTGCAATCACAACAGCAAGAATCTTTCATTAAAAAGAAGAAAAAAAAAAAGTAGGCTAATAACTCATGAGCTCATGAGTCTGGGACATAGCCAAAGATCTGTAATATGGATTAACATCTGACCAAACTATGAAAGTAATTGCAGCTTCTCCTATAAAGGAGCTCCATGCCTTCCCTGTGTGACCTGAAACATGTACCTCTAGTGACAGACCTCGCCTCTGAGAGTACTGTGGTATTTCATCTTTGCCATACCCTTAAAAAAAAAAAAAATTCAATAACTTTATATAATCCTTTTTAAGATCCTATATCCTATTACAACACTGAATTCTGACAAAATACCCTCAAAACAACAAAACGAAATACTAGAAAAAACCCTAGTCCTGAAAGCATACCAATATTTAAAAACCAACCCCCCTACCACATCACAAGAAGTTAGGTCTGATTATTTCTTTGAGAAACTAAGATTCTGTGGCAGCACCACAATCCTTTGACTACTGGCAGGAAAGATCACCTACGACTGCACATGCAGAGAACAGCAAGCCATTAAAAACAGAACCTGAAACGAGGCATTTAGCATTTCGTTTCCTATTTCCCATATGTCCATAAATGAAGAGTATGGAAAATACTGAAGTAATTGTGGGTTTTTTCTGGAAAAGTTTAGAAATACTTCATCTTGGTTTTGGGTTCCCCCCCACCTTGCAGTAGATAAAAACAGATTCGAGACCCATAACACGAACTGGAGAATACTCACAAACGGAGGGGTCTGACAGACTTTTAACAAAATATAAATGGAAATACTTTGCATTTCACTTTTTGCACCCTCACTGCTCTGTTTCTAAGCTGATATGAACATATACACACTCACTTTAAGGCCCTGTATTCAATGAAAGGGTAAGAATTAATCAAAACAGAAAGCTGACAATCAGATAATTTAAAATTTTCATCTGAAAAGTAGTGCTATATGTCAGTCACACAATGCTAATATGGGTATACTCATCTAGCATCATCAAGCATAATTATGTCATCTGCTTGCCTACTGTCACAAATGTAGGGAAATGGCTACAAAGAATTCTCCTTTACCTGTCCAAGGGCAGCAGGAGTCATACTGCTTACTCATTAGAGGAAAGGTTGGCACTTGGGACCAGGATCTCTCTAAAGAGGAAACTGCTCTTTGGAAAGGAGAAAAACAAGATATTGCTGTGTACTATAACCAGTGAAAGTTAAATTTCTACCCTAAATCCAACTGGAATTGTGTCAGGATACAGTGGGGGGAAAAAAAAAAAAAGAAATCAATCCAACTAACTCCTTCTGTACTCATTTACTGAGTCTATAGATGACATGACATTGTCCTGACAATCATAACTTTAGCAGTAGGTTTTGCAGGATATGGTCAAGTGCAAGGAATCCACACATAAATACACAGCTACAATGAAGTCAGTGGATCTCAGCCCCAGAAATCCTGTCTAGTACAATTTTAAAATGCTCCCTTACCTTTAAGCTACAGTGTCTTTTGATGTTTCTAATAAAGGTGAAAAATGGGATAAAAATCTTGAACAGAAGTCAGATGCCACATGTAAAGCAAAGAACAAATTAGAAAGCTTCCTGTCCTACCCTTATTAAAAGGCCTTACCTTTCAAAGTAACCCATGTATACTTCTCAGTAGGGGTTTCTTTCCCTTAAAGACCTGAATATCAAGAAAGTGCTGAAAGCCACTCTTTCAAAAAATGAGAGCACTTGCCAATAAATCACAACTGTTTTACCATATGCCACATCGTTCTGCCAAGTATCACCAGCCTGTTCTACTTTTAAGCAAATTTCATTATAACATAGCTCAGAGCAATGCTCATTAAAAAGTATACTGAAAAATGTCAAGTTGTTTTCATATTAAAAAATGTGACTTCGTTTTCCATGAAGATTTCAGACTGGTATTTATTGAAAAGAAAAATCTGGGAAAGCTCACCTCAAAAACTCACCACTCACTTCTGAGAATAAGATGACAACCCTGTCGTCTGCTCCATCACACACTAATGTTGATTGTTACTTTGAGGACTGCCCATTTCCCAGCACTACGGTGAGATCTCCAACCTACCTACATTCCTTAATCACCCTCCCTGTTGGTCCTATTAAGCAGGAGTTCAGGATACAGCTGTTCCTTTGGATAACTTTAAATAGGTGTGTTCAGCCTTTTGTATTACAGAGGTTCACTCCAGGTAGTTCTAAGAGTCTTCTAAGAAATCTTTAAGCCCTTTCAGCTTTTTCACAAGAATGTGAAACCCAGCACCAGATTTTCCATGGAGTAGCTGACAAGATTGGTCTTTACCTGATGAACTGTCCAAAAACTAGTCCAAATGCTGACCTCATTTAAACTCTGATCTCACTGGACTCATGGGGTAGAGTATGCAAATCAACTCAAATCTGGCTTTAGATTCCCTTTGATTTGTTTTGTCCAGAAATAGAACAACTTGTGGTTTTCACATTTTAGCTTGCTGAATCATTGCTAAACCTATCATAGGCTAAAAAAGCATATAGACATTAGATTTTCATTAGAAAAAACAATTATTTCTTCAA
Organism: Myiozetetes cayanensis; assembly: GCF_022539395.1. NCBI lineage: Eukaryota > Metazoa > Chordata > Aves > Passeriformes > Tyrannidae > Myiozetetes > Myiozetetes cayanensis. The sequence continues at coordinate 20,173,195 of NW_026087411.1, forward strand.
TTTACTCACATCCAACATTACTCAGACAACAACAGGGCCAACAGTCAATCAAGAAATATGCCTTCTTCTCAGTATTGTTACAGTTTAGTGGATATTATAAACTACTCATTCAAAATAAAATTCTTAAATTTCAAGATTTAAGAATTCATATGCTTACAGCATATGAATCACCATACAGAAGTTATATCTGTCACAGTAGTTTTCTTTTGAAAAAAAAAAAGCAAACAGATTTTTTCTTTTCTCAGATTCCAAAATATAAAGGTACTACATGCTTTGGTCTATATTTATAATGTATGTCCAACTATGTACTAAATAATATTTAATAAAATTAAACACCATAGTACAGCCTCTGAAAAGTGAGGTAATTCTAGGATCATCCTATGTAATTGATGTCCAAAATTCAATTCTAATGACTATATGAGACTGCTTGTATTTCCTTTCCATTGTAGCATCTGTTTTCACACATATTCTCACATGCCCTCCTACAACAGTAGGGAATTTCTAAAGATCTTTCTGTTCCAGATCAGTAATTTGCTTTTTCTAGGTATTTTCATTCTTGTTGACCCTTCTTGTACAGTTTTAGTTCAGTTAGCAAAACGTGGACCAAAACTATTACTCTTATTTTTTTAAGGGTTATATTAAAATCAATCAGTGCTTTAAGGGCAAAGACTATCTGTTCAGCCTGTCACTCAGTGTTTTCACCCATCCACATTCTTTTTCAACACATAAGTCTCAAAGAAATGCCTATAGACAGCAACATTTAAAACAGTTATTTTATCATCTGGTGCTGAATAGCAAAGTAAATTATTTTACTATTGTTATTCTGAAGTTTCATTCTTAATTGTATTGAAACAGTACTGAAGCACAAATTAGGCTGTTTAGCCCATGAGAACAATTTTTTTTAGACTTTCTCATCCCACCTTTAAAGCCTCAGCTCTACCTTTACTTTGCATTTGGAATTAGTTATAGGAATTAATCCTATTTATAATATGCAAATAGAGAAACGGTAACTGCTAATAACCTATCCCCCTGTGCCCTGTTAAGTTCCATCACATCTTTCCAGAAATAAATGGACCATGGTACCCAACATTTCAAAGAAACACCAAATCTAAGGACTTTAGATCAGATTTTAGATCAAATGCCTTCTCATTTTAGATTCTTAACGTTTTCAGTTACAATTGTGTCTTTGGTAACACAAGTTTTCCAGTGTTACTTATAAGGAGCAATGTATTGTTGATCTGTTTCTAAGTGGGATTAGGTACAACCTGGGTTCATGTGGAAGTTTTTATTAAAACTTCACAGTTTCGGGAATACATTACTCTTTCTTATCATGCACAGAAGGTTTAAATAACACAGCAAACTAGCGACAGCTGAACAAAACAGGGAACAAACTCTGTCTCTTTCTCAGATCTCTGTTGTGGATCTGCAATGGTACAAAACCAACCTGGAAGTTCCTAGATGACATTACAGGTCAGTAGCTCAAATTTTAAATACTTTGGTGCAGCATAATTTGAATGCATCTCTGCAACACATATTGATGCTTGCATTAGTTACTTCCTGTCACTTCAAAAGACCAGCTAAATAAACTGATTTTAATGATTGGGAGTATTCTACTGTACAAGTATAGGAATGGAAACAAAGAGCAGGTTGATGACTTGCCCCAAGGTACAATAAACCTGTTGTCAGAATGCAGACAGAAGTACAATTGATGAATATTAGTCTTGCACTAGAAAAACCACTGATAACCAGGTAACTACAGATAAAATAATACTCACTTTCTTCCCAACTTTCATGCAGCACAAAGAAATAGAATCAGATGCTTCTGGAAGTCAGAGGTACACACTTCACAAAGATATACACTCTTGAACTCCAAGGGAAAATTTCAATTCCTTCCTTTTAAATAGCATATGATTAGTTACTATTTCGTTGTCCACATTTGTTCTACACTAGTGCCCCATAGACTATCAATAATTAATGCCAGGCATAAAATGCAGAGTTTTAACACAGACCTCCTCCCAGGCTAATGCCCCACTTGCCATAGCCTGCCCCTGTTCATAGTTGTAACTTCTTTATTTTAATTGAACTATAAGCAGCATCAGGCAGATAAACGTGAAGACTTCTGTACAGTAAGACTTACTACAATCATTTTGAGTCAAACATGAAGAGACCATGTGACTTTTAGCATTTCTCAAAGTGAAGGATTAAGAGCACCAGGGTTATAGTCAGATAGGACAGACGCACTGTGGGAACCTGCTTTGTAACATTCTTGCAACTTTCTTAATGAAAAGTTAAATCCTACTCAGCTTTCTGATGCCCTGAGTCACTTTTAATCAAATCTAATTTTCCAAGGGAAGTTTTACAGATGCTTTGCATGAGCAGATACCACAATTAGAAAGTATATAAACAGATCTTCAAACAGCACTTTAAGAATGTAAAAACACACACTTCTGTCAGTGTTGCAGTCAGATGCTAATTAAGGAAGTATTCAAATGCCTGTCTTCAAGGATCACTCTTGAAAGCATACAGATTAATTCTAGAAGAAACAGAAGATGCTACCCTTGCTATCTAATTGGTGTAGTGGTAAATTATAAACGTTGCATTGAGAGCTGATGTCAACTGCCTCCTGGTCACAGATTGTATCTACCTTAGTGTTTCATTACAGTCAGTGAACTGCAGTTGGATTACATCCTACCACCAGGAATGACTATGCTGAAAAAGTCCACATGAGGACCACTCTTGATTTTTGCCTCTTGTGTGAAGAATTCCAGGCAGATTGTTCTCTACTTTTTCAGCAAATTCAAAGCTAGTGGATCATTAACATTCCCCACAGGTAAACTTTTCAATTTCCAGTAATGTCAATTTATATTCAGATTATTAACATGTATTCATCAAATACGGGAAGGTACTATTTCTCTGGTATTTATTTTTCTACTGTGATTTGGAAAAGCCCATTAGTTACTCTAGTAAAAAGAAAAATAAAGATGGCTTGCAGCATTGACACCTTGAACCACTTTTAGTAAATGAAATGCCTGATTAGGCAAAAGTTAGAAAGGTTGGAATAAACAAAGCCTTACCTATCAAAAATAAACATTTTCAGAATAAATGAGTCCACAAAAACTTAAACCTAAACTAACTATACTGCTAAATGATTCATTTGCTACTTTTAGCAGACATTCTCAGAATAGCCTTGTCTAATTTACCTTCAAATCAGAAGAAAAAAGCCTGAGAGCTATCACTCTTTTAACACTTAGAACTAATTAATGGTAGAAAAAGAAACTGTATGAAAATATTTAACAGCCTGGGCTGCACACAGAGTGAACCTGTTTCCAGACCACATTTAGACATAACAGCTGTACTATAATTCACTAGTTTGGACTAGAGAAAATTATGTATGCAGTGTATAAACACAGGATTACCTCGTTGAAAAGCAAGTGTTAAAGAAGTATTTTTGAAGAAGGAATGTCAAACAATGTTACTATATTTCCTAAAACAAGCTTGGAAAACGTTATGCATTTTCCAGTGCATCTCTGGGGGAAGGAGATACACACTGTTTAGACTAAATAATTAAAGAAACACCAGATTTTCAGTAAAGATGCAATTGTGAACTTCTGTAACAAGCTGGGGTTAATTCACAAGTTCTCTGCTTATCATACTGACCAACAGGTTGATCTGATCTAGTTGGACTTGCTTCAAGCAGAAGTTGGACTAGATGACTGGCCAAGGTCCCTGCTACTTTAGAGAAGGGACAGACCCCTTGATTTTGCATTCAGAAATCTTTTATTGTGTCAAATCTTCCTGATACCTCTGTATCCACAGACAGAAACACCCTCCAACAGTAAGGCGGGAAGGTCATGGATTCCATTTTGTCAGGACTCTTCCAAGAAGCAGATCCTGTCCAAGATCTTCTAATAGAAGAGGACTCCATGGAGAACATAAAATGTATTAAAAAAGAAAAAGAAAAAAAATAAGAAAACCAAATAGGTTTTGCCTGGAGTATTGCATCTAACTCTGGAGCCCCAAAGAAAGAGAATGACATGAACCTGTTGGAGCGAGTCCAGAAGGGGCACCAAGACGATTAGAGCACTGGAGCACCTTTCCTATGAAGAAAGACTGAGAGGGTTGGGAGTGTTCAGCCTGGAGAAGAGAAGGCTCCATTGAGATCTCCCTGCAGCCTTCCAGTACCTAAAGGGGACTTACAAGAAAGTTGGAGAAGGATATTTTACAAGAGCATGTAGTGATAGGACAGCGTGGAATGGCTTTGAACTGAAAGGGAGTAGGTTTAAATTATTATTAGGAATAAATTCTTCACTATTATAGTGGAGAGGAAGTGGAACATGTTGCCCAGAGATGACCTGGATGCCCCATCCCTGCAAGTGTTTAAGGTTGGATAAGCCTTTAACCAACCTGGTCTAATGGAAGGTGTCCCTTCTTATGGCAGAGAGGGTTGGACCTGGTTGATCATTTAAGGTCCCTTCCAATCCAAACCACTCAATGAATCACCCATTCCCTCTCTCTTGGCTTTTTTGCTGCCCTGTTTTTATTTAAGTGTAATAGCTAAGACTCTCAGTGAAATTTCTTCCTGTCAATAAATTGCCATATTGCTTGAATACATTTACAAGTAACCTTATTTTACAATCTACTTAGATAGGGATTCTTAAGCCCACTATCTGCATGCAAGCTCTTCAATCAGTCAAATTAGTATATATATATTTCTTTTTTTTTTATAAAGTGTAGTAATTTAACTATGGCAAAAAAATAATACATTCATCCTGATGAAGCTGACATGCTTATCTAAAAAAATGTTATTTAATACCCCCTTCTCTATTGCTGTAAATGTTAAATGCATATATTCTTGCAGAAAGAATTAAAAAAATCCCCAAGTCTTACCCGAATCTTAGCACTGAAGTAAATTAAACCTTATAACAACTTGCACAATACAAAGCAAGTCAAATGCAAAATACCATTTATGAATATATTAAAAAATGCAAAGAGTCCACGTGTCAAGTGCTAATACACTTATTTCTTGAGCAAGGAATTTTAACATCATGCAAATATGTATTTCAGATAAGAAAAGCAATTTCTAATTTAAATGTGACCTTCTCTTCAAGAATTTCACTCATGAAACTTCCATCACAGCCAAACCATGAAGATTAGTCTCAGACTAGACTCTATAAATACCATAATTGATGACCACAACATAACAATGTGGTAACAGAAAAATCTGTAGTGCTTGAGTTTAATTTTATTTGTAATACTGCAGAGAGGCAAATCTTTTCACTAAGAACTGAAAGGAACCAGTAGACTATCACTGATGTTTGAATGAAGTGGCACACTTGTTTTTTTTCCCCAAAGGAAGAATTCCATTTTTATTTACCAAATTGGACTAAAACTGTTGACCAAAAACCTTTTCCTCAACACTGTGTGTGTTTTACTCATTAGGACTTCAGTGATACCTCAAACTGGCTTTAAAAGGGATAATATTAATGGTTGAGCCAATAAGAAATATCCAGAAAGCTAAAATGCTCAGTTACACATCAGCTGGGAAGAATGTCTAGAGAAGGATCTCTTTTGATAATCTGATCAAAACTGCTCAAGGTAAGTCCAGGCAACCTGTATCAATTCTCAGCCACTCTCTGCTAAAGTAACTACTTAGGGGTTAAGGACAAGGTGGGATACTAAGTGCAAACTTCCTCAGTTTCTTTGCATTTTGTTGAACACAGCCTGAATCTCAGGTTATGGGTTTTTAAGCCCTGTTGATATGCACTTAGAAGAAAAGAAGGCAGGAAAGCCTAGGAAATGGTGCTATTTGATCATGTCAGTTTTGTTCTGTGTTCACCCTGACAATCTTAATACCTTTAGAATACCTTATCAGGTGGTAAAATTGGGTTTTGGTAAAAGATAGCAACACATGCAACAAACAAAGCCTATCCTGAAAAGATTGTCAACTATAAAAAATGGGCAGTAGGCAAAAAATGTTAGGTTGTAATTATATTTTGCACTACACTTGAGAAAAATTCTGCTTATTCTGTAAGAAAATAAGAACAGCAAAACATAAACCCCCTCATTCCAAGAGTTTCAAAATCCCCAGCTATTGACCACTGTTTCACAGAAATGTGTACTTGCACTCAGAAAAAAAAATGGTAATCCAATTCAATTATATTAGACCTTAATATCTTTGAATATGCAACTTCACTTGTCTTTTCTACTGATAAAAGAATCTTATTCTTGGACTAGAGTACACAACGCACTTGGAGTGATGCTGGCAAGGGCTTGTCTCTAACAGCCCTCCATGCTCCACAAAATCCTGGTTTGCTGGCTAACATAGTATAAAACATCATGAAGTTGACTCAAGTTACTTTTGAGACATATTTTTGTAAAAAAAACCCCAAACTATCTTATTTCTTCAACAGCATTACAGAACCATATTTTATCTACTCTGCGTGAGAAGGTTGACAAACACTAAGCACCATCCAAAAGCTCACATATCAGAGTACTTTATGCCCAAAGTCTGATAAGAATTCCTAGACAGTAAAATAGGGGTGGTGTGGGGACATCAAGGGGAAGCAAAGCAATTACTGCAGCCAAGTTTATATGGTAGGGAGCAAAGAACCAGAAGGAAATATTTTCAAGAGTATCTTGTGAATTCAAGTGACAGAGTGTCAGGGAGCTGAACTATATTGAAATCAGATACTCAGTTCTTCTACCATGGGGTGCTTTAATCAACCATTTTTTGGAAGGGAAAACAGATGTAGACTTGAACTCCTTCCACCATTCACACAAACACATACACTAGAGATATTTTTCTTCCTTTTGCTCTATTACTGCAAAAGATTATTTCTGGCTCTTATTTATGGGCCCTAGTTAAAGGCAGTGGAAGGAAACATGGAATTTTAGATGAAACAAATCAGGACTCTAGGAATACTGGTATCAAATAGTAGATAAATGAAGAATCTGAAGGTAATATTGATAATTTCCTGTTCATTATTATAATTTTGTTCTCTATTTCTTACACTCCCACTTTAGATAAGGTAGGTATGTCAATGTACCTAATGGAAATTATGGTCTTCTCAGAGCTGATACAAGTTATACTGTAAGAGTTACTGTATTTTAGTATATCCTTCAACCATAGCTTTGAAGGAATACTAGAAAGACAGACTGATTTCTAAATGGTCAGATAAAAAATTAAGGCAAGTCCTCTTCCCATTCCTGTAACTTCCAGTTACATATTCCTGGCACACCTGCACATTTGAAGAAGGAATAATTAATCTTTTAACCTTTTTTTTTTATTTACAGAATATTTTACTACTAAATTGAAGAGAAAATTTAGCATCCAAATAAAAAAAAGCCAAGAGTTTAATAATCATGTGGAACGCAACAGATGTATTTGCCTTTGTAATATTAAACAAAAAATTTAAAACTGTTATCCAAAAATTTTTAAATGCATAAACATATTTGAGGATAAAACATTTTGCAAGTTTATTTCAGTTTTGTCAAACTGTTTCTGTCAATAAAAACCAAACCAAAAAGACACTGATGTTTTTCTCACTGCTCATGTAATTTATGCAAGATAAGTAAAAAAATCTAATAAAATGATCACTTTCACTTAAAAAAACCCACTGAATACTGAATTAACCTTAGACCATAATTTCTTATTTCCATTTGACCTGTATTCAGTACTGACACCAATTTTCCCCAAATAGCCACTGAACAAAATTTTCCATATAGAATTCATAACAAAAAAATCCACCAGTATATTCTCTGAGACAAACGCTACTACATAGCTGCAAATGGTTATTTTGGAAACACATATCAAGTGATGATATTCATATACTACCTGCCTCCACTTCATAGAAACGTGTACCTCCAGAAACCAACTGCAGATCACACACAACCATTCTTCAATCAAATCTGCATTATAATTTCTAAAAAATTTAATTAGGCATACAAAGCAATTACCTATTTTTAAAAACAGCATAATTTGTTTCCCCCTAATTGAAAAACATAACACATGTAAACAAGGAGCAGTACAGTGGCCTGACTACTGTGATCAACTGTGTTGAAATGGAAACTGCAACAGCATCAGCTGTATCATACATTACAACAGCATTTAAAACCGTGCCCTTCACAAAATGAGCTGCAGAGTCTCAGTTCAGCACAGCACTCATCTGACATGGGGGTTCTCATACCTTCATATTTCTGCGTCATTCTTTATCTGCATCATTCTTTGTGTCTGTGTCACATTAATTTAATGTAGTTTTGTCTCAAACTACCTGAAGATTAACAATTAATTGCAGTAGTGAATTAGGAAACAAATTTCTGTCAAAACATCAAGTTATTAAAGGCCATGAGAGCAACCGAGAATCAGCATCATTTAAGATGCATATGAAAGCAGAATAAGCACAGGCAAAACAAACCTCACTTTAGGAAGTAAATTCAAAAGCCTGAATGCTCTAGGTAGACAATGCATGCAGCTGGTCTTCAGTTAAATTCCCTTCAAAACCTTATTTCTGTTTAACCTGCAGTAATGCTGAAAAGAAAGGGAATACAATAAAAAGGCATGATTACAATGCAAGAATTAACAAAGACTGCCCAATAGGTCACTGTCATTGTGCAGCTGAACATCACCTTGTATCCTAGGAAACGCCAAGATATTCCAAACACCATCACGTCTCTTCCTCAAGTTACAATTCAGCTCCACTAACCATATCATCATTGCTCAGCCATTCAAGTCTTTAGGTCCCCAAAGTTTTTCTTATATTTAGTAAGGTTTCTCCTTAGCAACTTCCCTTTGTATGCCTTGCCTGTCCTCTCAGTAACAGACTAACTTCTCACAATGTTATTGTACATAAATACAGCAATACAGCACTCTCCACAGACAAATCAAGAACAACCTGAACAAGTCAGCAAGGTAAAGTACAGAAAAAGCAGGAAAAGGTAGTTTTTCACCTCCTTCTCCTACTTCCAGCCTTCACACAGATTTACAATAAAAAGTGCTACTATTTATAGTAGAACCTCTACTATTGTTCAGCCTCCTTGAGCTCTGTGTTCATCTAACTATATATAAAGAAAAACATACAGGCAGAATAAATAGGAACAAAATTAAACAAAGAGGGAAAGAAGGAATGGGGCAGAGAATATATTCAGAGAAGCAAAAGAAAAAAAATAATCACAGAACTGAAAGCAAGAAAGAGAGAGCCAAAAATAAGGGAGGGACTGGAAGACAGAAGTGAATACAGAATACAAGAAATATCTTATACACATATTCACTGGGCATCTCTTAAAAGAAAGCTGTTGCTATGCTACTTGGTGCTATGGTACTCTTCAAAATAATATCCAACTGAACATATTAGTTCCACAGTGTTGAATGCATGACATACCACTTGAAAAGATTTGCATTTCTATTAATTTTTAAACAAGTTATTACCAGCACATTCATTGTCCAAACATTCTAAAAAGGAAATACATAACTGATGGCAGATGCCTTATGCAAAGAGCCACTACACACAGAGCCAACCTCCGACTCCTCTTTAAACAAACCTACAAACACCTTTGCATTACAAACAGGTAATGAAATTTTATTATTCCCCAAAAAATGAATAAAGGTTTTTCCTACTATGAACAGTCCTTTAGCCTCCAGGTCAAGATTCTTTTTACAAATCAAAGCCACATACACTGAGGGGGGGAACAAAGACACTTGAAGGTAGCAAAGGTCTGCTAAAACTGAGAAGTATAGATTCAAATATTGGATTTCAGCTGGTTTACATAAATTGAGGCTCAAGACAATATTTCATCAGGGACTATGTACTGAGTATTTTTAAGAATACAACAAAAATAACATTGCATTTTATGTACGTACATATATATTATATATATATATATGGGTTTCAAGCTAGAAGCTAAGAAATACTTGCAACTTCCCTTACAAAATACTTTGAATTTTCACAATACATCCAATTTCATATAGCTCTATAAGTGTTCATCTCAATATATTTTGAACACATCTACTGCTATTTTCTCAGCAGACCCATATGCCAAGGGCCGAAGTTCGTCAATACGTTTGCAGCAGGACCCAAGAAACTTAAAGTTCGCTTCCTCACCTAAACACACCTTTCCAAAACAGTGAACACAAGCCATTTGTGTATTTCCAGTAATCTTTCTCAGAAGGAAAGCAAAACATGCCTAGATAGCCAAAATTCACATCATGACCAGGAACCAAAAAAGTTTGTACTTAGGTAGTAATCAGAGTGCTTCAAAAGAACAGAGAGCAGTTCTGCCCTGCCTCCTTTTATACTGTCCTGTATCGTTCATTTGCTACCCAGTAATTAGTTTTTCAGGCCTTCTGGCAACATGATGTAAGCAGTGCCAAAAAAAACCTGAAAAAAACCCACAAAAAACCCACCCCCAAAGACCCTGAAGGTTAATCAAAGAACAAAGGTAATGGAATACACATACACGCACAAATTAATGTCAAGACTGAAGATGGTTGTCACAATTTCTGAGTAGCAACAGGTCATGGCATTTCCAAATGATAATCCAATAATACAGTAACATAGAACTTTCAAATTATTGATCCCTGAAGTTTTTAAATTTAAAGTTTCTAAATTACTATGTATATTTTCATTAATAAAGGTCAGGATACTTAACTATCCTGTATGGTGTTACAGTATTCATATCAATGATTTCCCACCTTGTTCAAAATTATCTTACAAAATCCACTATAACCCTGAAATAAGGCAGTATTTTTACAGGAGAAATTTTATAGGAGTATCTTTTGCATAATATCTGGGGATTTAATTAAATATTCAGAATAGTACTTCAAAGTATTCCAACATTAACTAGTTTTGCATCTAATAAAGCAAATAGCTCGACTTTACTGATTTCAGTAGAAGTAAGGCCTGCTAATGGCAACTGGACTTTTCTCCCTTCCCTCTGCTCACGTTTCACCTTTAAATCAATGCTGAAATATAAGTATGCCCTCCCAAAAAATCTATAAATCTAAACATCCCACTGGCTATGCCAAGGGTACTTTAACTTGCATAGTGATTCTATTAAATACCAGACATATTCTATCTTAAAAGTATGTTTTCTGTATCACTTTCCTACAATACCTGAAGAAGCTTTAGCACACTCATGGGAGCTACAACAGAATACCCATTCTAATAACCTTCCCTCTGTGGATACTCTTAAGCCACTACTCCATAAAGTTTGACTTGCAAATCTCATTGCTCAAACTGAGAAGCTGACCCACAAACCTTCACTTCTAAGTCTGTATCAATCTACAGTTAATTCTTAAGCAGAGGAAAACATTCATTCTTCATTCTCCATACAATGTGTTTGCAAAGGAGAGGTTGCAAGTGATATCACATCCTCACAAGTGGGAAAGGCTTTAAGTAGCACGGAGGACTTTTATGAAATTAGAACTCTCTCTATTCTCAACACCTCAATAACTTTTTTCATCATAACATCATTGCAGTTTTGCTCTACTCGCACCTTCCAGAAGCTTCATTTCAGAGAAAAGGAAGAAAGAACCACCTTTTAAACCAGCTAAACCCTTCAAAAATTTGAATACTAATAGTGTTTGCAGTACTTTGCATTGAGTCTCTCCTACCTCATGCTTATCTTCTATTTCAATTTTAAAACTTTCAGATAACAGCATTTACAGATTGCCTAGTGATCCACGAGCTTTGTCTTCAATATTACTGTACTATCTGGATACTAATATATTTTTTTAATTCTGTGTGGTAGATACAATCTGCTAATTAAAGTGCTTCTTAGCGCTTGCAGCACTATATTCTTGTCCTTTCATGCCTTTTTCATGTGATTCATGGTAATTTTAGTTTTTCATTTATTATTGTAGATCTTAAGTTTCCATGAAGGAAAAAAAAAAAAAAAGACTTCCTAAAATCTTTAAACCTTGCTGCCAAGTTTCGCATGGTTCCAGAATGTTCATGTGGTATCAAGAAACAGTCTGGAAACTCTCATGGATTTAAAAGCCAGCAGAGGCAATTAAACACAATAACACCCTTCATAGTTAATTAAACACAATAACACCCTTCTCTGAGTGATAGATCACTAAACTCTGGAACCATATTCTGAGAAGCAACACTACATGTTTATCCTTTTTTTTTTTTTTTTTTTTTCCCAGGGTACTGCTGCTGAGCATCCTACAGGGAACAAAACACTAAGTCTGGAGATATTTCTGCTCTGGCCTTAACAAAGATATATTTAAATTAGAGATCATAGCCCAGAATACAGTATTAAAAATATAGAAGTCTCAGGTGGAAAAGGAACAAACACACTGTTGCATGGTTGCAGACATTTGTTGGAAAACAGAGACACCTCTATAGTCCTTTTCTCTATTACTGCCTTAGCTGGTCATGCAACCATCAAATCTCCTGCAAAAAAACAACTTCATGTTGTTACTTTAATTCACTTATCTCCTGTGTGTGGCCTTTTTTTAAAATTTGTATGCACCACAATACTGGCCCAGTTTAAACTCCCCAAGTAATACTGCACTAGAGTTTCTGGCAAGATTAATGGGAAGTGGATTTTTGAAAAACCCTCTAAGTACTTTCTTTGTAAATGGTCACAGGATGCTTCATGAAATAAGAAGCATTTCTCACAAGTCAGCTTTTATGTGTATTTTTTACTACTTGAACTTGAATAGAGGTCTAAGATCCTTATACTCCAGAGGTTACATGAGGATTTTGAATTAGAGTTCACTTTCTGCATACAGAAAACACTTTAAAAATAATTAATCATAGAACCATAGAATGGTTGGGGTTGGAAGGGACTTTAAAGAACCAACCCCCTACCATGGGCAGTGTCACCTTCCACTAGACCAGGTTGCTCAGAACTCCATTCAGCCTGGCCTTGGACATTTCCAGGGAATGGGCATCCATAACTTCTCTGGGCAATCTGTGCCAGTGCATCACCACCCTCACAGTGAAGAATTTCTCCCTAATATCTAATCTAAACCTACTCTTTCTCAGTGTGAAGCCATTCCCCCTTGTCTTGTCACTACATGCTCTTGTAAATAGTCTCTCCATTAAGAGGTCCTATCAAAAATATTTGATCCCAAGTTTCATTTTCAGGTGTTAGCTTTTTTTTTTCCAGAACACACAAAGAGCAACTGGCTCAGTTGTAACTAGCTCTAAGGAAAAGTATTTTACAAAGCTAGTTTGCAAGGACATATTGACCTGTGAAGTTGCAAATTTGCAAGTATTTTATGAAAATCCATAAAATTAAAATATCTCCATTGAATTGCTAGGTGTTCAAAATTTCCCCAGGGACATGCTCCCTCTGACATCACATTTATTTCCCATCTGATCTGGTAAAAAAGAAGCAGTAGTTCATCTTAGCCCCTTCACCTACATTTTCTTTACTCTCTCCTGAGCTCACAAATGATTTTTCACTTCCCTTTATTTACTAGTGAACTAACACCTTCAATAGGGAAAAAAAAACAAAAAAAACTTCACCAAAAATAACAAAAAACCACCATAACAACAACAAAAAAAACAAACCACAAAACCACAAACAAGCAAACAATAAACAAGAACTTCAAATCATTAACATAATTTCCTTCTCCTATTAATTTGTCCCAGAAATGTTGGTAATCATTTTGGGATAGACGTTTCCAAGACAGGCACAGGAAGATGATTTAAAGACCTTTGCATGTTCCTGCTGGTAATCCCCTCATTGAGATCAAGAATTGATTGTGAGCACCAGAAATTTCACTGCAGAGTCACAAATCTCAACAAGTGAGAACTGCAGCTGCATTGTTACAAAAATGCATAAATCTTGCACTCAACAGTGCCTGGAAAGCAATTTTAGACCAGTCCTCCTATTCAGATACATGAAAAACATTTTTACAGGCAAGAGAGAAGGTCTTGATTTTTAGGTAAAAATATAAAAATCTGAAGAGCAACTAAGGAGTGAATCATGCAAGAGTTGAATGTCTAATCTCCTGCAGTTTAATGTATAAGGTCTACTGTGATACAAACCTGATCTGGCATTCCTACATAGCTTTCTGTCTTCCAGCAACAGAGGACCAGATCTTGACACCACCCATTGATAAATTCTATGTATCAAATAGTATAGTAAATTATCTACACAGCGCATTTGACTAATAGAATAGAAAATTCCAAAAATACGCATTTTTTATTTCTACAGCCTTCCAAAAGGCCTTTAAAAAATGGAAGGTTGTTAGAGTTACTGCCTTCAAAGGAAAATCAGTTAATTTTAGCCTATGTTACATTCAAGAATGCATTTTATGAACTAATGATGGCTTTTACCAGAAGAAAATAAGCAGGTTCCCTGCTTCGACAGTAAACTTTCATTTTATTATTTTAGCAGAAAATTTCACTCACTGTACCATGTAACATGATATAATTGCCTCACATGAAAGATAAATGCCAGCTTCTGCTGTATGGTCCAGGAAGATGAGAATTGGAATTCAGTTGCATTATGAGCTTCTCCTACTAAAGAACATTACAGCCTTAAGAGATAAATGTTCAAGTAAAGGTGCAAGTGAGCCTAGCATTTATTTTAGTCTCTAAGTGCTCACACAAAAGGGATTTGTAACCCATTGGTGAAGACATTAAGGTGAACTACTGCTTCCAGAGAAAAACAGGTGTCAAATACATTCATGATGTAACTCCAATTTGGATCATTCTGGAAGACCACAGGGTTCAATAAATTACAAGCTGCACAGGTAATTCATCTTGGCTTGAAGCACCAGTCACCATTACCTCCTGCTAAAGTAAGATTCCTTAAGGCTAACAACATGCTCTTTCTTACCTACTTCCCTGATAGCAGAATGTTTACTTACAGGTCGATCATTTTTCACTAGCTTCCAATTTCAGAAACGCATTCAAGAAGCAAAAAACCCTAAAGATTGGATTTTGTCTTGCATGCTTACTCACCTAGCAATCAAGTAAGCCATTTGCAAACAGTCTCCAGAAGAACAATTGTCAAGTGCAAAATGTTCAAACAGACAGTTATATTGACAACCTCAGAAACTAATGACAGATGCAATTATTAAGCTTGTATGCACATTTAAGAATTACGAGTGATCTAGCTAGTTGTTTTGAGTAATAAATATAGATTTAACCCCATCGGCAAAAAAACCTCCCAAATCTTAGTAGTTCAAATCTACTCTCATTACTTTCAAATGAGTAAGAGTCTTTCTGTGGTTAAGAAGTAAATCTGTGGTTAAGAAATGCCAAGTCTTTGAAGACTTTTGTGGATCTCAGCCCAAACCAGTTTATTAGCTCCCATAAAGAGCAGGTAAAGTGAGAGTTTCATAAGCTGCCAAAGTAGATTCAGAGGTGTCTGACAGCAGGTTGATGTACCTTCACTGTGCACTCACACCATCTCCTTTCTTCCTATGGACACTCTCATCCTGCTACACGGCAATCCAGAAGAATGACAGGGCTGCCCAGGTTGGGATTAAGCAATGATTAAAAATCTTTAAAATATCTTTTGGAGCTTGGCCTGGTTCCAAAGCTCACCTACTTAAGGGAAGCATCACGGACCTGCAGCCACTGCACAGGGAGATGATGAGAGTGTTTCCTGGGCAACAAGTCCACAGTTTGACAATTGTGGTGTTTTTATCTCAGAGGCAGCCCAACAGTAGAAGTAACTTGGTCTACGTGGTATGGTCTTGTGTTTACACAAAAGGACACTCTTACAGTTAAGTTACTGTTATTCTTAAATTCTGCATTCAGCAAGTAGCTATGCCACAACATTTCTGAAGGTCAAGTAAGTGATTTTTATCCTTTTATGCAGCAATGTCCCATTTCTGAGATGATGGTCACCACGGCAAAACTAGTTTACAGACTTCCTCTGTCCAGTCATCTGTTGTCTCCTTATTTTACCAGGACAGCTGACTGAGCAACTCCAGTAAGGTAATTTTTCCTGAGGTAATTGCTTGTAAGGGTGAGCAAAGTATATGGCTTTTAGCTTCTTGAGCAGTGTAAAGAGAACCACACCTCCTGACTCTTCAGTGTGTTAGTTCATGAACACTTGTGCTAGAATATACTTTACAATAAAAATTACATGCAGGGCAGACTCTTTTCAACACCAGTCCTAGAATTCAGATAGATCTCCCAGGTCATATCACATTTCTTGACCATCAGCCTACAGGGTATGTGAAAACTTAATTAGAAATTGATTTTCTTCAAACCATTGTAGCCAAATTCAGGTCAAGAAGATGGTCATTTGTTGAATTAAATGAAGAAATGCATTTGATTCCCCCTCCCCCAAGTTTATCAGTCCATTTTGCATATGACTAATCTTCTAGTCATCCCTCAAGTACTACAAACCTTGCTACCTGGAGTGTTAGCAGTTTGAATTCAAAAAACACTAACCTTTCCCCTTTCATTACTGCCTTCTCTTGTATCACTTGTATTTAGCGTATTTGTCTTCTTCAGACTAACACAAGCTGAGCATTAAGAACAAACATCACTTCTTTGTGTACATGTATAATGATGAAAGGTTGTAAACACTGGCATCTGTTTCTGGAGAATGTAGAAGTCTGACCAAGCTTACAAGCACTCTGCATCTCTTCCAGAGGTACTACTTATCCCATTTCCGTCACCATAACTTTTTCATGCTTTATCACCATGGTTTTACTGTAGTAGGGTAGAAAGTACCAAGTTCCACCTCATGCTTGCCATTATACAATCACTCATCAAAAAGACCTGGCAAACATATTCGGGAATGTTTTCCACAGAACATGTTTCTTCTCCCAGCTTTCCTCCTGCATCTCTGCAGAAAGCTGTCTACTCAACAACTAGACATTAAAGTGACTTTGCCAAACCTCCCTGCTCCAAGATCTCCTCTCTGCCAGATGTTATTGCAAAATGCAACTCCCTGAGCAGAATCCCTCATGGTGCTGCACTGATATTCCCTAGCAAACCACTGGATGGAGGTTGGACAGTAGAAACAAAAACCCCTCAGCCTCTTTTCTGCGGTGATTAATATAAAACTTTCATATTTTGCCTACAACTGAGGCAGGGGTAATAAAATATTTGCTTTATTGTCTGAAAACATAATAGTTCTGCATGAAATCACTCAGTAATCATGTGACCCCATTCTCTAATCCCCAGACTTAAAGAATAACTATTCATCCTCAACAAGGTCTAGAAGCAACAATGAAAACTAAGACTTACAACTGAAAGTAGAATATTTAAGCATATTTAATTGCTCTTTTCTTTCTTCCCCTCCAGCTAAACTATACTTAATTAAAACCTATTACAAAGCAGAGTACAACACTTAAGTAATTTTCAGTAGCTAGTTATGAAACCTCACTGTTCTGTACAATGCAACAGGTACTAGTTATGAGTGCTCTCTGAGGAAAAAAAACCCATTAAATTGGAGATGGTAGAAAGGCAGGTAAGTTCTTAAAACATCATCACAAACTCTTGTTCTGTTCTCTAAATATAACTCCTTTCATCTGTGCCTGATCACACTCACATGAAAATGAGTAAACTTTATATTTAAGCACTACAACATGCAGGCACAGATACACATTCACCCCACTGCAGTACATTTTTGCATACTCTACATTTGTCCTTTACTCTCTTTTCAAAGTCTAAGGAGTTTATCACCAGTATCTTTATATTGGCTTCAAAACAGTTACAATAGCTAAAATAACTGAATAAAACTGCAGCTTTAGTATATAAATGTTGGTTTAAGCATTTCAGAATCTTCAGATCTGCCACCTTTATTAGGCAGATCAGCATTACACTTAATAAAGCTTTAGGATGGCTTTGAATTTTTCTACCCCAACTTTTTCCAAAACAACCAGAATATTTTGTATTGATATGCATCAAATTTCAACATATGCGTACTGAACCAAGTTTTTTCAAGTTGATTAAACAAGAACTAGAGACATCAGTTTTACTACCCTTTTAAAAACCCAGTCAACCCACAGTGCTTCCCAGGCATAGGCAAGCCTATGAATTTGAAAGCATGGAAGCTGCAGAATCAGAAAACTGGGTACCATGGCTTCCTCAGTCCCTTCTTCTTAAATTTAGATTATTGAAAAGGTCTAACAAAAACCAAGCCAACTATAACAGATATTACAATGGTTTGAGAGTTTGGGGGTAGCAGGGGTAAGGTACAGATAGACTATGTTTGGCTTGGGGCTTTATGTTTTTGGTTTGTTTCTCTGTTTGTTTTTATCTTCTTGAGTCTTGCGTCCCTCTTGCAGATGCTGGCAAGAATCACCACTTTCCATTACAGTTAAACACAGGCACAGAGGAAAGGCTTCTCTTCTAGAGACTCATAAGCAATAAAGTGTAAAAGTCATGATGCAATAGCCTTAAGTCTCCATGAAAATAAATAATGTATTGCTATGCATATAGAGGAAGACAAGTATTCCATCTAGTATGTATCCTCAGTTAATGGCTTTTGAGATCAGTATTAGAACTGCACAAGAACAGCTTTTTTGGAAAGATGAAAGCCATTCAGGAATGAGTCAAATCTCTTACACCATTTCTTAACAAATTACAAGTATTACTGCAAAGAACTATAATGTGCCTCCAATTTCAATGACAGGCGTAAGGTCTAATGGAAAAAAAAGAAAAAAAGGCTCTGATAATGGCATTTACTCAGCTTCCCTCACCACAGGAAGAAATGGGCAGAGCAAAAGCAATCTAAGACATCGAATTATCCTTTAGGCTGCTACACACCACACTTATGGACAGGAATCAAAGCAGTGAGACCATATTTGACTACAGAATATTATAGTGTAATCACACAGTTTGTTATTCTTGAAGAGGTCTTCCAGATATAGGTATATTGGGTATATTCCTTAAAATTTGCTTGAGCTTCCTTTCCACCTACTACACCATATTACTCTTTTAAGTCTACTACTACACTTTTAGTTATTACAATGCATTGGCTTATCACAAATTATTAACAAGAGATTTTCAAGTCTATCACATCATTCTGCAAGAGACATGAAATAAAGAGCAAGGCAGCAGAAAGGACAGCCTGGGTCACCAATTTTGCCCTCTAATATTAGAAGCAACCACATCATGTAGTACACTTACTTTCCTTAATATATCAGTGGCAAAGTAGTACACTTAAGTATTAACTATGACATTTCAACAGTTTTAGCAGTTCATAGGGGCAGAAGAATGACCATCAGTGGAAATTACTCCCCTCCCCCATCCCTAATTTGTCCCTGCCTTTCATTACTTGGTCTATGCATATTGATTACAGGTAGGCTTTAAAGTGAGTACACTACTATATGTTCTCATATCGGTAAGGACTTTGCAAAATGAGAAGCAAAGGTACATGCTCAGCCCTTAAGACCCTACCTGCTTTTATGATTCAAAAGAAAATTTACTTCTCGGACTTAAAAAGCTTCATAGTCAAAGACATGATATTTGAAAGTTCTTTTCCCAAAAATAACCTGGCTTCCATAGAAGTTAATATTTCAGGGACAGAATATCATTAGTCATCAATAGCATGTTTTTAGTTCTCTTTAAAACAGGTCCTTTTAAAAAGCCACTATCCCACAACAAAGGAAGAGATAATTTTGGATTGCCTTGTGCGTTTCTCTGAAATTGGATACATACCCTACCCAGTTAAATCCATGTCACCATGAGACATTGAAGAGACTGTTCTACTTTAGTCTTTCTTCAAGTCTTCTTTGTCCAAAGAAAAATAAGGCCTGAAAGTACACAAGGTTAAGTTCTCCTAAGCCTCAAATTCATATAAGCATACTTCTACTGCTCAGCTATTTGGAATCAGCCAACTGGCTTCATTTTGAAGGTACAGATTTATCCTTTAAAAGGTTATTTGACAGATAAAGTTCAGAAAACCACCACAAAATCTTACTTCAATAGCTGTAAGACGGCAGGCATTATCAGCAGGAATTACTGTATATTTATTAATACAACAAACTTAGCTTTTTCATACATTTAGAGTTGCTAGACAAGCATTTTGAGCATTTTAAATGAGGAGAAAGTAGCTAGTGTTCTCATGATTAAAGTCTTGTGTTAGTTTGAATGCAACACTGTTTGCACAGTTTCTACAAACTCGTCTCAAGAAGTTAATAAAAAAGCCCATACTATAAGTAATAAAAACATTCTTATCTTGGTTCAATCAGCAGAAGGGCTTAAAAAAAAAGCCAGTGAAAGACACTCTCCTCTCAAAATCATGTCTTATACCTGAAGTTTAGCTCCTTAAAGTTTTGTAAATAATGTATCAAATACCACAATCAATCTCTGTCTTAATGAATAAAGCAGCCAGTTAGATGTATACTTAGTTATTAAATTGCATACATGAAAACTGCCTAGATAAGCTGATAGCATAGCAACACAATATCATATAATCTAAAAGGTTATTACAAAGTTAACAGCAAAACTACACTTTATATTTGCAAAACTTACATGTAAAAGGCATTTTAAGACCATATTTTTAAGGTACATTATCCACTACTTATGAAGATATGTACTAGAAATTACACTGTTTTACATATTACAAGAGGTATATGAATACAGATGCACTCCCTCTGCATACAGAAATGACCCTTACATAAGAAGAGGCTGCACAAACAGGCAAGATGCAAACAAGTTTCAAGTAAGAAAGATTATTGACACAGAAATAGAAATCCAGCAAGAACAACGACAGGTGTGGGGCAAAACTATATCCAGTAAGGGGAAATACAGACACAAGTTGCCAGATTCCAGCACGGGGCAGTAGAGTTTCAAATGGAAGTAGTAATGTGCATCGGGAAGCTCAAAGCTTAACAGCAAAATCATGTACCCCAGAAGTCTCTCACACTGAGCAGAACTGCATGAGGTTTCTCCAAGCATAAAAATGCATTGTTACATTACTGTGACAAATAATTAAGAGTAGTAACTTCCAACTTGAACGACTGACTTCATGTCACCTACATGACAAACCAGCTGCACAAGCAAGTGCAACTTGGCTGTGTTGGAAATAAGCAGCCAACACCTCTACCAGGATGTTGCATCCTTTACTTGCTGAAGGACTGGCATTCATTGAGCATCCTGCTACTGAACTGTGAAGAGGTAGGCTAGATATACAGAGCATGGTATCTCTTCTCTCTTTCAGATCAGGCTCAGTAAAGCCTTGTTCTCTAACAGGGACTTTGAAACCTGTATGTAAAAGCAAAGCCAGAGGTTGCAAATGACCATACAATATTGTCTACTCCAATTACTCTGGAGATATTGTTCATTTACTTTCATTCAATTACTAGTTATTCTTTCAAGTGTTTCTTACAATAATGTTGAGACTTAAATAGCATGCACTTAACTGCACAGATTAAGGTGGTAGATTTTGGTTGATTAACATAGCTCAGCTATCGCTTTCAAGAGACAAATCATAAGGCAAGATTCTTAAAAAAACCCAAGTACTTTCCAGCCTGCTTATCCCTAGCACACGAAAAAACTGACAGGGCACTTAGTGACTGGTGGAAAATTAATTTGGGTCACTCTACAGTACAGTTGCTATGGCAACTGCATGCCAAATGTAGTAGTCATGTTCTTCATCAATGTTAATATAACATTAGCCACTCTTCACAAAATTTTTAATCAATGTAAAACAAAGTACATTTCATAACTAGCTATAAATTAAAATGAAACTTGCATGGCCAACTCTTCTCTGTCAAGGAAGAAATGTTATGACCTCTCTCTTGTTGCATCCAGTAATCTGTCAGATCATCTTAATTTCTCAAGAAAATTTCCACACCTAAATGTCACAGAAAACTAAGCACATCTGACTTAGAATAAAGGAGTGAAGGGTCAGCCTGAAGGAAGGTTTTTTTCCTAGATGCAT
The DNA here is from genome assembly GCF_022539395.1 of Myiozetetes cayanensis. Classification (NCBI taxonomy): domain Eukaryota; kingdom Metazoa; phylum Chordata; class Aves; order Passeriformes; family Tyrannidae; genus Myiozetetes; species Myiozetetes cayanensis. The sequence goes on from NW_026087411.1 coordinate 20,195,014, forward strand.
GAATTTAATACCTGTGTTTTTTTACAGTAAAGATATGGGCTAAAATTCAAAACTCTGTAACACCAGTTTAAATCAAAACAACTCTGTTGGCTTTACACAACTAAGACACAACTTTATATGACCTCTTTTTCTAGTATTTTATAATCTGACCCCAAAAAGACACACTTTGGACCAGACGTGGTGGGAAGTTAATGCCTGGAGCCAACAGCAGTTTTTACACATACATACCAGATCTCTTAGTTTCTTTTTTTCCCCTGATTATTATTTATTTTAAGGTGAACTTTCTCTGCTTCAGAGACCGTTTTAACTCAAAATCAAAATGTGGTTGAGCATTTTAAGACTAGACTCTTCTGTCAGATACAATTACATCACAGCACCAAAAAACTTTGAGCTATAAAAAACTAGGAATTATCGTTTGTCTCCTACATAATATTAGACTGATTTAGTTTTAGGTCCTACTCCAAAGATAGTACAGAGTTATATAAATATATACAAGTGAAGAAATCCTTGATGCTACAAAAATCACTGCTCCAAACCCAAAGGATTTCCCACTCCTCATGGAAAAAAATCTATTCCCTTATTCCCACTAACTGTATCATACAAGTATTCAAACCAGCATAACATAAGACCATTTTACTGGCATTTTACTTTTCACCATATAGTTACACACCTTAGCAGACTGTTTAATAAAGACTTTTGAAAAGATAACCATCTTTGAAGCCTCCCAGAACAAAACTGAGACACCAGAACACCATAATGGTGGGTTAGCAGGCAAGATTACAGTGATGATGGGGCTTTGTTCAACATCATACTACTTCAAAATGTCACTGCACTGAAGGCCACTAGTGTCACTTAACGTTTCATGCAACCTGATTGTGACTCTGGGGCCTGGTAGCTTTCTTCAAGACAAGTTTGTAGAGCATGAGATTGATTGAAGCAAAAAGAGATGATTTTTTTAATGGATCTCCACCTCCTCTTGACTGCCTCCCAGGTAACTTTAGACAGACACAAAAGCTGGTTTTGAACTGTAAACTCACTACACGGCTGAAGCTGATGTTGATACTTAAAGCTGAAAAATCATATTCATAGCTTTTGTATTTGACAGGGTTGCCCAAATCTACAAAACTGAAACTGGGTAAAAAGATCTATTAGTCCTTGATGTTACACCAGGCATTAATTTGCACCTATATTATAGAACAGGTTCAAAGGTTTTAAACTGGATTAAAAAGTAAGAGTCCCAAAATCCATACCAATTACACTATTAAGATGCAGCTAAATGAAGTGTTGAATTTTGTATTTATTTCACAGGAACTGGAAAACCAATACCTTAAAAGGTGTCCATTTACCAAGTCAAAGAACTGATGAATCTACAGTTCCTCATAATTCTTCAGGACAAGAGAGCAATTACAAGATTTTTTTCTTATTTATTCCTTTCTAAAAACAGATAATAAAACATCTTTTTCAACCATGTCAATTGGTTCTGTAATAAGCAAAATATCACCAATAACATACTTGCAGCACCTGTCTTAGTATTAAACCAGGACACTTCAGTGCTTGGTTTTCAAAAGGCGATGTCTGGAATTGTTTGTTGTATTTCATTTTTCATTAAATGAATAAAGAATCACTAAGTGGTGAGAAGAGATTCTGCAGCTGTATTACAGATCTGCCATCATCTAACAAATAGCTACACCAAGGACTATAATAAACAAACAAACAGAAGGTTTGGATATTAAATATTAAACAGCTATTAGCTGTCTGTAATATATTTGCATCTAAAAATGGTTTCTTTTTTGTGCATTTCTCCTTTTAAAGATTCTCTATGTACTCATCAATACTCACCTGATAAAGAAACGAGACAGCAAAACGTACACATATTAGAGCTGGAGAAAGTTAAGATGTTATTCTATTCTTAAGCCAAATTTTAAATTTAGATTGCCACTCTATTAAGAAGAAGCACCCTACTGAAACAAAAGTAGTTTCTTAAAAAAAAAAAAAAAAACACACCATCAAAACATTTCAAGACTAAAATCTAAGGTATAAAACCGAAGAGGCAAAACAAATTGTATAAGCAATTTCTAGTGAAATAGATGCAAGTGTTCATGCCTGATATACTACACTTAGGTTTTGAATTATTTGGATGACATTTGGGATGAAAAAGGTGGTACTTTCTACAATAAGATTATTGTCTAAGACAGTTTAATTATTTCATAGTCACTAGAGTTTAGTTTTTTAGGCTAAGCAAATAATGCTTTGAGTTTGGAGAAGTTGAGAACAAAAGTTCCAATTCAATAAATCCTTTAGCAGCATGAGAAGTTTCTAAATGTACAAAAAGATGATACCCACTGAAACTGCCATTATAGACCCTTGTAAGAAAAAAATACCAAGAGAGAACGAAGTTTCTGTTCTGGACTCTTTAACAATTCCTATGCATTCCTTGTTTAATGGTTAGCAGATACATAATCAAAGTATTTTAATTTATGTGTTTGCCGCATATGTAATTCCAAACATAAACAGCTAACAAATCCAGATTCAGGATTTAACTGGCAGTAATAACAATCTGCAAAACAAAAAGGCCCTTTCCTTTTCTTTCCACACAACAGTTTTTAGTTTTCAGATTTAAAATTCAACTTAATTAAACCAGTTGACTCAACACTCTTCACAGGCACTATTGCTGCCCTATCCCTTAACTAACCAAAATCCTATGCTCTTCAGTGGGGTTGCTTCCCAATTCCTCTTTGTTGAAGCTGTTACATATCCACACTGAAGCACTCAGGAGCTGAAATTAAATTCAAGTCCTCCATGGCAACAGTATAATTTGAGCCTATGTCTATCATATTTTATGTGAACCTTACTACAATTAAGCAATTTATATAAGAGACTCAGGAAGGATGTTGCACCCTAAGTTAACAGGCACCTTCAGATAAGGAGGAAAAAAAAATAGCTTGTCTTCAAATCCTGTCAGGTTTTAAGTCTTGGCAATAGTGAACGGTTCAGCATCTGAGGTGAGTCAGATTAGGACCAGAAGCACAACACCAGGCAGTTAGGAAACATAAGCATCAGAAATTCAAGTACTCAGAGACTTCTGCCATATGTAGGGTTTGTGACAGTTGAGTAGAATTTGATGGTCTAAATTTAAGTTGCAGGCAAAGATATTAAAAACTCCTAATAAATATCTTAGAGGTTTAAAACAGAAGGAGTTTTTCTGTACTGCAGAGAACCAAAGAGTGCAAACTGTAATATTTCAAAGGGCTAGTGTGAAAATAGACATATTACACCTTATATAGTGCTCACTAATTTGGTCAGAGAAGATATTCGGGATGCATAAACTCTGTTGAAAAATAACTGCAGCAATCAAATGGTTTCAGCTGGAAGCATCATCATCTATTTTTGAGCAAATTCTGAGTAGTTCAGAAGAAAAAAACTTGAAAAGGAAGAAATCCAAACTTAACTGACATCAGGTCCAACTGTTATCCATGACGTTCAATATCTCAAGACAAGTTTGGCATATGCAATGTATCAAATCAGTAAGTTACAGATTCCTGCTGACAAAAGTGAATAAATAAACACCCAAGTTGTGCAACAAATCTAGTGCAAGACTCAACTGGCTTTGTTTTCATCTAAACAATGGAAAAAGTGACATGCAAACCCTAACATAACGAGATGATTCACATTACAGCCAATTTTCTTAGTATAGCACTTTAAGCCCTAACTGAAATAAGAAAAACTTTATTATACAGTACAGTGCATTATCTTTTGCATTTTATCTTACATTTTGGGGAGACAGGAGATACTTAATAATTTAAGTACCAAGTGGTAGAGAACAATTGAGTGCTTAAACTGGAAAGTGAATGACTGTCTGGTAGGACCTTATTCACCTAAAGCCAGGCCAACTGTCAGTATGTTCATCCTATCCTTTAATTTCCAACTAGAACTCCAACAGACACAAAGCAATCTGCACTATCACTAGCTGAAAACAACACCTGAAGGCCCTCACCAGCAGCAATCCCAAAAATCTCAAGATCCTGCACTGTATTACATACTTGTTCAGACAACTAGCTTGAAAATGGAAAGAATAATAAGTACATTCATTGTGTTTACATAATTAGTGACCTTATTAACTTGGCCCTTCAGATATTAAATCCTAATCTTTACTCTTCTTCTCAAATTTATTGCATAAACTACATTAGCATAATTATAGCTTAGCATAGCTGTAATGTACTAACTACACTGTAGTTAAAGGCCTGCTCACACATAGATTAAGGGTTTCTATTCCAGAGCAAAAACTGACGATCAAAAGCTAACCTGGACTGACACCTGCCAAGGGAGATACCCAACTTCAAATCAGCAGTTCACTTTTAAACAAATTCTTAACACTACATGATTTGGGGAAGGACATTTCCTCCCCCATGGTTTTAATCATAATACTAGTATAATAATAATGGCCAGTCTTCGCGAGCGAAGATCCGGGGAAGGTCTTTCCACCTTCCAGCCTGCACATTGGATTTTTTAGGTGAGACACAGTGTGCGTGGAACTGAGCCCACCCTTTAATCCTAAGGTTCATCTGCCGGGGCCAAGCGAGCTTGGACAGTGGCAGCGAGGTCCTCAGGACGTAGATGGATTGCCTTTACAGGGTTAACGAGCTCCATCTGCCCGGGAGTGGCCCTGACCGGGAATCGAACCCGGGCCTCGGCGGTGACAGCGCCGCGCCCTTACCACTAGACCACCAGGGGCTCCTAATACTAGTATACCAATTATATATATCAACACATATCACTGATGTTAAATTCTATATAGAAGCACACATACAAGATGCCATTGCATATAAAAGCCATCAATACTACTAATAAAAAAAAATACTGACAGAGCTATAAAACAATAAATAGCAGTTAATAGTATTCAAGAGGTATAGAAAAAAAGAAAGTCACAGCTACTTTGTGATCGGTGATCCTGACTATTCATATAAACTTGCCTCAGTTTCACATTGGTATAATCTCTTTAATTTTACAGCTACAAGTAACTGAAGAAACAAAGGCAATTCATTTGGTCAACATTTGGCAAGTGACCAAATATATCTATGCAGGAAGTATTTAAAACTCAAAGGACACTATACCAGGTCTCAATATCAGTCATAATTACAAATTTCAGACACAGCTTAGAGGGTCATGCAGAACAATCTGTGCAGGAAAGCCTGAAACCAAACAAAGGCAATTTAAATTTAAAGCTGGCTTGTTTATCAAGGGCCTGTGACAAACTGAGTACAGCAGTTGTTAATAGGAGAATTCTGATCAATACAGTGACTTTAAGAAATATATAACAAACTGAATTTCTGCAGTTGTTCCCTTCATATTAAAACACGTTATTACCAAACATTATTAAAAAATTAGGATGAAAATCTATCGTGGCTTTTTGGATTATTTATATACCTTTGTAAGATAGATGAGCAGCACAGACTAATTACCTTAAAAGCTCATTAAATACAGCAGGAAATAAAAGAAGAAGAAAAAACTCATTTTAAATGTCATATTACTAAATTGACTACAGGTAAAATTTCAAAGCAGATAATATCCTGACTATTTTTAGTCCCACTTAAGAATGAACCAGGATGTTTCAAGTAGTTAAGACTACACACGTGTAATAGCTGAAATTTGACACACCTACTCTGCACAACTGCTATATGTAGTAGTCCCAGTTAGCATAGTTAAAGAAAGTATTCATAGACTTCAAAAGTATAAACAGAAGCGCTTAATTTCAGAAACAAAAATGGTAATGCTAGAAAAGACTCTGAAACCAATAACTGCTCATCCCTGCACTATAGTCCTGTTTTCCTATGTTCCTGATAAAACATAGGTTTGCTCACATTACCATGTTAACTGGGTAATGTCTGTAACACCAAAACACAGCAGTGTAGAAATGGCAGGTACAGCTACCCAGTGCTTGTGTTTCAGATCAGGGTGATGTTTTTCAGGTACCTCTCCCAGTAATCCCTATAAAGAGGTCCCAAGGAAGCACAAAACATATTCCCCTGAATTAAACTGAAAACTGTGCTCCAAGCCTGCCCCTAATATATCACAGGACACAAACGGGTATCAAGTCATCTGACTCACTCTGAAGTTTGTCTGAGATTTTAAGAGATTAGATCATTAAACCTGCATACTCCAGACACAAGGTCATCAGGTCTGACCACACTGATCTCCACCTATTGATGCACACCTCCTGGAAAGGATAGCATGGCCCAATCAACAGTGGGTCTGAGCTCAACCAGCTTCTGCAGTGGGACAGGACCCTATTTATATCTGCATATATCAGGATATAGATCTGCATTAGGGAAATGGATACAGTCATGCATTTTTATCATTACAAGTAAAAATTCTTTTATTTCTGCTTTAATCACTAAGAACACAAAAGCTTGATTGGTATTATTTGCTCAATAGATTACAATATAATCAGGTGGTACAATTGTTATGTTTATTATTGCAAATCCTAAACACACAAATTATCAGAACTTTCAAATGATCTTTATGTTTACAATATGCTAAGAATAATGCAACCTTATAGTAATGGCACCAAACTGAAGAGTGCCAAAAGCAGCACCCTTACAGGTACAAAAATGCACAAACATTAAGAGGAAAGAAGAGAAAATTATTTGAAAGATAAAATTTGAAATAGTACTTCAGTAATCGTTGACTTTTCATATTTAAATAAATTACTTTAGCTGGAAATAACTTTTTGCTGATATACAAGCTCCTGTTTAATCACCAAGATAAATATGCTAGTTTAATACATGCATAAAGCATAAATAAGCTTTGGAAAGTGTACTGTAAATACATATTTATAAACACACAGCAGTCAAAGTTTATGCAACTGCAAACTGTGTTTATCTGCTGACTCAAATGTTTTGCTTGCTAAGTAGAATATAACCGTGTTGCACAGGTTGCACTATCACTTCGTTTAACATTACAACTTCAAATAAAATTGCCTTTTCCAATCAAAGAACCCATAAATGTCATTTGTACTTGGTGCTGAGAGTTGAGTAGATCATTCATGTGTGAACAAGAAGTCTGAATAAGATAGGAGATGAAGAAAAAAAAATTCTGCTTATACCATATTAACAGTATTTAATTACCTGTTCTCAGGTCTTAAAAAAGGTAACAATCTGGACAGAACTGAAAACTTTTTATCTAGAAATCCATCCAGTGACATTATGAACCTAATTTTATGTTCTCTAGACAAAAAAATACCATACCTTCTTTATTTTTCTGCTTAAACTAGGGGACCAAGAGTTGTTTTTGCAGCCCATATCTATTAAAATAACTGCTGAAACACTGATCCTGTATTTGACTTTCTTCTACACCCTAACTCAAACTTTTATAAAAAACAGGATAGCAATTAAAATCCTCATAGGTTATTAAAATTTAACACAAAATATTAATGGTCTATTATAATCTCTGGGACCATTAGGACTACAGAAATTTCTATAAATTTGAAAACTTTTGCTTGGGATTTCTGACATAAGAGCTGTAATACAAAAGTGAGTCATGAATTTATGTTTTTAAAGGTCTACTTAAAGTCTAGTTTCTCAGAAAACACTCCAAAGGCTTCATATCATTCAGTTTTCAAAGCATATCCTTTGGTTCCAAGTATATTGGGGGCTTCCCTCAATTTTGCATTCTTCTCTTTTCTTCTTGCTATAATATACTGAAAAGTATTATCAGCAGATGCTCTTAAATTTCACTAAAACAAGACATTAATTATCATCTGCTACTGATCTGATATTAATATTCTAGATAACTAGGTAAGTTGCCAAAATAACTTAAAAAAACTGCATCTGTGTCAGTTCAGTGGGGCAAACTGGACCTGCTATAACTTGTTTATCTGTGTGCTACATCCCTCCTCTTTGCCCAGCCCCACTGCCTGGGTTCTAAGTCCTTTCAATGTCTAGATAACAAATGCTCTAGTTTCAAATTTTTCACTACTACAAGCACAAACCAAATTTCTTCTTTGAAGTCCACATCACCATACCATGTTTTTTACCCCATCACACCAAGTGAATGCCATTGCACAAGTCCATGTTGCTCACACACATTTCCACCCATCCACATCAGGAAAGAAAGGAGGAGGGAAACAAGGGCAATTAAAACCACATAAAGCCTTTGCTAAGAGGAAGAACTTAATAGATTAGGACTGTTCAGTTGAAACAGTGCTGACCATAGCAGGACATTACACAAGACTATAAAGTCACATTCAAAAAGGGAAGGTGATCAAGCAACATCACACTTTTCACAATTTTTCCCCAATACAAACACACAGGGGCCTTGAATGAAGCAGAAGTAGGACATAAAACAACAAATAATTCTTCTCACAGTCAAGGTGGGGATTCTGCTTATTTCAAAGCAGGATTAGATAACTATACAGACTAAAAGTCTAGCAATAGCTATCAAAAATAGATATCACTTGTTACTCAGGAAGCTACAAGACCCAAATGCTTACAGTATTCTACAGTAGTTTTATTATATGCTTACCTGTACTAATGCTCTTTCTGGTTGAAGAGAATAATATACCATCTAGGCATTGATTTTTATGTTGATTATTTCACCTTAATTAACCCAAAGCCACACCCAGAGCCATTTATAAAACACCTGATTTATTTGGCCAGATGATACTTGCCTTGAAAAACCATTGGTATCCTCACGCATAGAAAAGATAATGTACCTACAAGTTCAATCACCATAAAAACAAGTATTTACTGCAGTTTCATATCCCCAATTGAAATGTATTTATTTACTCCTGAACTAGTTACAAGCAGTATGAAGCTTCCTCTCAGGCAGAGGATGAACCATAGGAAAACAAGAGAGTACAGAATAATTTCCTTGGTGTTTTGTCTTAGTCATCAAAGTTTCATAATCAGGTAATACTGTAAATTCCCACACATTGTGCTATACCTTGAGGAAAGGAATGAGAAGTGCAAACAGACCTATTCAGAGGTTTTTTGATAGTACTACAATATACAGCCAATTATTATATGACTATCTGGGGAACAAGAGGAGCCAACTAGAGAAATTGCTGAATGAAACTTGCTACTAAGTAAGATTTACCCAAAACTTTTCCACACCACCCCCAATAACTGTGTTTAACTTCTGAGATCTAAAGACATTTTAAAGTATTTTTTTGTTTGGTTGGTTGGTGGTTTTTTATCCAAAATAATATAGATCTCCAAGGGAGTTTTGCATTACTAAAAGCTCAAACCTTCCAACAGCCACATTTTAGGTTCCCTCATAAAAGAAAACGCAGATAGTTCAAATAATTATGTAATTCACAAGCTACTATTAATTTACAAAATAATACATTCTCTAGCAGGGGGGAGAAGTAGTGTTTTAAATTTTTAGATTTTAATGCCCAAGTAACTTAACCCTCTTGAAGATTAAGTTGCATTTGTCTTGAGTAAAACAGCATTCTGGCATTTTTTAAACCAAATATTGCCCAATATTAGCACCAGTCCTACCTACTTCTTGCTCCTGGCACACTTTTCACTGGAGATGAAACTGGCACCAAAATAGTTTTGTTCTCCAGTAGAAGAACAGAAATTTGAACACATCAAAGAAGAGCTTTACTATCAGAGATGATTTTGGTTTTGTAGAACAGGCACAAAGAAAAAAAAAATTAAGCTTCCGTTTCTGTCAAAATATATTAATATGAAGACAGAGTTCCAAAAGACACTTTGTAAAAGCAGCTATTATTTATCACACGAGGGTAGGTTAAAAGAAGAACAGTAGGACTGAGCCAAGAAAATTTACCTCTGCAGTGCTGGTTTCAAATCCACACAATGGAAAATAAAGACCAGATTTCATTCTCCCATTCACACCCTATAGAGGCAGGTATATACAAACCCAACACTACTTCACTTTAAAGCCATCTTTGGCTACTTGAGACTCTTTTCCTTGAATACGTCATGTTAAATTGCATCAACCTCAGCAGTAACAGTAAGCAAAGTTAATGCCAAATCAACGTCAATTAATTGTATATAGTATTTTCTTTACATTGTTCCCTTTCAGGGTTTGCATTTGCATTCACACGTAAGGCAAATCACTGCCTCATGGAGGCTACTACATATTGTCTGTGTGCTGAAACCCCTTCACACCTGAAGTAGCCAAGTCAAGGAAGAGCAGTAGCCAGCACATACCTTGCCAAAATTCAGTTTCAATATAAAGTAAGGTCTTTACATTACCAGCCCAAAATGCAAAACCACGGTGGGAGTCAAATACCCTACCCCACACCAGGGATGAAGGGAGGACTCCACCCTCGGTCTCCACGTGTGAAAATCAACAGCCTCCTGGTCCTTAGGCAGCTGCCTAAATTGCATTCATCTGAGCAGCTGCCTATCCTTGTTTTAGCCTGCCAGGTGGGGCTACACACTGAAGCTGCTCAATCTGCCTTGCACCATTGTCTCTGAGCCTGGCAAACTATTCTGGCAGGAGTTAATTGGAAGCTCAAGAAAATGCATATTCTCCTGCCTGATCACCTCTGGATAGGATTGAGCAGCTTTGCCACTGCAGGGAGCCAGGGTCTGGCTGCTCAGGGACTCCCCACCCATGGCCAGCAGCTTACCAGGGAAATCATTGGTAAAAATGGTGCAATCCAGGCACAAATTCTTTATTACTGTACCTGTCTAAGCCAGTTCCCTATTCACAGTTCTGATTCGAGGGGTTTGTCACATGTATTATAGATTTCATTTAGCACTGTTTCAAGTTATGTGTTATTAACCAAAATGTATCACAAAGTTCTAGAACCATGGTAATGACACCATTAATTTGCTTAAGCAAAACAGTAATATTGAGAATATATGTTACTTAAAGATTCAGCAGTAAGAGCTGTTATCTTTGGGGTAAGACTGCAGTCACAGACAAAGTTAATGTCTTATGTATACTTTCCATGTGTTTTGTACGCTGCTCTCTGACACTGCCAGGCTCAAAACTGGAATTAGATGATGAGCATGTAACAAATTAATTCAACATTCTTTTTTTTCAAGATTACTTTTGGACAAGCAGATCATTACAAGGAGCTGGAATTCAGAATGGTCTGATACTACATCTATGTATCTACATCTTAAGCCATCCATAGCTGCACTGTTTGTCAGCTCCATCAGGGGAAGGTTACCTTCCCCTTGACTGTATCCCTGTCTTGTGAACCAGGAGAGAAATCAAAAGAAAAACGCACATTTGTCAGGGGTTGCAATTGTATTTGTTAAGGAAAAAAAATACAAATGGTAAAAAAATGACAAATGTTGTCGGACCAGGTACAGTTTTTAATCAGAGGTGTTTACTCATCTTGCACATAAAAAAACATCAGAACCTAAAATAAAATAGCCATACAGTAACACATCTTATTTGAGCATAACACAGTGAGAACAGTACAACCCTGAAAACAATCAAAGGCCTAAATTCAGAAAGCACTATTTAAAGGACTGAGATATTCAGACAAAAATCAAAATAATATACTATGTTAATGTGCTAAGACATTGTCCACAACAGGACATTAAAATATTTCTGTCTCAGTACTGAAAAAACAGTAATAATTCCAACTATAGCAAATAATAGAAAAGCTACAAAATTGATAAATTATTTTAATATTTAAATTAGATGTCATAAATTTATTATAAGGTTCTTTGTAGGGAAAATTAACTTTTATATCTGAGATACAATAAGGTTTTGACTGTCTATGTTTAAAAAAGAGTTTAGCAAGGTAGGTTAGGTTGCTAGAAATTTCAACAGATAAGATGGCTGGAATGCTGCACTTTTGATGCCATTTCACTGTATGACTAGAAAAAGACATAATGCTAATAGAGCCAGAGGACCAGACACGACAAGATTTGGCTATTTTACTATTGTACCATTTTTACGTAATCACTTCACAAAATAACAGTGCAAAAATTACAATTTCTTTCACTGAAATTACCTCCATTCTCTCCATTAACTCTATTCAGTGATGTACGTAAATAATATTGTCTTCTTTCATACATGAGAAAAAAAGGCATGGGGAACGATATTCCTCTAAATTCAAATATGCAGCAGAGCAGTAAAATACAAATATTTGGAAGAAGCTGGCATGCAGATCTGAATTGTCTGAATACAGGCTTGTATATTACTGCAGATTAACAACCCAGAGTTCTGACACTGTAAGCACGAGATAAACACCCCCACCCCCACCAGTGTCCCCATCACAACAACTTCTGTATATGGGAATGAATTACAGTTAAAGTATGAAAATATTTTCTTGAGAGGCAAGGGTTTATAATCTTACTGTGATGAGCAGTACAGAGCTTAACATCATTTGGAATATAAGGGTATTTGTTGCACAGCAATTTCAGCCCTGTTGCCAGCTTGATTATCACCGTACAGTGCTGGCAAGTGCAGCTTTTTCTATATGAGACTATCTCATAGCAGATTTCATGGTTGCTAGGTAGCTGTACAGCTGGAGGGCTCTGAAGGAAGCACGAATGCTGCAAATTGGTGGTACCCAATCAGCAGTCAATCTGTTTAAGGTCCATTACTTCTCATTACCTTTTAACCATTATTTACTTTCTATTAGTACAGACAGGATGATTATAAAAAGGATGGCTGAAAAGGGCCAACTCAATAGACACTTTTTCAAGGCAATCCTAATTATTTCTGGTATAATTACACAATCCATCAAAAGATAAATACAATCTCCAGTCCAAACCGGCACTGTGTCTAACTTTGCACTGGCTACTCGTGGATATATTTGAAATATGATGATGGGAAGGAAGCAGGTGTGCTCCTTCACATGTAGCCTTCAGTATTATTTTACTGTTTAGGACATGCAATCTGTAAAGCCAGGACTGCAGTCCTAAGGCTTTTATATTCTTAATGAAAATTCAGGGCAGGATTTATTGTGTAATGTTTTGATAATTGTTTAATTATTGAATGAAGTACTTTTCCACATCAGCACAGCCTAAAAGAGATTAATGGAGTGTTTCTTGAAGGATGAAGACATCATGATTCTGATTTTCAGTGGTGAGTCCTGCCTTTGCAAATATAACTGTATAAGGTTACAAATGGTTGCTTGAACTTCATGCCCAACTTCACAACTACTAGCTGTCTTCACAGCCTGTGTAATTAATTCATGAACTTTTTTTGGTTTTGTTTCAATGACTGTATCATTATAGCAGCCTACACGTGTGGTGATACAACCACTCTGGTTTTGCAAGGTGGATTTCAGAGTGCTAGTCAAGTTTATCCTTTCATAGAATAGAGAATGGAAGTGGGTAAGACAGGGGGATCAATTATGTACCTATTACATACTTTTAAGAACACCGGATGGAAGATACAGTTCCAGACACTGATCTCTCACATTCAACCTACCTCACTGTGGGTAAACATCAACCATCATTAGTCAGTGAAGTTTCAGGGAAGAGAGATTCCTTCCCAAAAACACCCACTAATCTTCACATGAAAACAAAAGCCCAGGATTAAACCCCAGGCTGCTTATGTGCCTTATTTTCAGTAAACTTTTATAACTTTTCATCACTTGTTTGTGCAGTAGAACCTGCTTAGATGACTGATTAAACTCATTTGTCCTTACACCAAGGGGATCTCAAATGTGAGATGCTCCAGGTATTGGTACATCATATTGTTAGTTCTGTATTCTGGGAAATCTCCCTGCTCCATTCTGAATTTCTCTTAATAACTCTCAATTTGAAGTTTAGTTTCCACTTACATTTTCTATAAGAATATTTATTAATTTGGAACTAATACTCAACATATGGGATGTATTTTGTGTCTGTTTGCTTCAAATGTACCTTTTGTAAGGTTTAGCTATTAACGCCTCATTATCTGTTTTGGTCCTACCTGCTTATAACAGTTCCATTATTGAAATTATATGAATATTTTAGTATCTGTGTGTGCATTTTCATTTATTGATAATGCTTTCTGAAGGTGTTACCAGAATTGTGGTCTTCATTCTGTGATATTCTCAGCACAAGTAACTTTGCTCAGAATGTCTTTGCAATGCATTAAAATCTTTGACAAAGATTAAGTCATTTGCAGATACATGACTTAAGAGTATTTCTTTTTAACCTACCAAATCAAAGGAAATTTTCTCCCACTCTTCACAAATAATCTGCTGTGAAATTCCCACTTGAAAATCTGTTTTCCACCAGTGTAAAAATGTATTAAAAAATGCAATCTACTTCCCTTTAAGTAAATCTGGTTAGTGCCCCAAGGAATTCAAAGTTTTACTGTGAACCACATGCATACGTACACACATAAACACAAAAGATAACGCCAGATCAATAAAATGTTGCCCTGTGTGTTTATGCATCTCGTAAGATTTAAGCAGCGAATGCCATTAACCCTTCTGCTGCTCCAGTGGTGTGATCTTAATAAAAGTTTGCTCATGTTTGAATTCACAGCTGCTGATTGATACTATAAGTGACAGAGAGTCAAGTGAGTGTGAATTGACCCGACTACAGTGAATCTACTATTCACAGATTTTGAATAGTATTCAGCAAACTACTTTCAACATGAGAAATAATTTACATGTAAGCAGTTTAGGAATTGCTGTGCAGAAAGCTGTCTCCTTTATTTATTGCAAAGAGTCTGTAGATTACAGCTTTTTCATTCTCTCTGTCAATGCAACACATGAGTTATCTGCTGTCAGTGTGAGTGCTCACCAATTAATCTTCAGCTGCAGCTCTCTTCTAGAACATGTCACTGCTGTGATTTTGTTTCCCTCAGATAGCTTTCCTGTTATTATGCTCTCACATTTGGATTTGTATCTTAATTACATGTTAATATTTCTCTACAAGGAAGGGGGTGAATCAATCTCATGAATTAATAGTGAACAGAATGATAATCCAGGAAGGATAATGTACTGATAGAAGTGCTCTCATGGGATGTATTCTACAAGACTGAAAACAACAGCTCATAAAAAAGTGTACTGATTGGAAGTGACTGAATGGGCATATAAGTTGAGGATGGGCCAAACAGACCAAAGAAGGTAAAGTTTACTTGAACTGAAATAGGAAACACCTTATTTTATATGAAACTTTGAAAAAGTGAAAGAAACAAGTCAGGTCATTGAAATTATTTCGTTAACAATACTTATGGATGCACCTTTTCTGTACACAGAATCCTGTTCATTTACCTTGGCATATGCTACAGGTGATTTAAAGGTTTTCTTCTGTTGTAATTACTTAAGAAGGCTCTTCTAAAGTTTGCTGTATCCCACTAGATAACTTCCCCTTTCCAGCAAGAAATATATTCAGGGCTAAACTGAACTGCAAAGGAGTCAGGAAAAAAAAAAAAAGTGGAAAGGAAAACAAAGAATAAAACAAAATAATTCGGCCAAATGAATAACAGAATAACAGACGAAAACCAATATACACGTGGTAGTATCTTCCTTTAATTCAAAATATGTAAATAAACTTGCATTTAAAACAGATATGGAACAAATAATCAAACTGAAAAAAAAATGTTATCTAAACACTGTTCTATTTTCATAGATTTTTTTATATTGTTGAGAGAATCACAGAGGTTTTTGTTTCAATTTTTTTTTACTGGATCAAAATTCTCAGCATTGTTTTCCCTTGTGTTTCCATAAAAGGTAAAGATTGTCCTAGAAGGTTTGGTAAATTAAGGAGGAACTGGCAGATGGTGTTGGAGATGGGACCTACGAAAGCATGGAAGATTGGAGGAAGAACCGAGAAACTAACACCAAATTTGATGCTTGGAAAGTACAGAGGAACAATGCCGAAACAAGATCTTAAGTGTGCTTCAAAGACTGTTATGTAGTGGCTTGTGTTTTACATTAAAACCTAATATTAGGTTGACCATTTCCCATTTTCCCCTCTTCTCTCCCCCCAGCCGGTAAGCCCTGTCAGGCTTGGCAACATCTATCCCATTGGTCGGTATACCTTGAGGTACCGTCCAATCCTGGTTATCCCAAGTTTTCTCCTCCCCAGTTAACACCCACTTATGTTTATGCATTTCCCTTTACCCAATAGTCTGTAGTGGATTTGCATGCTCCGCCTAGATACCTCACCTTTTCTAGACTGTTCTACCTCAGAGGGTATAAAAACTCTCCATTTGGTTAATAAAGTTGGATCAACTTTGGCTTTCAAGGTGTTTACTTTGTCTCTGTGTCTTCCTGGTGGGCCACAGCTCGGGTAAACCTAACCTTCGAGCCCTTACTCTTGCTACCTTTTACAACTCACAAAGCAGCTTGCAAGAACCCCTGTCGCTGGTCTGTTCCCTTCCCACAACAAGACTGCGACAAGATGGTCTATGAGTACAAGAAGTTTTGAAAAACAAGCTTCACTGCAAATTTCCTTTCAAGCAACTGCTCCCAACTCCAATTAATCTTCTATGAGAAACAGGGAGATAATACCTTCATGCTTTTTATTCCAAATATGGCTAATAAAAGAGACAGATAGAAAAAGAGACTTAGAACCAAGTACTCTAAATAAAAAAGTTACTTTTATGTTAGAAATGGTAATGTATTTGTAAAGAAATCTGAAAACATCCCATAATCATTAGGGACAAACTAAAAAAATCAAGTGACAATGAAACATGTAATACAGTTAATTCAACAGTTAATACAACCATTAGAGTTGTAAGTGTATTATTATACATGTTTGGAATTATCTCTGAAAAGCAATAGATCAGGTAATACATGGAATTTCAGCATGTGTTGGGTTCCAAATTTTTTTTAGATATCTGATATTTCAACACTATTTCATCAAAAATTGTTATGTGACAGTAGACTTAGTTCTGTTTCTTATGATCATCCCATTCAGATTTAAAGAGAATTTATCTCTGACTTTAATCTCCCTCTCCATTCAAATTGTAATAATTTTCTATATCTAAACCATCTAAAAGCACCCAAAGCATGAACAGCATGATTTTCATAAAGAGATTTTCAGATTTTAGCTAGAAATACAGCAATGAAAGCCAGAATTTTCTTCTGTGTTACTGCTAATATGTGTCTAGCTACTTATTACTGATACAGAAATATTTTTTTCAGTAATGAGACTGCTATTGATACTCATCCTAACTTTCTTCTCAGTATTTGCATTTTTTAAAACAATAATGAATCGTAGCAGCAAAGGCAAAAAAAAAAAAAAAGATTACTTTATCTGTTAATTGTGCTTGAGCTTGTTCAGGAGCATCAAAAGACCATCTGAAAACTTTTTGTTCAACTCTTTCCTAGTTGCAGCTTAGTTTGCCCATTTTGATTATTTAAAATCTATATAGTTAAACCTCTAGCACATAAAAGAAATATACAATCAAATTTTAAGATGTTTAAAATGAGATGTCATTTATGTGTCTGTACACTATCATTTGTTTCATACTTTGAAATAGTTCCACAGTCCTTTCAAGACTGAAGATATCACGTTTTCAATGGAGAGCCATATATTAAAACTATTAAAGAATTTTTTAAACATTAAATCCTTCATATATCTTAATATACTCCTCATTTGTTTACATCAAATAATGATTACTTGGCTTTTAATACCTTATTCTTCCATGGAATATTCAAAGAACAGCAACAAACTCTCTTGACATAAAAATGAAGGATCTAAAGCAGTGGTTTGAAGAAAGCCCACAGACTAAAAGGTTCCTCACATGTACAAAAAATCCAGTTTCTGGAAGGCTCACAAATGAGAAGTCTTTAAATGGACTGCTTTGATTGATGGGCATTCACGTTCTTGTTACTATTTTCAGTACAAAATGTTAGGCATAGAATATTGCCCAGTGTCCCAGGAACTGATGTAAAAAGAGAATTCAATTATATTCTTCTTGTGTCAGCCAGGAAGAAATACATGTTGAAAGTAACTGAAATACCAGAGGGAAACTAAAGCACTAAGTACTATGACAAATTATAAACTTTAAATCAACAGAATGTATGTAAATAGGAGTTGGGCTCCAAAGACCTCTCAATCATTCACTACTTCTTTCAAAACCCTAGCCAAAGGTCTGGTCTTTCATTTAAAATGGGATCTGCATGCAGGAAAGTAGAGAAGTCATCAGAGACCTATCATCATCATCAACTGTAGCTTAATTATTGAGTCGCAATGAGAACTACACTCCATTTCCAAAGCCTTCAGTCCCAGAACCTTTTTTTCTTTTTTTTTTTTTTTTTTTTCCCAAGAGCTATTTTGCTATTTCTTTTGGTGACCATTATATCCCCTGAGTGTTATCTGGACTCAGACTCTAACATTTCTAGCTCAGCTAGATATGGGAAGTTTGAATTAACTACATTTTAGACGTAATTTTAATGTTGCTAGCAAAGAGCTTTTCTGTCTTTTGGAAAGTGTTTTCCCCTCATTCTCAATTTATTTGTGTGTTATCTAAGACATTTGCTTTTATAGTACTCACTCTCTTTGCGTGTTGAAGATTTCTTACACTTTTAAATAGCGTTTCCATCTACCATAAGACTCCACCTAATGCAGTGGTCAGTAATGGCATACATTTTACATGAATGTTAATTGGGGAAAAGATCAAGTGTGAATTTTCCAAGAATCTTGCAATAGATTTCTGCAGTGTAGCTTTAATATTTTATCTACACTCTGAATTCACACAGATTTGGGTAATATAAAGAAAAAAAAAACAAAAGGAACAATCCACATACCTTTTTTGTTTTTCTACCTAAGGGTTTAGAAGATCAATCAGCATAAATTTAAAGTTCTAACAGTATCTAATGGCTGAAAAGACAACACTGAATAAGCTTTCAATTCCTGATCTGCATTGATATTCACAACATGTGAAACTGGAATATAAAGAACTATAGAGAAGCTGTGTTACATCCAAATTAGAAAAACAACCCTAATCATGTAGAAAGCATCAGTCTCCCACATGAAGGTGGTCTGTTTTCACTGGGCCTCAGAGGCTATGCACAGGAAATCCTCCTTTCTCCCCACTGGAATCATGTATCCACCAGAGGGCAATGCTGCCGCTGAGAAGCAGTTGATTCCTCAAAATTCAGAGCTTCACCTCATCTAAGTACTTAGAGAAATTACGTCAGTAACCAGAGACAGAGAAACCCGGATTAAGCATACATTTTAGACTGATTTGTGAAGGGCTCCATGGGACTGCTGGACAGAACCTTGCCCAGAATATAGAGATAAAGCTGTGAGACAGAGTGGAAATTGGAGAGAAGGAAGCATGTCTTATCCATACAATTTTACCTTTGTTTACAAAAAATATGAATGTATTTGAGAGAAAAACTCTAATTCAAATACTGCCAGTATTCCATCACTCAAGACATCAGTGGTATGTGAAGCATTTAATCTTGCTCAGCTTTGGTTGCTTCACTCTATGTCCTATCAACAATGTCCAAAAAAGTCATTACTGCCCACCAGAGTAGTTACAAATTAGTTGACAGAATCGTAGAACTAACTGGGTTGGAAGAGACCTCTGAGATCATCAAGTCCAACCCTTGATCCAACCCCACTGTGATTACTAGATCATGGCACTCAGTGTCACATCCAGCCTTGTCTTAAAAACCTCCAGGGACGGTGAATTCACCACCTCTCTGGGCAGGCCATTCCAATGCCTGATCACTCTCTCTGTAAAGAACTTCTTTCTAATATCCAACCTAAACCTCCTCTGGCAGAGCTTAAGCCTGTGCCCTCTTGTCCTACTGCTGATTGCCTGGGAGAAGAGACCGACCCCCACCTGGCTACAACCTCCTCTCAGGTAGTTGTAGAGAGTGATGAGGTCACCCCTGAACCTTCTCTTCTCCAGACTAAACAACCCCAGCTCCCTCAGCCTCTCCTCATAGGACTTGTGCTCGAGTCCCTTCACCATCCTTGTTGCTCTTCTCTGGACCTGCTCCAGCACCTCAATATCCTTCCTGAACTGAGGGGCCCAGAGCTGAACACAATACTTAAGGTGTGGCCTCACCAGCGCTGAGTACAGGGGAAGGATCACTGCCCTGCTCCTGCTGACCACTCTGTTCTTGATGCAGGCCAGGATGCCATTGGCCTTCCTGGCCACCTGGGCACACTCTGGCTCATGTTCAGCTTCCTGTCAATCAGCACCCCCAGATCCCTTTCCTCCTGGTTGCTCTCCAGCCACTCTGTCCCCAGCCTGTAGCGCTGCAGGGGGTTGTTGTGGCCAAAGTGCAGGACCCAGCACTTGGCCTTGTTGAACTTCATCCCATTGGAGTCAGCCCAACTCTCCAGGCTGTCCAGGTCCCTCTGCAGAGCCCTCCTGCCTTCCAGCAGAAGTCTTAATATTGATTTTATTTAGAGTCACAAACAGAGTGATAGAACTTTGCAACACCAAGCTGGCACTCTTCATGGCAGCAGGCAATCGACCTGATAAATACAGAAAGCAATCCGCCTCCAGAAAACCAGAAATTGTTCAAGCTTACAGGAATCATGGCAAAAGATGAAGCACACAAGTTACAGCAGCTACAGCAGCACGAGAAGTCTTTATTGAAAACTCAGGAAACTTGAAAGAGAGTCACTGGTTCCTATTTAACTTCTCCACGCTTCCAGGACACCATCTCTGAAAGGCTGGAGTTAAATCCCAAGTTGACAGGCTGACACTGCTTTATCAGTAGAACAGCATTGACTTTGGTCCTTCCAATCATGTTTGAAAGTGCTAATGGTAGTTTTCACGGCAGCTCAGCTTTTCAGGCTTTAAAAACGTTACAGTTCTCTCCATTTATAAAAAGAAAGAAACATTTACAGATTTTTTTTTTTTTTTCCCATGGAGAAGTGGCTGATTGGTAATGAGGATTTCAAAATAGCTCTACGCAAAAATTTTGGTTTATATTAGAACCACGAGCAGTTTAACTTTCAGTTTATTATGGAACTTCCCAGATCTAAAGGTGATACTTTTTATCCTCCATTGGTCTAACAGGGCAGGAACCCACTGAAATTTTAAAAGTCTTAAAGGTTTATTTTAAAATTTTCTATGTCTATCATCAGAAAATTGCTACCTTGCAATAGAGCATACCTAACATGATAAAACTAATCAGAAAATCTTTAAAGTAGTCTCTCAACAAACATGCATTCTGAGGTACAACGGAATGGCCCTGAAATCCAGCCAGCTGAAGGAAAAAGCATCGTTTGCTTGCAGTGTTTGTATTCAAGATTTATTAAGCAGAGGGATGTGTGTTATGAATAACAAATTGTGGCATTTCCAATTCTTGTATCCCTACCACTGTTCAGCAGTTTGTCTTGTAACAAACCTAATCAAACTGGGTTCTCTTCACATCCTTTTCAGATTAGTCTGCCTCCATTGTGATAAGGAGCTATGGGGATCAATGCCCTGGTGTCTTGGAAGATAGACCAGGTCATACGTTTCAAGGATTCAGAGGGGTTAGGCTGATACTTCCAATAGCAGACTTAACATCTCATTTTGGGTTGGCAAATCATATCCTAGTTAACAACAAAACACCCACTTACAACTTCTTTACAGATGCTTGTTTTCTAGTGTCCTAAAAACCTATTTAATTCCACTGAATATGCAGTCTGATGGAAACCTCTCAGGAAACTGCAAGAAAACTCAATGAAAAAGGAAAAAAGTAGTGAGGGGATTGGTACTTTAACAGAATTTAAAAAGACAAAAGTGGTCAACAAACCTGGCAGATGAAGTGTAACTGAAATGAGCCTCTTGGCCTTGAAGCTTTTAACTGGTTGTTGTAATGATTCTCTGCTGGACTATGGTTCTTTTCTCATCAACATTTTTGTGAGGTAGCTACACCTAAGCATTTTTGGATAAATAAATCACAGGTTTCCATGAAGCATTTAAGCTTTCAAGTTACTTGGTATTAAACAGCCTTAGTTTTGTAAAATTAAAACAGTTATTTAGTTGCTCCATTATACCTTACAAAATACAACAAAAGCATAACACAAAGTCTTAGCCCCACTTAATTAGAGCTCTTCAGAGCATAATCAATTATAGAACTTCAGGGTTTTGATGGTTGGATGCAAAGCAGTGCAATTAATGAAAATAATACCTGAAGTCCATGCAGTACCAGAAAGGTTTAATTTATATTTAATTTACAGTTCTGGTTCCACTCCTTAACGCTTCTCTTTGATTTAAGTTCTCAGGTGAACTTTTCCATATTTAGCAATCTGGCCATCCAAATCATTCACCTTGCTGTCACTCACTCACTCACTCACTCACTCACTCGCTCACTCATTCTGTCCTTCTGTCTATCTTTTTCCAATATATATTGTGATGAAATTTTTCACATTATCTGAGGTTTTCTGAAAATGTAATTCTTCCTGCTAGCACCTACTGTAAAAACAGATTAAAAGTCAACTATGTAAGCTCACTTTATGTTTTTTATATGTTTAAAACCTTTTAGAACATCCCTGTGCTGGCCATGTTTGAAGAATCCAAGCCTATGGAGTGGAGCAGAGAAAACAGGGTCCAATGCAGTTTTTGTAAAAATTACAGACATGCAGAAATCACTATGAAATATCAATGTTCGGGTTAAAATTAACAGTTTAATATCGAGGTAGCCATTTCTTGCCTCATTCCCATCAGTTTTACAGGGACCTACAGTGATTTTTTTCTTCCTGAAATCTGCTTAAGGTGTACCAGATGAGGCATCCACAAACAACCAGGAAAGGATTTTGAAATGTTACTCAGTGCAGTTATTAAAAACAGAATGTGGCCAGCAATAGGTCATTTGTGGTTTAAAATGCTTAAGTATACTTCTGTGGTTAATAAGGATACACTTAGGCTTAAAGGGATTGAAACTGATATTTAAATTGTTTTATATGCTGTATCTCTGCAGCAGTGTCCAACAGGTGTGGGGGTTTTTAAAAAATGTTGCAGACACTCATCCTGTTACACTGATTTTGTTACTACTTATATCTGCATTACAGATCCACCTGCTCTATGAAAAAACCCAATGTTATTCTGATATACATCCAGCATAGAAATGTATAAAGTGCACAATTCTGCTATTCTAAAAGTAGACCAATTTAAAAAACACATATGCACATATGCACATATGAATTGATTGATATGAAATGTGAATTTAACAACACAATTGGCCAAATGATCAATATTGTCCTATTTTCCCTAGATTAAAAAAAAAAAAAATAAGGCTACCTATATAGCATTATTCTGAACAGAGGGAATTTATGAACTAAATAGCTGTCATCAGATACTTGTCACGTAATAAAAACTATGAATATTTTGATACTAAAATCAAAACTGCAATTATGCTTTTAACTATGACTCATTGCTGATTTAGATTGTTGTGATTAAGGATGTTTCTTTATGCATACAAATTATACATTCAGTTTGCAGATTGTGTGAGAATTAGGACAGCCTAGCTAGACATCATTGCTGCTAAGTGCTTGGACTTTGTGAGTCCAACGCTACAGTTGCTTCTTGAAATCTCTATTTCTAAAATAAAACAATAAAAAATTGTAAATATTCTAAAAATTCTAAAATTCTGAAATATTTCTTTATTTCTAAAAGAAAGTAGGTCTTTATAGGAAAAGATATATAGACAATGCCTCATTTACTCTTTTTTTTTTTTTTTTTCCTGTTAAGAAAAACTTGATAATCACAGTAAATTATTTCCCTGGGCAAAGAGTTCCATGTGGGTGGTTGAATGAGTGGAAAACAATTTTTGTAGAGGAAATAAATTGAGAATAAGTGGTTTCACAGCCATACTCAAACTAGCACTATCCATCATATTAAAAGGAAACACCATTTAAATAAACAGTGCAAAGCAATGCAAATATAGTAACTTACGTAAACAAATCAATACAACCAGACTGCTATTACAAGACTGGATGCAAACAGCTCCTTTTATTAAAAAAGGTTGCTGCTTTAGTATTGACCACTACCTATATTTAAACAAAGAGGGACTCAGTTACAAGGATATTCAGTACATTACTTCTGTTTAGGTACCTACCTACCATTAGTAGGAATAAGAATTTAGCAAACTTTCCTGTCTGACCATCCAGGAGCCACTCATGTAGTCACACTCCCACTACCTCAAATCTTCACTGCTGGCACAGAAGCTCCTTCCCCATGGGCGGCTCCAGTGAACCCACAGTTCTCCCGCCTGGCTCCCTACACACTCTGCTCTCCCAGTCAGACAAGGTTTCCTTACTGTTTTGACCCCAGGTTTCCCATATCAGAGTCACAGATGTCTGGATCCTTAAAGCAATTTAATCACGATGCAGTGGGGGGGACCCAGAAAACCCTGGGCTTTTACATCCTCACAGTCTGTGAGAGCGACAGTCCGGGGTGTTCCTGCTGAGCCATCGGCTCTTGCTGTGTCTCTCAGTGCCCGATCACCTGCTGGTGCTGCAGGTTCCCGTGCCCTTTGTTGTGCAAAGGGTCTGTGCCAATTCACAGCCCTGTGCCGGCGGATCCAACCATCTCCCATCACCCCAGAGCTCAGCCTGCAGCTGCATACCCAGCTAACACCTATTAGGATTGAAGTACCTTAAAAATCTTCTTGATGCTCAGCAAAGTTGCTGCAATACAGCGTCTTTGTTGTAGTTACTTACTTCTCCCTTTTTTTTTTTTTTTTTTTTTTTTTTTTTTTAATAACGACACAGCTGATAAAAAGAAACAAACCACCACTCAGCCAGAGTACAGGAAGACAGGCTCCAGAGACCGTGTGTGCCAGGGCAGTGGTACCTTTAGGACGTCCTGGTCCAGTCACTACACTGTCTGGTCCCAGACAGACCTTTAAAATACTTGCTATTCTTGCCCACTTAGTGGCATGAGTGATAACAAGATTGCAGAAGAGCCTGGGATTGCACCCAGGCCTGGTGTGTTTGGCACACACCACCAAGATGTTAGGCAGAGGCTGCAGAGAATGAACCACGAGGCAGCTGACTGAAGCCATGGGCTTATCAACAACCACAAGGAAAGCAGTCAGGTAGTGAGGAACTGAGAGGGCTCCCTGCAGGGCTGGGAAGATGCCCAGCAGAGTGTAAGGCTGAAGGCAGATCACACTGCCCTCCCACAACTCCCCTTAGGATCAAAGCCCAAAACTCAATGGCCATTTCCAAACAATTAAGTAAACAGCTTTATTCCATATCTCGGTCCTGACAATTAGCAATACCCAGGCATCTTAGTTGGAGAGAGGATTTTTGTTCAGACTCTATGAGAAGAAATGAAGTGTTTTTCATTCTCACCTGTAATAAAGAAGGCTCAATTATTCTTTTCTTTGAGTTACTTTCTTCCAGAGCTTCAGTTCTCAAGTACTCATCCATACAAACACACATTCTAATCTGCGTTTGTCACTGTTATTTTTAATATGTAAGCCAATTACAGTTAGCTTTAAATAGAGAAACCTAATGAGAAAATGTATCCCATAATTAAAAGGAAAAAGAATCAAGAAGTTCCTGCCAACATTAACTCTGCTGATTTTACAGCGAGGTTGCCTACTCTTTTCTTCTATCTCTATATTTAAATTTTTGTGGCTTTTTTTTCTTCCTAATTAAAAAAAAGGAAAAAAAGTTATTTACTGAGAATTTCTTGAGTTAAAGTTTTCCATGTAGAAACTTCTGCAACTTTTTTCATTGCTAATTTGTTTCTACATATTCCTTTCAAAACCTCAGTCTTGCAACAAAGGAAAATGTGTTTCTACACCGGCAAGAGCTCAATTACACATTCTAAATACTGTACATAACTGAAGTATAGCAGACCATCTTAAATTTACTGGCTGTCCATTTATTAAGATTAAATGTACATTTAAAGGAGAAAATTGTTTCTTCTTTGGTTATCTAAGTAAAGATCTATTTCACACACTTCTCCGTTCCAGACACAAAACTGTAATTATCTCAAGACTTCTATTTAGTCCTAATATAGCCCTGTCAGCAAGCCAGAATGTTTAGTATGCACTGCTCTTCTGCAGGCATATTAATGAAGAATTGCCTGCCATTGCAAAACATGTTAAATTCCAGCATTTCCATATGGTAAGAAACCATGTTAAAAATGTTTCAGGGCAGAAATTTTTATGCTCCATGTCACATGTCACCCAGCCAAGCTCTCTGCATTTAGAGACCCATGCAAAAATGTCATCATTTGTGGAGATGTTCAGAATTTCTCACCACATTTTCAGGTTGATCCTTCCTGGCTATTTTAAGGAAAAAAAAAAAAAAAAAGGGAAGTGGAGATTAGAATTGGCAAAAAAAAGGCAAATTTCAAGTCTCCACCTCAAAGTAGACTTTTAAAATAGAGTTTAGAGTTACAAATATATATATATCATCCCATATAAATAATGAATGGCTAAGACATGAAATGGATTTGCAAGTGAAATTTTACGATGTTCTGTTGAAGAAGTACTGAAATGCACCCAGTCAGTGCTTCAGTGAGAAGCAGCCACTGGGCTTCCCAGGGATTGTAGAGTAGCTCCAACACATACAAGATTTACTCTACATCCTACACAAGGAGATTGATGTTCAAGCCCCTGGCTTTACTGGGGTAGAATGAGAAATTTGCTGCAAATCTCCATCAGAGAACTCCTTCAGAGTGCATAAGCAAGTATCAAGAGAATGCTGTAATGTGTTTATTATTTACTTAACAATGAACAAAGACCGTTCTTTCTTGGACTGGTTCCCAGTCAAAAGTTGTCATACATCCCAAAGAAAGAGTTCAGTTATTGACAAATGAACATTGACAAATAGGTGGCTTTTGCACACCTGATGCCTTTAATGCAAAGCTGAGGCATTTAACTGACGCTGCAGTTACTCTTCACAATAGTAAACTCTTAAGGATGGTGATACAGTTTGTTTCTGGGGATTAATGGCTAGAATGATTTTTATTTTAAAGAAAGACTGAGATGGAGGACAGAAAATGGGGAGAGTAAAAGACAAATGCTGACTTTGTAAAAATCAATCTGATCTGGATTTTTAATGGAAGAATTCTAGCATGGTTTCTCCAGTTCAAAAAACCATTCCTTCTGGTTTAAAAACTTTCAGTGCATGTTACAGGACTATGAATTTCCTTGTAGTCAGAAAAGTTATTCAAACTCATGTCAAATCAAGAGTCTTCATTACAAACTAGTATTTTCCAAGAAAAATTTTTCAAGATAAATCCTCTTAAAAAAAGGGAGAAAAACCCTGAAACAACAACAAAAAAATCAGATTGTTGGCCAAGTTATATAAACACAGTTTTAGATTCATTTTGCTTTGACACTCATTAAAAATAGATGATTTTGACTGATATGACAACATTGTAAAAAAGAATTAATTATGTAGAATATGAATTAAAGTTAATAAGATGCAGTTACAGAAAACATGTTTACAGCATTTACTTGAGCTTGCTACCACACAAGCTGTTCTACTTCTTAACTTTCTGAAAAATATAACATCAAGACAGCCACTTTAACAGAAACCATCCTGTTATGGTCTCGTGTGTCCTACTGAACTGAATGAACTGGAGTCACAGTTTTGAGTAAAGATAGGCAAGAAAAGTATGCTGTTTTAGTGAGGCAAAATATCATGGACTTGATGCCTCTGGCCACCCCTAAAAAACCCCTTTTCTTCTGAACTTTACACATGTACACTGTCCACCTTTTATTTGTTCAATGTTGCTGGTCTGTTTCTCTGGTCATACTTTCTAGCCAACATCTCTGAAGAACATTTTTAGGAAAAGGCTGCAGATCACTTAGGGAATACACAAGTTTTGATCCAAACTTCACTAAAAGCTCCTCCCAGGCTTGAAAAAAAATCACATTTATTTTGAGGCCAGTTTGCTTGCATGCATGAATCTTGAAGATCATCTTCTGACTTTTACCTATGACAGTGATTGACTATAAATCCATTATATAGTTATTTGTGGCCCAAAATACAAAAGAATATATTTAGGGGTTGCATCTTAATTTTAGCTTTAAACCACTGTTGGTTGCATTATCTTAAAAAAAATTTTGGAAATGCATGTTCATGACACAATAAGAGCCCTTACTATATGTAAGCTAAACTACAGACTACAGCTTCTCAGAACAACACATATTGGGCAATGGCTGAATCAGAGAATTAAGAACAGATTTTCAGAAGTCATGCTATGCCATCTGTCCTTTAAGTTTTTGTTCTAGCTGTTTTTCAGTCTCCCAGGAGGAGATCAGTAAGATAGATATCAAGATATTGAGAAATAATCTCTCCTTCTCTCTTTCCTTATATACATCTCTCCCTTCCCTTCCTCCCTCCCTGCTTCATCTCTTTTACCTCCTCTATTTTTATATCTTTTTCCACTCTTTTTCTTTTCCATATCTATACAACCATCATAGAAGAAACTGGAAAGCAATATAAATACACCTGATGCAACTTTAAATAAGAGACACTCAGCACCAGGTGCATCAGTGCACCACAGAAACTGATGCAGACTGCCTGACTTTGACTGTAAAGCTGAGACGCAGCACCTGCATGTTCAGTTGGGAACTGTGCTAGAAGACTTGCCATGCCCATCTGTCCCCTAAACTAAAGCACAGAAACCTGTCTGCTGCTGTGGCTCCTTGCAGGTACCTGCCACTGCTCCTTACCTTGTACCAGATCCTTTCCCAGGAGCAGCAGAGGCAGGGTCTTGTCCAGGTCTCTGTCATCCTGATTTCTAACCACTACTTCAGGCTCTTCAGGTTTGACTTTGTTCAGCAAAACGTATGATTAATCAGGGTGCAGATTTTGCTAACAGTCTTCATCTATTTAAACATTTAATCTGTTTGTAAATTTTTCTAAGAGAATTTATTTGTACATAATTTGAAGAGCCTGCTTGGACCCACTAATGCTAACTACACAATGTGAAAAAACCATACTCCAAATATATACATGGAAAGGACATTTTAATGTCCTGATCAATTACAGTAATTAACATTAGCTGGTCAACATCACCTAAATGATAGCGCTTCATTCAGAGGAATAAATGGAACCAGCAATTATATCAAAGCTATATTTCCTTCCAGTTGATGTGCTGTTACCACATGAAAATTCTACCTATTTTCTGTGATTCCTTAAATCATTGGATTGCCTTTCTCCATGGTACATAAACTCGAAGCTGTCCTTTAAAAATGAAAAACAATCTGAAGAACTCACTGGTTTCTTCAGCAAATGTGTGTATTGAATGCTGGAGATGAATTAAAGGCACTTCCTGCAAAAAGATGCATACATGCAGCCCTTCTTGCAACTGCAAATTTCCTCAAAAGACTGAAAACAAGGGAAAAAGTCTAGATTCCTGAAATACCCTGAGCACCTCATTATAGCACAGAAGTAAAATATAGAAAATAAAATACTAAGGAGTTGAGGTAGTATTACCATTGAAACACAGAATTTTTTAGATTGGAAAAGACCTTCAAGATCATCAGGTCCAACCCCTAACCCAGCACTGCCAAAATGGACTAAAACATGCCCCTGAGTAGCACACTCACATGTCTTTTAAATATCCCCAGGTAGGGTGACTCCACTACTTCCCTGCGCAGCCTGTTCCAATACTTGACAACCCTTTCCATGAAGAAATTTCCCCTTAATACCCAATCTAAACCACTCCTCTTGTCCCATTGCCTGTTACTTGGAAGAAGAGACTGAACCCCACCTTGCTACAACCTCCTTTTTCGGGTAGTTGTAGAGAGCAATGTCTTCCCTAATCATCAGGAAGTTATCTTCTGCACACTCCAGGAATCTCCGAGACTGTTTCCCAACATTCAGTGCTACCCCACTGCCTCTCCTTCCTTGCTGATCCCTTCTGAAGAGTTTATAAACATCCACTGCAGCACTAGAGTTGTGTGACGCATCCCATCATGTTTCCATGGTGAAAACCTATGCCATAATCCTGCTGCACAACGGCTTCCAGCTCCTCCTGTTTGTAGCCCATGCTGTGTGCATTGGTGGAGATTTACTTCACTTGGGCTATTGATTCCATCACTTTTTTAGGAGGGAGAAGACTTAATTCCTACATGGCTATTCTCAGGCGCATCCATGGTTTCTAACACATCAATAAATCTTACATCTTTGCTGCTGCATGTTTCTCTATCCCCTAACTTCACTGAGAAGCAGACTGAAGAGCCTCAATAGCACACTATCCCTCAAACATTGGGGTGCTGCCCCCAAGCTTATCTCTACTGATCCTGGCTTTATCCCTTCTCCTCTTCTAATCTAGTTTAAAGCTCTTTCAATGAGCCCTGCTAATTCCTTTGCAAAGATCCTTTCTTTTCTCCCTTTGGGACAGGTGTGCCTGGTCTGCCACCAGCAGGCCTACTGTTCTGTGGAGCAGCCCATGATCAAAACACCCAAAATTCTCCTGATGATACCAGGCTCAGAGCCAGGTATTGATCTGCTGGCTCTTCCTGTTTTTAACTTATAATTCCTTGCAACTGGAAGGATAGAGGGGAATACTACTTGTGCTCCTACTTCCTTAACCATTTGTCCCAAGGCTTTAAAGTGTCTCTTGATTACTCTTGGACTTCTTGTTGGAGCTTCATCACTGCCTACCAAGAATCAGTAATGATAATCTGAGGCTGTACCAGGATAGAAATTATTAGAGGTGTATAAGTAGGTATTTTTATAGTATTAGACTTGCTTGTTTGTGGTTATGTCAGCATTAGATTTAAAAGTGCCATGGTACGTGCAAACTATTTATTTTGTTTCAATATGTCTGAACTAGCTTCTCAGTCTTTCTTTCACTAAGCTTTTCTCTCACTTAGACATCTAGAATAGGAGAATTGACTGTGCTACGCACCTAATATTTTGTCTCCAAGTAAAGATACAGGGTATCAGACTGTGGTTCTAAACAGGGTGGAAGAAGGAAGTGTGGGTAATTGTATTTCTGCTGTGCTGTTTGCCATCGTTGTCCTCATTTTCAATACACATATAATTTACTAATTACAGTATACTGACAATGTACATTCTGATGAGATGAAATAAAATCAACTGCAGAGGACAGCAACTATCTATAATGTTTTATCCTACCTTTTCAACAGCTGTTTTCTTATAGTCACAAAAATATTGAAGAAAGGGAATAGTACAATGGCAGAATAATCTTAAAATCAATCATGACCTTTTTGTCAATAGCTACAGGAGTTTTTCTATGTGGTCTCTATAATCTCATTTCCCATAAAGTGATGCAATGCGATGCAAACACCATAGGATTTAATTTTCCAGCAGCAGACACTAATTGACTGCTGATGAGTTGTATGTAACTCATGTTCATGTTTCCCCAATTAACAGAAGTTAATGCACTATTTGCCTTGTACTCAGAACTCACCTTAAATCTACACAAAACATTTTTTTAATCAAGAAAATAATTTACCTGATTATATATGTCAAAACATTACATAATATGTTGTTACATCAACATGTAGGTTTTGATTTGCATTTCTGTACAATGACAGATAAATAAAAGCAGATTAGATCCTGAAATTAGAATAGAATAGAATAGAATAGAATAGAATAGAATAGAATAGAATAGAATAGAATAGAATAGAATATTTCAGTAAGAAGGGACTTACAATGACTATGTAGTCCAACTGCATGATCACTTCAGGGCTGACCAAAAGCTAAGTCACCTAGTTAAGGGCATTGCCCAAATGCCTTGTAAGCACTGACAACTTCATGGAAAGGGAAGAACCTTCTGGGACTATAGGAAGTCTATCTTTTAGACTTTATTGATCAAAGTATTATCCTTGACTAATTAATACTTGGGTTAAAACCAGTGACATTTCAAAGTGACAACGAAGTAACCTGAAGAGTGTGCTTAATTGAAAAATCACATCCCAAGAGTATTCTAGTCACTAAGACATTCTTTCTTCATTATAATAATTAACCACATCCCATGTAATTTTTTACTGTTTATGATACAACTGAGATTTCTTCCATGCGTATCCTTATTGACTGGCAAGTCTGTCCCTGTAACACATCAGTCCTTCCCTAGAGTTCCTTTTCTGAACATCAATTTTATCATGCACTTCTATTCCATTTATAAGAAAATATTTATTTTATTTTTAATTAATGTGATGTTATTACTAATTGAAAGGATGGGATTTAAAGAGAAAGGCATAATGCACACACTTTGAGGATCATTTTAACCCCACATTATAATAAATTGTTTATAATTATTACAGAACTCACTTGTGCATTTTCAAAGTTCCACCTTCAAGAAAAATTTCAACCTAGTTTTCAGATGGCCTCTGTATACATTCTATGTAAAAATCACTCAGATTAAGAAAGAGAAGATTACAGACATTTAGATCCTTCTCTTTTTAAAAGTATGAAAAGAAGCCTCATGCTGTAATGCCACATCAGTGGGAGAAGGAATAGGTTGCTTTTGTCCTCCACTGCCTCTTCAAAGCTGTGCTGTTTTCCCAGTGGGACTATAGGGCAGATTGGCTCAGGTGCTGAGAACATTAAAGAAAATTAATTAACATTCAGCATGTGGAAATACAATAAATGTATTAGTTTGGACCGGCAACTTCTTTTGGGATAATACTGGCATCAAAATCTTGTTCATTAAAAGAATATTATTTCTCTGATTTCACTAAGTGATCTCCTTGCACTTATTGTTATCTCTTCAATGTGGGTGCCTTGTTCAGGCCAGTTTTGCTACGTAGTGGTGCAACATTTTTTAACCCAGCAAGAAAACCCACTAGAATAGGCATAATCACATAATAATAATAGTACTAATAGTAACAATGATAATTATAAAGAAGTGTTTAGTCTGCTTTATAGGAGAGAATGTAGTAAGGTCCACTTTAACAGAACTTTTTCCTTAG
This sequence comes from Myiozetetes cayanensis, assembly GCF_022539395.1. Taxonomy (NCBI): domain Eukaryota; kingdom Metazoa; phylum Chordata; class Aves; order Passeriformes; family Tyrannidae; genus Myiozetetes; species Myiozetetes cayanensis. Next base: position 20,227,730 of record NW_026087411.1, read on the forward strand.
TCAGTGACTGCAGAGGGTGCTAGTGGAAAGGCCTTTTTGGGTGTAGCAGACATGTTTCCTCTCATCTTAAAATGCCAATTCTCTTAAGAAAAAATGGGCACTGAGTTTGTAAAGGTAAGCCAGTGCCATGTGGGTGGTATCTTTGGTGGAATACCTACAAGGATCTGTCAGGAGCATGGGTAGCTCACAAAGGGGCAAAGTGTTGTCTATTATGTGCATTTGGCTAGCAGGACTTCTGGTAGTCTTGGCACAATACAAAATTTGTATTACTAAAATTATTTCTGATACATTTATTACTTGGTTAATTAAAGAATTAGGGACCTTCTCATATATAATTATACAGGAAAAAAAGTTCTTTTGAAGAGAGGCTTTAGCACAAAAATTGATCAGGTTAGGACAATCTGATATACTTTTTATCCATCTCAGTAAGACCTTTAGACCATGGTTATTGTTCTGGTACTATAATAGTAAAGATAAAAAGCTTTTATATAACATTTTGGCATGACTTTATAAAGGTTATAAATAAATCCATCATCAGCTGAAGTCAACAAAGTGTGGAAGAAGGTCATCACTTGTTAAATACCAAGTATAAGATTTAAGGCAACTAAGGTTGACTAAGAAGATTTAACAGATATATGCACTTTTCATTTGCAGTTTAAAATTTCAATTAACTATCTTGATCTGTTTAAAAGAGTAGTTTAATAGGTACTTAATAGATTGGATAGAGATCTGCAGTTCCTATGTTTTGCAAGAAAAGTTACATGGTTTTATAGAACTGAAATCCAGAAAACTTAGTGGGTTTTTTCTCCAACTTGTAATGTACTGTAATATTAGGACTAAAAAGAAATACAAGAAAGATGGAGAAAAAAACCCACTGGTAGTTTCTACTATAGAATGGTGATTAGTGAGAGGGACAATGTAGCTGCGATATGGTGAAACCTAACACAAACTTACATGAAGATCACATATGAAGGGAAAAAAATCCCAAGATTAAAATTCAATTAAGTCTCATTTTTAGAATTAAGTGAACCTTATTATTGCTGTTTGTATACTTTTTTACTACAGCTTTTCTTTTGTACGTCTAATTCAATGTCAATAACCACTGAATCGGTCACTATGAAGAGATAATTGGCCACTATAACTTATTCACCTTCCCTTAAGGAACAGAGGGATACCATATTTTATGAAGGTTGATTGTTTCCTGCTAGCAGTCATCTCAATTTAACATTTCTGTAAATGAAATCTTTATTTCCATTTGTGCAGCTGGCAGTTTTACGCTGCTTTAATATCTAAAAGAAATTAAAAACCAACTTGCAGTGCCACAGATACATATCAAGGGAAAACTGACAAACCTGTCTAATTGTAAAGCAGAAAAAGCCTTAGTCAAAAAAAGTCTTTTGTTGTGATAAAGGTCAACGAAGTTGTAATGGCAACCAACAAAGCTGTAATATATTTAAGACTTGGCAGTTTGCTAGAGTGAATTGGTGCAGATCCAGCGACTCCCGCTGAAACTGTAATTGTTAAAAAGGGTACAAGCCTCCTCTACAGCTGAAGTGTTTGCATTTCTTTATGGCATTTATACTCTTCTCTCAATCTGAGTATTATATTATTTTCAAGAAACAAATCAATATTTTTTTGTCCTAAAGAGAACAAGTTTCTTCTGTTTAAAAAAAAAAAAAAAAAAATCTTCTTTACTCCTTTTCTTAGTTATTGTTCGGTTTGCAGAAAAAAGATGAGAATTTCATCTTTGTTTTCAAGCAACATGAATTCCTGCTCTTTTACTAGTATTTGGCCTTTTCTTAATGAACTGTCTTCAGAGTTCAAAAAAGAGGTCATTAATAAAAGCCCAAAGCCAGATATAGATTGTCATACCTTCCTGTCTGAAGGACATAAATTAATTTATAACATTAATTTTCTAGTGTAGGGTTAAAAAGCTGAAATTAATGTCTAAGGGACAAAACCAAAAATAGGACATAGATAATACATTAAAGAGGAGAGAGTAATTTGTGTAATCATTTCTTGTATAATTTGTCTAAAAAACAACATTGATATACCACATTTGTAAATAAGCTTGAAAAAGCACACAAAAAAACCCAGGATGTATTTGAAATAAAAGCTGTTTGATAAACTAATTTTCATTTTTGTAATATGGGCATTTAACATTTTTGTTAGCTATCGTGGTCACTCTAAAACCACAATATGAAACAGTTCCTGTTGAAATCGTAATAAACAGGTGAATTGTTGGAGATGTTAGTCAGTGTTATACTGTTCAGGAAAGCTTCATTTCATAAGTTTATGTGGAAGCACTGAGGATTCACAGCAGCTAGAATTTACAATTGAAAGATTTCTGAGGTAGTAAAAACGTATCTCCAGGGACAGATGAAGGCACATTAATGTTCAAGAGGTGACCAGGGCATCTGTACTGAATAATCAACTTCATTAAAGAGAAAAAACACAAGTAGTTTCTATTTTTCATCTTAAAAATGGGGAGCAGAACCTTTGCTGTGCTCTGGTTTTGCTAACTGACACCCTAAAGCTAGTCCCTGACCTCAGCAGAGATACAAGGATAATACTGACTTCAGCAATTGTCTTTTCTTGTACTCAGAACTTCTGAAGATTTTGGAAGCAGACATGAACAGTTTTCATCAATAAATAATTCCAGTTCAGCAGTAATTTTGTAGCTGATACACAGATTTTGCTGTTAGCCTGAAGGCTACGCCCAGTACTGGTAGGGTGACAGATTCAATACTAATTCTGTCCCAGTTTTATACACTTTTTTATTTTTAATATTTCTTTTTTTCTCTCATATCTCAGAGCTATATGCTGTAAGTCTTGACTAATGACTGATCAGAACAAATTTTGTGCTTTAGAATTGCTGCAGTCTTATAAAAATTTCATCTTCATTGTCAATGTGCAATTGTTCATATAAAGCATGGATTTTTTTAAAGATTACTTTTGGAAGTGCTTGGCATATGCACGATGCAAACCTGAGAGTTTTCATCAAAAGTTAGTGACCTGGAGGAAAAAACCGCAAATTTTAGGCTTTTAGAAAAGTCTTCGTGTGAACTGCAAGAGGATTAAAGGTATCAACTTTCTGGGTATACATTAAATCCTCACAATGAGAGGTACAATGCACACATGGGAAACAGAAATTCTAGTCTTGGAAAATGTAGCTGACAACACCACAGTATAATTTTTTTAAAACCTTTCCGAACTGTGATACATCTAGGGTATATATGTATCTCCCATCTGCTCCTTGAGATGAAAGTGAATTATCTAGTCAAGGATGGGAAGGAACTATCTGCATCAGTGATTTCTTGTATCTAAACTAGCTAAACTTTTCTCCAGAAAGTCTGGGTTTTGGTCTTTTTTTTTTTGGTCTGGGCCTGCTGTTTCTGGGAACCACGCCAGTATCTTTATATGATATTTTGCTTACCGTCCTGATAAAATAGCTCAGTAGTTTCTGATCTTTTTCACAATGTAGATATACCCAGACAATTTTGTAAGCAAAGTCAAATGATCCCTTGCTTAAATCTTCAGAAGGTATTTAGGCATGAATCTCTGTTGGAAATACCAATGAGCAAAAGGACATTAAAAGCTTTGTATCATGGCTACTTGGACTGACTTTTCAATCCAGATTTCTGTTTCAACTCTTACATTATAGATCATTAATTATATGAGACAAGGACCTGCATTATTAAAAGTCACTTTATTAGGTAAATTTCAAAAAGGAATAAAGAGTCTCCCTAAGAAGTCCTTAAATCAGAGAGGAAACTCATTTAAAACAAACAGGCAAGACTGTTCAAGCAAATAAATTCTTTTTTGTACATTCCTCATCCCCAAAAATCCTCTTTTTGTTTCTGCCCACAATACTTTCTGCAAAGGGTAAGGTACTGTAATTCTGTAAAGTCTTTATGAATCAAGTCAAGTAACATTTTCAGTGAAAACAGTTTGGATCTCTCTCTGAATAGAATATTCACGGGAAAAGGGATAGAGGTGGGAACAGATTAATAAGTCACCCATTCCAGTATTAAATCACTCTTTCAGGATTTTATATTCCTTTTAGTAGTTCTTTCATTAATGAGTTATAAGGCTATAATTTACATCAAGACATTTGACTCATTGGATTAAAGAAACACATCTTATCATGGAAAAAGAATCAACCCAGAGACTGTTCAAATTATCTGCTAACATAAGAATATACTCCATTTAATATTTTCTTATTCTCTTTTCTTGAACTCAGAGTAACCAACACCCAGTTGATTTTCAGAAAATAAACGTGAAACCAATAATACTAGGCAAAAGTACATACAAAGGCATACGTCTTCTGTTACAAGACTCCTTACTTTTCAGCATAAATTCTCTAATTTTTGTTCATTTTTTTTCATAGTATATTGTGGACCTGCCTTTGGATAACAATTGCTTTTGACAAGGAGTGACAATATCGTAATTTCAGGCACACATGTAAGTTCAGTTGTAATCAACAATGCTTTAACTAGTGGTGATCTCTATGATCTCTAGTATTTAAGATCCTCCAGTGGCCAACTGTCTTTACATTAAAAATTCCATACAGAAAAATGCTTCTAATGAGGAGCTAGATTGCTTCAGGTTTTGGTTTTTTTGGTGTTTGTTTGTTTGTTTGTTTGTTTGTTTGTTTTTAACACAACAGAAACATACTGTAGAAATGTGGGAAATTAAACTAAGGAAACAGTTCTCCTTTAGGAGATGGAAAGAGTTTTCAAGAGTCCCCCTGAAGTGTTTTGGACAAAGACAGGCCTGTCACAGAAACACAGTGCCTGTTCCATTCCCTGCTGGCATCGTTCCCTAGGCAGACAGACAGATGTGCAGGTCACCCAGTAGCTTTCCCCAGCACAATTCTGTACTCAGCTGTGTTACAAAGCCTGGCATGGGACCCATACTCAATCCAAACCTATACTAAAGCACAACTCAAAGGTCACAATTTGACCACACTTGTAAATGGGACCCTCCTGGTTGTGGTGTATAATGATCTCAACTTTCGTTACTCAAATGAGCAACGCTGGAAAACCCAAACACAGAGCTTAGAAGACAAAGGACTAAAATGAAGAGCCCAGAAATCACTTTGAAATCTTTCAAGTTTCACTCTGACCAAGAATCAAAATTGACTTTATATATACTTAGCATAGAGCCAGGTCTTGGAATTACATTAGCAAAAAAAGACTCTTACTACCAAATTCCACAGCAAATTGCAAACAGTTAACCAACCTGAGGTCCATAAATTAAGTACCCCTGCACCTGAGATGCAGAGATATTGTGTCCTGCTAGTTAGCAGTGCATTAAAGTTTATATCCTACTTCCTGAGAAAACTGTGTCTCATCCATAAGAAAACATTCACATTTCCTATAGTGAGTTAACAGTGTGTAGCAGAACTGGTTTGGAAGTCTAATGTCAACAGATTCAAGTGGTCTAGTTACTTTAACTGTGATGCTGGGCTCTTGCAACAGCTATGGCCAGCTGGGTTGGACCATTAATATTACAAAGCCAATACTCAAATACAGAGGTTTTGTGCATTTAATACTCATGTAGGCTAATCCAAAGCAAAATGTGCTAGGAATAAAATTGGGGAAATTTCAGAAGGTGGCCAAATTCACATTTTAGAATGCATTAAGAGAGCTTCCCCAGTTCTGAAGGCCTAAACTGAAAAGCTCTTTAACTGTATAATCTAGACAATGTACGACTCACACAATGACCCCTTTTCCTTTAACACATCATCTGATAAATCATCTGTACTTTGTGTCTCATGTTGAGAGTGTTGCTTGAGTTCTGTTTTTGCTTTTGCAGAAGTCAGGCTTTTTGAAGAATAAAATACAGCATATAATTTCAATTGATTTCTATTCATTCTCTCCCTGAAGAACTGTACATCCAAGATTTACAACAGTCTATGAAAAAATGATGCTGAACTGGCAATACTTTTCCTGAAAAAGAGTGGTTCCAAAATTCAGTAAATGAAATAAATATTCACCTTGATGTACAGTCTTTTCTTCAGAATACACCTTTAACTTTAAGTAAAAAAAAAAAAAATCTGAGTCCTAGAAAAGAAAGGTTTACGTTAAGGCAGAACCAAATTTGATAGAAACTGCCTGGCTCATGTCTGCAAAAGCCAACCTTACTGTAGAATGACAAATCCAGAGGGGGACTCCTTGACCATACTGTCTTAACAGTTGAACAGGGATTCAACTGATTCATGACATCTTAAAGAACTATTAATTTTCTTTTTCAACTTTGTTCTTACTTAGAGTGGTAGTGTACAGGATTTCAGCTTCCTATGTGGCTTTGGACTTCACCACACATTTGTGTGCTACAAGCAGTCACAGCTACTCCTTCCTCCCCTCTTTAGCCAAGTCCTAGTCTGGGATCCTTATGTATCCTAGATGAGGGCCTAATAGAGCACATAATGCTTCTTTATGTGGTTTCAGTAAGCTCCATTACCACCATTTTGCTTTGATAACAGTAAGAACTCTTGTGATAACTTGTGATAATAGCTCACAGTGATGTTTTGGGTACAGTTTTACAGTCAAGATTTGGCTGCATAACCGTGAAATTTCTTAGACTCTGAGTGACAACTGAATGGCTGTGTGAGAGACAAACATGTAGCTACATCTTATGCCTGGACCACTGCATTATTTCTAAAAATGCTTTTTTAAGATATAGGAGCATATCTGGGATGAGATTCATTCCTATCCTGTTAGCTAACATGGAAGTTTGAAGCAAGGAAATAAGATGAACAAATTCTGCTCCCAGTTACACTCAGTAATTGCACTGGTCATTCAAGATCTATGGAATTTGGACAAGAAGCTGTTCATGTGCCAGCAGTGTGTCCTTGCAGCCAAGAAAGCCAGTGGTATCCTGGGGTGCACGAGGAAAGGTGTGGCCAGGAAGTTTTCCTTCCTCTCTACTCTGTGCTGGTGATGCTGCATCTGCGGTGTTGTGTCCAGTTCTGGGCTTTCCAGTTCCAGACAAGGATCTGCTGGGGAGGGTCCAATGAGGGGCTATGAAAATGATGAGGGGAGTGGAGCATTCTGTTATGAGGAAAGGCTGAGGGAGCTAGGCCTGTTTAGCCTGAAGAAGAGAAGACTAAGGGGGGACTTTAAAGATGCTTACAAATCTATAGTGTGGGTGTCAAAAGGATAGGGACAGAACACTTTCAGTGATGCCCAGTTTCAGAAGAAAGGGCAATGGACACAAAATGAAACACAGAAAGTTCCATCTGAGTATGAGGAAAAACTTCTTTACTTCAGGGGTGACAGAGCACTGGAACAAGCTGCCCAGAGAAGTTGTGAAGTCTCCTTCTTCACAGATATTCAAAACCTGCCTGGGTGTGATCCTGTGCAAGCTGCTGTAGGTGAACCTGCGTTAGCAAGGGGGTTGGACTGCATCTCCACAGGTCCCTTCGAATCCCAACTGTTCTGTGATTCTGTGAATTTGGATTTGAAGACGGTTTTATCACTTGCAGCTTCCCCTGAAACTACTTCATCTTTTAAGGGAGCAGATGCTCAGCCCTGCTGATATATGGCTGCAACATATGCCTGTGGATCTTCAAGTTAGGAGAGATATAAATAAAATATGCATGACTTGAAATAATATCATACAACACTATACATAGAGCTGTCTAAGCAAGAGTTCAAATTAGGATGGCTATATATTTATTGAGAAAAAAGAATATTGTAATATTGTTGTGCCACAGGGAAAGAAAGAAGATAGTTAAGTATTGCGTGAAAATCCTTACCAACACCTTGTTGTCTGCCTGCAACTGCCTGATCCTAAAAAGACCTGAAAAGATGTAAAATCTTGGGTAGCGGTACACATTTCTTAAGAACTGTCAGCAGGGAACATGCCAAAAATCCCAGCTGTTCTATAAAAGTATTTGTGAATTGCTTCATCAAAATAGTAATTTAGTCCATAGACTAGAAATGAAAAATTATCTTTTAAAATCCAAATGTATACTAAGAAATAAAGTAAAAGCTATGATTTTTTTACTAAGGTAGATGTTAATGTAAACAGTGCTTTAGACATAGTTGAATAATGTATTCAGATGTCATGGTCAATTCAAATCCTTTTTATTAGAAGTGGCTTTGCAGCTGGCTATAGCATCTGTTGGCTAAGCCAACAGGAAGAGTCTGGAAGTTGGTTTCATCATATTAACACATAAGTAAAATGTCTATGATGCTAACAACGTTTTCAAGTAGCAGGATTTTTTTTTTTTAAATGAGAATCAATTACAATACCTGCCAAGAATTACAGAAAATGCTAAGAAAAACCATTTAGAATATGTATTAGGAAGAAATTCTTTACTGTGAGGGTGGTGAGGCACTGGAACAGGTTGCTGAGGGAAGTTCTGGATGTTCCGTTCCTGGAAGCCTCCAAGGCCAGGTTAGATGGAGCTTTGAGTCTAGAGGGAGGTGTCCCTGCCTATGGCAGGAGTATTGGAACTGGATGATCTTTAAGGTCCCTTCCAACCCAGGCCATTTTATGATTCTATGAAATCATCACAACTATGTTCCAGATAAAAAGTAACATAGACCTTTCCTTGAAAGAATATGTAGTGACCTCAATGCATTTTTAGCACTAGGACAAAAATAGCACTGTATTACTTTCTATTTTTGTAGCTAGACATAATTATAACATACATTGATTAATTATGTTGTGCCATAAAGATCTTGGAAAACTGACTGCTTTTTTATTATTATTTTGTCCTTGCATGCTTGACTTTGATTTGATTAGGAGGAAAGGAGCAAGAGAAAGTCTTTGCTCTGTTTTTGTGCAACCAAGTGGGAAATGAAGAGTTCAGTGTATCTGCACCAGGAATTACAAGCAATTAGAGGACACTTGAATATTGGTTGTAGTTAGGGGGAAATTCTTGATTGTCATAAAATGAGAAGCAGGGTTACATTTATCTACTGCCTTTGTTTTCTACCAATACAAAATCAGTCCAGTAGTATCCTAAATATATTACAGCACATATATATTTAGAGCAAAGAAAGATTTCTTACTCTGGAAATAAGACTGCTGTCTCAAAACATCTCTTGCATTTGCAGATAACTATCAAAAGTAAGAAAGAAGGTATGTATGTTCTCATATTCACAAAAAGAGAGATTAGGTATTTATAATGTTTAACTCTCTCAATTATTAGGAATACTAATTAGAGACAAATATATACTAATAGATAGAAATATTGATATATACTAATAAATAGAAATAAACATATACTAATATAATTATGTATAAAAATTATTTGAATCACAGAATCATTTAGGCTGGAAAAGACCCTTAAGATCATCCAGTCCAACTGTTAACCCACCACTAAACCACTTCCCTAAGTACCATGTCTATATGACTTCCAAATGTCTCCAGGGCATCCACTGTCCAGGGATGGTGACTCAACCATTTTCCTGGGCAGCCTATTCCAGTGCTTGACAACACTTTCCATGAAGGAATTTTCCCAAATTACCAATATCAATCTCCCCTGGCACAACTTGAAGCCATTTGTTCTTGTCCTATTGCTCGTTGTTTGGGAGGAGGGACTGAATCTCACCTCATTACAACCTCCTTTCAGGTAGTGATGGAGAGCTGAAATAGTGATATAATTATATAAATTTTATTAATTATTAAAATTAATAGGGTTTTTTTTAGAAAATAACACACGAAATGTATCATAACAAAAGTAAATAAACTTTTTTTGAGGGGGAGGAAAAGAATACTGCCTTAGAAAGTCATCTTTCTTTCCTTGAAGTATAACTTAATGGCACAGTTTAAGAATCATCTACCCTTTCATCTTTTATTGCTGTTGAATATGGGTCAGTGCTAAACTGGGTTAGAATATAACTCTCTGTTTCCCACTGCATGTTCTGGTTTATGATCTCAAACCCCTAAAATGAAGCCTCGTGAGTAAGGTTTTCATACACTTTCAGTGACTTCTCAAAAGTTCTTCTCTTTCCTACCTGTACTACCTATTTGGGTGATTTTTGACAACAACATATTTGACTTATTTTTGAAGCCCAATCAAGAAATCAGAGCCTCTTAGAAAAAATGTCATACACCTCTAAAAAATGCCTAACACATATTCTATTATAGTGCATATAGAAGCGTACTAGCAAATTTCTCTGGCCAGGGTAGTTTTTACAAATGCAGAAGACAATTCTATAATGAAATGTGATGAGGTAAGTCCCTGCAGCACAACTGATGCTAAAATTAAGCATGTGGCCCAAGAAGACTCCAGATTGCATCCAGATTTGTAGCTGCGTATCCTTTTTTGATTATGATTCAATGAATCTCACATCAACACTATTTCAGTAATAGCCAACATTGACAAAATGTGTCACTTCACAGAAAGTTCTGAAAACCCAGTTTCTAAGAGAAACGTTTTTAAACTACAGATTTTCCTAAGGAGGAAGAATTGTATTTTGATCACAAAGGCCTAAAGCAAATATAAAGATTTTTAAATTTTTTTGTTCTGTTATGAACCTATGATATACTGATTCCTACTCACCTTTTTATTTCCCTACAGAAGCTTCAGCCATGACAATGCTTAAGCGAGTTTCTGAAGCTACACTATTCGGCACTGTATTCCAATAAATAAATTAATAGTACAGAGTTCTTAAAGCTCAATCAAACTGTCCTACAATTTACTGCTGCTTGTGAGAAATATCTAGCAGTATCCTGCTACATTCCTGCCACATGATACCTGCCAGCATGTTAAAAGTGAAAGATCAGCTTACTGGAATTTTTTTTAAGGAAACTGGCATGCACCTCATCAGGCAGAGGATGAAGAATGTAATTTTTTTTGAAGAGTATGACGTCCTTATTAGAGGGAGGGAGGTAAGAGGGAGTGTACACACTATAGCAAGTCAGCACAGTAAATATAAAGGAATGTGTTATTGGAGTATTAAACCTTTTGCATACTAAGGGTCATTGCACTTTATTTGCAGTGATAATACCACAGGATTCCTGGGGTTAGTTTGCATCTGAAGTGACAGTGATTTTTCTACTATCCATGTATGTGGAAAAAAATAATTGCTTCCAATAAAACAATCAAGTTGGGAATCATTTAGGACAGTAACAATTGCTGATTATTAAAATCATTTATATCTTTTTTCTCTGGTTTGCAGTATTCTACATTTCCCTATATAAGCATCATTTATCAGACATACCTGGTGTGTGAATAGCAACAAAGATTTTCTGGTCATGATGAATAGCTCGTTATCCAAAATATTGTCTGAAGTAATATTATGATGGAGCAGAAGGCTCAGAATCTGAGTCTTCTGATCTTCTTTTATCTACTGCAGTAGATAAAAAGTCACATGCACTGTGCATGTTGAACATACTGAACAGGGGAACATTCTGTCTTTAAGAGGAAAAGATGTTATCAATATTTTAGGAGGCTGCCAAAAGGACTAAGTTCTTTCTTAATGAACAGGTATTTCAGAACATGAGGTTCTATATAGGTGAATATTTACATATGGTGGGGAATTATTACCATCATTTAGAATAAGCACAGTAATATATGTGTGGTAGACTTTTTCAAAGACTTCCTTACTAAGTTGTCCCCCTACCCTCTGGTAGTACTATTCAGAATGAAGAAGTGATTTTAATTATATTAATGGAATCTACTATTAATTACAAATTTTATAGACAATTCACTGAAATCATATTAAATTTTTAAAGACAGTAATATTCTGGACCAAAATGTTGAAACATAAGCTATTTACAAAATATGAAAACAAAAGTAGTGCTAGTTTCATATATTCCATAAAAGATACTTATTTATGAAATTTTAGTTTAAAATTGCTTCTTAGAAAAATATAAGAACAATTCCTAATATTTGTGGAACAGGAAAATTAGTTGAAACTGTGATGAGGTCACAGCACATTCTTTAATCTATTACCTTTTAACAAGGAGAAACCTTTAAAACAAACAGGAAGTCTCACACTCAAGCAAAGAAATACTTTTAAAAGTTCTTGCTCTTCATTTACAAACTCTACACACTGATAAGAAGACTACGAAAAAAAAATTAGGATATTGAGCAAGCTGCCTGCTGAACAGCTTTTAATTCTTCACATAAAAGACATAATGTAAACATTTGAAAAGATACTTAAGTTTAGGGAGAAAGACATCAAGCACAAAAGATCCATGCTAATGTTGTCATTAGCAGTTTAGCAAAGTTCAGCAAAATGAGGACAACATGCAAGCTTACTTACAGTGAGGGATTTCACTGGCAGCAGGACAGTTTGTAGATGGGTTTAAACACCAACATTAAAAGGAAGGAATTTAAAATTTTGCAAGTAAGGGAGAAGAAAAGGTCTTCCCTCATTTCATTCAGTTCCTCCTAAGACTTCCCTTCTCTGGTCTTTTCAATCTCTCTTTGTTCCAAGATTGCTTCAAATGGGAGCAAGAGGGAAAGGAAAGCCTGTTTAATTAGCACACCGAGCACAGTGCCATCTTTCACCATGCAGAGGCACACAGGAAGAGGCTCTCACATCTTCCAGAACCCGCTCTCAGTTGGCTCAGTCATCTATGAAATGTTTGCCAGTCTCTCTCCTAGATGCTCTGAACAAATACTGCAGCACTCTGGGGGAACATTCTATATGAATGGGGCAAAAGAACATGCAGAACAATTTCTAACACTTTCCTCAGGAAAGCATTTTATTTTATCTGTTTTCATTTGAAAACAGCAAGAGATTCTTCCACCAGAAAAATTTTCCTGTTGCATGAATTTCATTAGCATATCTAGGGAGCTCAAGCTGGGTACCAAATGGTACAACTTACATTCATGTATATATTTTCTGCTATATGTCAAAGGAGTTGGCTGTATCTTGAGAATACTATAGTTCTGGCTGATTCAGCACAGTGAACAATCCATAGCCAAACACTCAGAAATACAGGCTTATAGCAGGGAATTATGACTTCCATATCAGTCGTTTTTATTTGTAAAGGTAAAAAAAAATAAAAAAATCACTGGCTTATGAATGTCAGATCAACTGAAGTTCCCATGCAATTTCTTACTCATACAGGATAATAAAAATACATCACCTGTTACAGAGAAATGCACAACAACTCCACAAATGATTGTGGGTTTATTTGCAGATCTAAAAACAATTTTGTAATTATTTTCCACACATTCAAGATTTAAATTCATTTTGCTAACAAAATAATAATAATTAAAAAAAAAAAAGATGGGATTTATCTGTCTACAGCATACTGTCTTTAATGTTTTCCCATGATAAAGATATTTCCATAGCTATAAATATCTGAGATCTTTCTTTTTATAGTTCAGAGAAAGTGTAGAATTGCAAAACATATCCTAAATATTTATAAAATGGAGCAATGACATGGAACATAAAAACCCAAAATCTTAAGAGTGTGTACTATGCTCAGCATTTGGTAAGTCAATGTTTAGTAGTTTACCTATGACAGCATTTTAGGTGATATTTCTGAGAAAATAAAAATACAAAAGATGAATTATAGGTCTCTAGAAAATGCTATCATACTAAATGCGAAATTTAAGAACAATCCCAAGCTTTGGGTTCAGTATCTAACATTACCAGAAAAGTGAAATTCCCATGAAGCAGTGCTTGTCACCATGGTAACCTTGCAAGGTAGCACAAAAGGGTTCATCTTTATGCAACATGATTTTATAAAATCTATCATCCTAAATGTGACAGCATGTACTATCTTTTGGGTCTGCTGTGACACCACAATGCATATGAGTTATTAAATATAACCAATTCCTCATTTATTACCAGTCAAAGACATTACCTTTTAAATGCAAATGTTGAAAATTAAAATGAAGGGTGTAATCAGTAGAGCTTCCCAACCTTAAATTATCACAGGGAGACTAACAATATCAGCTTGCCAACATTGTGTTTTAAATATACTTTTAAAATATTAATACTAAGATCTATGCTTATTTTTTGACAACTGTGACATGACCTTTAGAAGTAAAAGTAATAAAAGCAGTATGACCACAGTCTTTAGAAATAAAACCCTATAATCTCAAAGCATAAAAGCTATACTAATAGGTGATTACAAAGGGGATTACAGTGCAACCTAGTGAGTATATCTTTAACAATTCACAAGGCACAGGTTTTTACCACATAAATGTAATTTATTGTACTTAAAAGCTGTTTGAGAGAAAGGTTACCTGGCAAAACTGCATCATGTGCTCCAGGTTAATTTGATTCAAGTTATTTTCTACAGAATGTCTAATTGTGAATGGCTCTGCCTATTGATCTCTTGCTAAGATCAATAAATTTTTTCCATCTCTGTGAACCACACAGAGAGAAGAGAGAAAAAAAAGGCTTATAATAGATTTCTTGCACAGAGGCTGCTATCTCTCTTTTTTCTTTTTACCCAAGTGTCATTTCTTTTCCATACAGTACAAAACCTCTAAGGGAATTAAACTAAAGTATGCAAACTGTAATGAATCATAAACTTTCAAATATCGTGTAGAGATCTTATTTTTCCTAATGTTTTTGCTCTTTTTTTCCCCCATACAACTTGTATAAATCCATAGAAAGATATTTTAAATGACCTTGAGGATGTCAGAACATGCACAATATTGGCTTAGTGAATATAAAGAAAATCCGTTAAGTAACCTTCTTCTCATGAAATGGCACCATAAAATGAAAATTATCTTGGTTTTTTTTCCCATATTAGGGTATAAGCTTTTGAACTCAGGCATGGACTCAGTAATAGAAATATACACCCTGATGCAAGTGGTTTCAAAGGTTTGTTTTGTAGGTTAGTGTGACTAACAGTCATGTCTCTTATGTAAATGTCTTTGTATGTCACCAATACAATTCACATTCTTCAGAAATAACCTGTTCAAAGAGAACTAAAGTTCTGAGAATATAATTAGACTAGGGAAGGCACAAATGTACCTTTTAAATAAATATCAAATATAGTCTTGATAAGGAGAGAAGGTAAAGTCAACATTATCTGTAGAACCATCTTCTCATTTAAGCACTTTTTGAATTCCAAGTGAATTCATAAGGGAGGAAAAACTGAGACAAATGCTGTGCTATGTGTAGTAAGGGAAAGACAGCACTTTTCCAGTCTTGGTACACCCTTTCACAGGACTGATAACAGAAAAGGGACTATTATGACAGGTTAGCCAGTTTTCTGGGACTTATCCCAGCAGGAAAGGAAGCCTTGCATGGCATACAGTTGGTAAACAGGCTCCCTGGCACCACTTCACGTGACACTGCCATGAAGAAGAACCTCCCTCAAGAAGCGCTGCTTCCCCATTAATCCCTTGATGCAGTCATGGGACATTTGAAGTTACATAATTTATCATGAGTACCTCTGAGGTGGCCCGAAATTCGACAGCAGCTGAATTAGATCCTAGCTCCTAGCAGAATTTATGAAACAGAATAAGCTTTCATAAAATATACCCGTTGGCTCTTTTGCCCTTTTCTTGCTCTCCAATTGCTCACATGAACATGGAGTTTTATAAATGTGCAGCTAGGATCTCATTCTTCAAAGTGATTATGAGCAATGAAAAAAAATCTCCAACAGAATCTAGAGAAAAATAATATAAAAAGTCTGTAAGTGACATCCACAGCCTTCCAGCCTTTTGAAGATAACACCTTGAAACCGTTATTGCTGCTGACCTGACATGCATAATGCCATGACTAAGATTTCGTGTTGAAGCGGTTGTAAATTGGATAGCCAAGATTCATCCACATTAATCAAAGAGTTGCTGCTCCATTCCCAGAGCAAAATTGAATGGGGAATATGTAAATGTCAAATACAGCAACTTGGCTTTGGGTTGCAAGACCCAGAGCATATTTTGTTATTCCAATACCTCAAGACTACTCAGACTTCTAAACCACATATTTCTTATATCTTTAAAAACAAAAATACAAGTTATTTGGATAAAGAATAATAGTTAGAGGTTTATAATTACAGCAACCAAAACTGAAATAGTATTGAAAACCTGTTTAGCACATCTATGTTTTTCCTTGCATCATACAACAAAGTTTGATTGACCTTTTTTCGGGAAGAATATGATGAGTAACAGAATCAATTGTCAGATGATTCTCAGCAATTTTATCTTCACTACAGCATATTCCCAGCTCTGAAAGCAATTTCTTCTCAGCATTGCTCATATTAAGACTGTATCTTAAATACTAGAGTATCGTATCTGTGTTCTAATTTTAATAAAGTAATTAACACTAACTGCTTACTACCTTTGATTAAGAAATTATTTATAATACTTGCTGAACTTGATAACTTCACAATATAATCTCATTTATTCTCTACTATAAATGTCTGACCTATTCTATTTCTGTGACTGGGGTAGTTTCTGCATGCTTGTGCAAGTACCATAAGTGTGAAATGGTAATTTTCTTCCTATGTATTTCACATATGAAAAAAACAAAGAGAAAATTTATAATTATTCTTTAAAAGTTCTGTAAGATGTATGGCTTTAAATAATGAAAAATAATAAGGCTAAATTGCCAAACTCATTTTAATCAATAAGAATTTTGCCATAGACTTCAGTAAGGGTAGGATATTGCCCTTATAGAGCCTAGCTAATAAACAAGATCACAGCCAAATTATTGATTAAATAAAATAAAATTAAAATAAAATTAAATTAAAATTAAATTAAAAATAAATAAATAAATAAATAAAGCTCAGAGAAAAAAAGTCAATATCTTTAAAGCTTTGCTGTTTCTGAGTAATCTAACTTTAAATTGAATAATTCAATTAAAAGCTTTGAAAAGGAATTTATATAAACACAAAATTAGTGACTGAGTTTTTTACTATTCAATCTACTGCTTTATCACACTGATAGTAATATATCAGTTTATTATAAACATTTAAACACCCCACACTTTTCTAGATTATACCACAGCATAAAGTATATTTTAATGACATAACCTGCCATAGCCCAATGTCTCAAAGCCCAAAGTTAAAAACATTCCTTCAGCACCTATTGAATATTTCAAGGCATAGATTGAGGGATGTATATTTCCATTCCTTAGAAGTGGAGAAGAGAGAATGCACTGTACAAGAGAGATAGATCATGGCAAAGCAATACTGCAAGTGGAAAAAAAAAAGCAATATCAAGTCAATAGTAGTATTAGTTATATTGATGACCCTTTTCATTACTATCACTCTGAACACAAAACAAATTTCTACCATATCAGCCTGCCAATAGTATCTGTGGGCTGCACGAATGTAAGCAGGTAGGGCCTTTTTCCATTTTCCTATGAGTATTTCAATAATAAGAGCAGCACTCTCAATTTACCTCAGAAGCAAATTAGTAGCTGGTTTCATGGCAGAATATTGGCTTTTCCAGAGTTATATACAATTACAGTACCTTTACAATAAATAATACACAGTCTTCCCCTGTCTACTCCCTTACAAATTTAGAGCAATTAGTGGCTATTACCAAGAGATGGACTATGAAAAATCTTCTGACTGTAAAGAAACCAAGCGTTGCATCTCTGTACCACAGCAACAACTCATCTGACTCAGAATTCACCGCAGATAACCGTGCTCTTCAGCAACTTCTGTCTATTGAGGGCTCCCTCTTGGCGGAAAGGTGCCTTTTGAAATTAGTGGTCTATCCTTGACAGCCTCTTTCATCGCTTTACCACAGTGGACTTACTGCCTGACATATCTTTGCCTACACTTCTAGCGCCACTTTCCTGGTGGCGCCATGCCTGGCATCTGACCTGGACATAAGCCATCAATTGTTTGTCCTTCATTCCAAAGACAACATTAGAATAGGAGAACTTCAACAGAAGATTAAAAAAAAAAAAGTGAAATTGTGGGAGAAATACTGGCTTTGCCATCTCTGCCCTTATTTGGATATATAAAACTCAGCGGAAACCATGGAATCATCAAGGTTGGCAAAGACCTCTATGATCATTAAGCCCAATTGTTGACCACCAGCACACAGCTATATGTGAATTCTTTCTTTGAGACAACTGAAAACTAGATCATGACATAAATAATAGGATATTAGGATAATAGGAGGTGGATCTGTCATACAAAAAAAGTAGTTATTAGCTTACATTTGATAATATAATTCATATGCAGACTCTCAACAGATTTGTATGGCATTCTCCCTCAATCCAAACTTCTATACCAATAACTCTCTTCTTAAGGAAATTATTACATCACTGCAAGCTGATCTGTAATTCTAGAAAATCACCTCCTTCCATTTGCAGAAGGCTGTATTTGATAGTCAAAAGAGAACCTCAGACTTTTCATTAAAAGATGATATGCCGAACTCAGTGCATTGCATAGCACATCATTCAGCAAACCTCAGTTTTCACACTCATTGACTTTTATAACAGTTGATGAATTCTGAACTTCTGAGTAACTTTATGCCCCACATATTCTAGGCTGACCAAATCCTTAAATCTTTTCTGAGTGTGTCTCAGTCAGTAGCAATAAAAAACGTGTGTATGTGAGATTACGCTGTCCCTCTAGTGTTTCTGTTGCCTGTGCTGGATCAAACTGTTTCATGGCAGTGACTCTGCTCACCATGCTTTAGTTAAGGCTCCATGCTACAGCTCAGTGCTACTCCTAGCTTTGGTATTAGCTATGATGCAACACGTCAGTGCAGTCTTCATCTGTTTAGGCCTTCTTTCAAGACCCTCAAGAGGCAAGAAAGTAGAGGTCAAAGGCCTAGCAAAGACCTTGTCCATTATTTTGACTAACCGAATGGTAATATAGATCACATTGCTTAAATCAGGTTAAAAGTCTATAACTGTTTTTGAAATCACAGACACCTATTTTCTAGGCTACTTTGAAATAAAACGTTTTAAGAAAATTGAATTCAAAGAGAACAAAATCTACAAAAACCATGACAAGGCTATGGCCATGGGTGTGCCTTCTTAACATTGTCATGTTGGAATGCCAAAATTGAGACATGTGTGAATTCACAACGTAGATTTTGACAAGCACTGTTTAAAGTCTCACAACCTTTACTCATCCAGTTCTTCACAGTTTTCATTTCTTCACAGAGTTCCCAGTACTAAAATTCCCACAGTACCCAAAGGCACTTAATGTTTCTCCATGTCCTGCAGAGCAATACTGTTTGCTAAACCAAGAGTTGTGAATTCTGGTGGACAGGATCTCTCTAGCCCTTTGGTTAGATCTCTGTTAGTGTTGCAAGGCTTAGGTCTCCTTTGTAGAGATGGCCTTCAATATGAAAAGATTTTTTTTCTGCAAAATTGATGGTAAGAAAGATTGACTGCCTCTGGATGTATAATTCAGTTTGAAGTATCTGAAAAATGTTACTGAAAATCACCTCTATTTGCCAAAAAGCTGACAAGCTATTTGCACAAAACCATGGAAAGAATTCTGGGAGATGTCAATAATGAATAGGATAAATGTTCTCCAGCTTGATAACTAAAGGGAGTTTGCTGATACATTTTAAATGCATTCAGCATGCTCTAAAGTCACTTTATATAGATATTGCTCCTGGATTTATAAAAAAAGAAGCAGTTCTGAAAAAGTGCTACTTTTGTTTCAGATTATTTGACATTTTAATGATGTATATAAGTAATGTTTGAGTATATGCAATGTATGTATGCTATTTCCTCATAAAAATTTTAGACTTAAAAAATAGTGAAAGTTGTTTATTTTTTCCATGTTTAGATATAAAAAAATTCAACATATTTCTTTAGGGGAAATATAAGTGTATGGGCATCATATTCAAACACATTATTATATAATAACATACTCTACCTATTCCCTCCTCTTCATTCTATTTTCTTATACATTTATATTTCATATTGGATTTGAAGCATTTGTGTTTCAAGGTCTTTTAAATAATGTGGTTATGAAATAAACATCCAGAAGTACCTAGATACCTTATAGCACACGTAAGTTTTAGGTATCTTCATACTTTTAAAAAGCTATCACTAAATGTTTATGTTTTGGACAATCAGAGGTTATTTTATCTATTTATTTGAGTCTAAGATATACAAAATGTTATAAAAATTTTGGTGGAAACGGACAGAAGCTTTATTTACATGTCAGTGGTAAATAAGGTATGAGGTAAAACTGGTTTTGACTGTTTCAACTTCCTGATTTTAGAGGCAGAATTGTTTTTGCTGACTTATGCCATCTTTTACTTCTTTCTTCTTTCTTCTGCCACCAGTATCAACTCTTGAGAGTACCCTGTTACTTAGTTTTGTCCACGGACCTAATCTGGTTAGGCAAATATTATAGACCTCTGCTCAAGATCTAGAGGTGTTTGTTTTTGTTCTTTTTTTTCTTCATTATCCTTCCTCTTGTAGAAAATAAATAAGGTGGTTTTATTACAAGCAGGAGTTTTCATAGTTGCCTTATGTGGAGATGCCTGGAAGTTGTTTTGTTTGGGGAGTTGGGGAGTCATTTGGTGGTGGGGGACTGGTGGGATGCCTGCAGTTACTTACTGCAGTTACTTATGCGGGCTTGCAGTTGTTTGTGGCTGCTTGCAGTTACCTACAGTTACAGTGTGAAGGCGGCCAGAAAGCATCTAAGGCAGGAAGACCAGTCTGGGCTCACTGCCGAGGGACCACGTGGCCCAGGATAGGGAAACAATATGATACGTCGGGAAAGACAACCAATGGACTGACAAAAGAAGGTGCGAGCCGGCCCTGAGAGACCCACTTGAATACAAGAAGAGGGGCTATATCACCTTTTAAGGAAGAAAAGGAGCGGGGCTCGCCATGGGAAAAGCGAGTGGTTTTGTAAATCAAGAAACCTTAAAGGGACTCGTCCCTCCCATTCCCGTGGTGCTCTCGGACTCTGGCATGAGGCTGACTGCACCCAGAGTGCTGAAAATAAAGTTCTTTGTTTCACTTTGTTTGGCTGTCTTTGATCAGAGATATTTCTTGCACTCTCAATATAAATCTACTTCACAACATCCTTCTTCTCAAGGGGTCTGAAAGCACATATGCTACAGTACATACAGGGTTTTTTTATTCACTAGATTTGAAAAGATTCTTTGCTGATGTGCAGGGGATGATCAAATCAAGCCTCTAGCCTAAATATTTTATATTACTTTCAGATATATGAGTTAAAATACAGTAATGAGGGGAAGAGAATGGTTGAAGTAAGCCTCTCTCTCTCAAAAAATGTTGTCATGAACTTAATAAAAGTAATTTTGTTATTAAATCAATTATGAAAATTGAAGATATGAAAGTGTTGTAGTTGAAATGCCTTTGACAAAAATATAGCATTGTTGAATTCTGATCACACATCAAAAGTGACAGAAATGCATAAGCAGGGTTTTTCTTTTTAAAGACTAAATGAACAACTAGATAGCTTGCATGAGGCACATCTTCCAGATCTCTCAGGCATTTTTTCTGTATTCTTAAGCCAAGTAAATACCTTGTTATGCTGAAGGATTGCCAGGTCTGGGTTTTGCACTTCTAAATTATGATCCACTCCCACATCAACAGCTCTTTCGCCTTCCCATTCTTCTAAACTTCTCTTCCCCTTCCTAACCCTTGCAATATAAATAACAAAGTGGATGGGTGGTTGGGCCTACTGAGTATTGGAACAGTTGGTCCTAGGAGAAAACATTTTGCAGGAAATAGCTATGGTATTTTAAAAACTTGGGAGCAGTTACCTTACCTTTCTCCTAGCAACGGGGAGACACAGTCAGTAGGAGAAAAGAATGGAATAATAAAATCTTTTATGTCTGTTATTTCTATGGCTCTTCAGAGCCTTCCTGCCTTCTTTGAGACTTCACAGACACAGGTAGTTTTCAAATTCGCCTAGGAAAAGATTTAAATGCCAGGACACAAAATTTCCCCATGTAG
Source organism: Myiozetetes cayanensis (assembly GCF_022539395.1). NCBI lineage: Eukaryota > Metazoa > Chordata > Aves > Passeriformes > Tyrannidae > Myiozetetes > Myiozetetes cayanensis. Next base: position 20,249,542 of record NW_026087411.1, read on the forward strand.
TTTTCTACTTAATGCCTTAGCTTTTCAGGGAAAAGTTTTGAATACAATAACCCAGAACAAGCTGCTCTTACTACCTTGTGCCAGAAGTCATTGTCCTCCCACGCTGCAAACATCTCAGAGGTGCTACAGGTATTTAATTAGCAAAGTGCTTCACAAAAGAAAGATAAATATTCACACTATAAGGAAAAACACTGTCTTTCAAGAAACAAGAGGGACAAGAGATGCATAAAGTTTTAGTAGAATTTTGATCATCTTTACTCAGCCCTTTTCACATTCTCTGAGCTTTCCACTTAGCATAAGAAAAAAACCTTCTTTCAGTGCATATTCACACTACTGCCTTGATCATAGGAAAACAGAACACCTTCAGTGCACGATAATTAAGTGCATCTGTAATCCAATTAGTAATTCATTGGTCTCCACACAGGTAGTGGCTTTGTTCTTAGACCACAGAAACCCTGTTCATTACTTAGTTTAAAAAAAACTCAAATAATCAACCCCACAAAAGAAGGAAGAAGGAAAAACAGCCCAAATGCAACTTGCATAACTTCTAAAGAAAGCTCAAGTACAGAAAGAAATAATGCTAATTTAAGTAATAATACACACCTATCAACAACGTTCCAAGTTTCTCTTCTTTCTTGCTTGCTTTGTGATAAATTTCTCTTCCCAAACCATCCTGATTGGCACTAATGTCTGCTCGGTTTTATTCTTAGTGCCTCCTTACAGACAAAAACCACTACAATAAGCTTAAACACTGAAGCAATCAGAGGAGTTCCATGTAGAGTTACTAAAAAGAAATTAATCTAGCTTTTAAATCAAAGATACAGCAACTCTGGAGTACTGGAAAGCTATTTTTCCAAATAACAGGCCTGGGATTGAGTGTACTCATTTATGTGAATTTGAATATTACAGTCCAACATAAATTGCACAAAATGAGCTAATTATAACTGCTGGAGGGTTTGGGGTTGCTCTTTGGGTTTTTGTTTTGTTTTGGTTTGGGTTGGTTTTTTTTTGCTTTTTGCTGTCAATTACTTTGTATCAGCTTTAAAAAATACGATAGCATCCTTGTAGTGACATTTCAATATGCCCTATTCTCAAGCACTTCTAATAAATTAATTATCTGAAAATATCAGACACTGCCAGTTCTGCAGGATGACACTAAGATAGAGCAGGAAGATGCTCTGAAGTCCCCACGCTCACCAAACAGCAGCACAGGAGGAACCATGGGTGTGCAGTTGAAGCCTGTTCCTCTGTGCAGCAACAGAACTGTTTGAACACAGTCCAAAGAGATGGAAAAAGAGCACTCATTTTTTTCTTACATGAGCAGTCTGAATGCCCAGTTTCCCACTTCCCTATGGCTTTTCCCCACAGAGCAAGTTTACTTGCCTCCTGTTTACTACACACAGAGATGCTTCCATATTATGCATTGAGTAATTAATGGTGAAAAATTGTAGCAGAGACATTTTTCCTCAGAAAAGTGAATATGCTATTGTATTCTCTCAGTTGTTACATATTCAGCTGCTTGTAGATATATTTTATCCATTGCATTAATAAATTGTCAAACAGTAACAAGATGTTAATAACCCAGAGTCTGCCTACAGGGCGTGTAACTGAACAGTTGCAATGAGGTATAGAATATATACCTCAAAAAATTGGCTTTCTTCCTTCTTTCTGATATTAAACACGTATTACAAGGGAAAAGTTTGAAATTCTTTTAAACTAAAAATATTCCAATTTCATTGAATTAAATAACTCCTTAATTTTTTTCTTATGTTCTAGGAGAAACTACACACTCCCATTTGTCTTCTTGAATTTTAGCAAATAACAGGATCTTTTCCTGGCTACAGTAAAACTGAAGATTAATAAAGTATTTGAAGCCTTCATGAATAAAGATAATTCTGATGTAGAATAATAAGTCCTTCAGTAAAGTAGCCTATGATTCCATCCTCTCCTTTTGTGTGAGCACATTGCAACTAAAGAAGACAATTTACAGTGAATATATATTTGAATGATGAGGTTCAAAGAGAAACTAAATATTAGAACACTAAATTCAGTCTTTAAATTAAAACTCTGGTCTCATGAGTTTGAATCTTTCTTCTCACTAATTCAGCGCACGCTTGTAAGACTGCATTAGCCTCTAGTTTATAACACTTCCTAGATTAGATCACAATTCTATTCCTCCTTTACTTTGTCAGCTTTGTATAAGCATTTTTCACTGTATCAAACAGCCAAAATGAACAGCTTAGTTTTGCTGAACACATAATTCATAACAATGTTTTGTCCAGGGTTCATCTGGTGTATCAGTAACTCTATAACATGGTAAGTTCATTTCTCACATTATAACTCAGTGACCCCCATACTCTGTTGTAAATGTGTTATGAGAATCTATGTAAAATAAAAATACCGAATGGTATAACATTCCTGAAAATGAGATTAACTGTAGCATTCAATTTAAAGTATTCAAAATACATAACCACAGCAAAGTGATGGAGTTTGAGAAGGATTAATCTCCTTCTGATTCACACTTCCATTCATGTTTGAGGCTTTTCCATGAAGGTGTTTCAGCTTTCATGTTGCATTCTTATGTAACATAATCCCACCTATACAAGAAATGCAATAACAGTATTACTAATAAAGTAAAATGGGTGCGGCTCTTCTCATGTCTCACAATTTTCTTACATCTTATCACAGTAATTTCTCTGTTCTCTGTGATTTATAGGGTTCAAGGCCAGAAAGATTGTTTTTGAATGTCTAGTCTTATTTCCTGCATAGTACAAACTACAGGCTGTCAGATAGTACATAAGAGACCTTCTCTTAAACAATTTAATGGCTAAGAACCTAGGAAATGTATTTATTTTTAGACTTTCTGAAGCCTGCTCTTCTGACTTGGGTCTCAAGAGTATGCCAACTAGGTAGAGAAGTATAGGCGCATTCTTACCTCCCAAGGTGGATAATTAGCATGACCTAGATATATGTACATTTCTGAGAGTTATATGTACTTATTAAAAGCTATAGGGATGATATACAGATCTTTTAGGTGTTTTGAAAAGGAAAATATTAATTAGACTTTCAGTTTACTTTTATAACAGCTCAATAAATGCAGAATTTTCAAAAAACTCTTTTTTTAACAAGCCTGTTCATTTCAGAGACAACAGAAATGGATAGTTCTGTTAGCAAGGTGTAACTGTCTCATCTACTTTAGAACACTTAATAAATATCAAATACATGTGTTTTCCTGGAAGAGAGAATGACACATAATAGTAATTTATGAAAACAGACACATTAGTAATTTTTATTACATATTTTTCACTATATAAAACTTGAGATAGAGGCATTCTTGAAAGGTAAACTCATAAAATACAGAAGGTTTTATTTATCTGTGTATATTTATCTGCCTACATCCTGAATGCAGCTACATGTACATATCTAAACATGTATGTACTAATAAAAATTGTTGAGGAATTTATCCTTTAGAACTGTAAATGACTTAATCTGTTTTACTCCATGTATTCAGTGCTTCCCAGCAATTTCAACAGGAATAGAGGAATTTGTTCCCTTCTCTGCTCTGAGGAAGTATATAGCAGTCAACTAACAGTGGAACTTAGGTGGCTTTTTGTAATGTTCAGAATATAGATTTGCTACAGATATATTCCTGTCTCATACAGGATATACGACTATGTGTGAATATAACAGTTCTATATAGATAAATATATTGCTCAGTAATCATACATAATTACCAATTTCCAAGTTTACTTTTGTTGCTCCAGTCTTGTACTTCGATACTTTCATATGATTCTTTCCTGAAATAAAAATTTTCTCCTAATAGACTGTATTCTTATTTGAATAATTCATTGCAGAGAAGTATAGAGAAAAAAAATCTGCTAAGGACATTTAAAAAATCAGTTCATGACTGACAAAGACATAACTGCGTTTTCATGTGTTTGAAGGTGCATAACGATGTAAGCACCTTGAGGGATACCTGCAAAATTCAATGCACAAGCATTCAAGGGAAACGAGAGCACCAGTTCAGTACTTGTACCACAGTGAGCTGGGGGTGTTTAAATTAAAATAGAAATTTGTGAAATCTCGCATCATCTTTGTGATGATGTAAACATACACTAGTGTTATGTTACAGTTCAATAGAACTACACCCAAATGACTCCTCTAAAATGGAAAACTACGTAACAACTAGTCAGTAGTTGTAGTTGATAAAAGTAATATCAAATATCCATTTAAATAAGTATCCATTCATAGTGCAAATAGCATTGTCAAAGAGGCATTTGGTTTTAAAACCAGTTTATGCTTTGTTTTGCACAGGTTCCACAGCAAAATCACAACTTGTATGTACACAAACATCATTTTTGACGGTGATTTGCCTGTAAATGAGCTTGGTGACTTATATTTTTGGATTTCTTATGGACTTGGGCAAAAACTAAAGTATCTTGTAAGACCAAGTTATTAAGCAGAGCGATTAACTGAGAAAATCAAAAGACCAGCTTGTATACCAGCAAAATGTCTGTAATGTCCTTTTTCTGAGACTGAAAGCACTTATCTGGCACTTTTTTGATATAACCCAAGTTCTTTCTAATAAAGATACTCAGTGTCAGTGAAGTAGGAAATCAGGTAAATTATTTCTGACTTTTAGTCCTAGAGAGAGATGTCACTGTTGGTTGGGAGTGGGGTCACATAAGTACCAATGTAGTGGAATCTCTCCGGGTTCTCAGCTAAAAATTATGCTTTATAAGCAGAATATTAATGGTCACAGAAAGATATTTTGCCTCCTTTCCTTTGGGTGGATACTTCTGAAAATGGGATAGCCATAGCTCATGATATGAAATTGAGGACAGACCTACTAACTAAGGGTAACTCCAAGGGAAAATTTAGACTTATACTCACTCACTGCTGAATTTTACTTTCCAGGCAGACTCCCCTCTGTCTGAAGAATATGCAAAGGTAGATAAAATAAATTAGACCCAGCTGCTTTTATTTCCTCCCACCCCCAATACAGAGAAACTACTCAAGTCAATGCTATGATGCCAACCGTGCCAGGTGTGGCCTACCAGTTTCTCTGGTAGCCTCTGATTATCCAAGGTTGCTTCTATGCAGCTGTATTAGTTGCCAGTGAATCAGTCCAGATATTGCCCTTCTTTAAAGAACAAATGTCTACCTTAAGCAGGCAACAAAATGTACCAGAATATCTAAGTCACAACAGCAAATTACAAAAACAGACTTTAAATGAAATGCTATGCTGATCAAAAAATTATTGTGAGTACCAACAGAAAAAAACCCCAGAATATAGCTTTAATGAGGATAAAAATTACTTCTTTCACTGGAATAAATGAATTCAATACAGAGATTCAGTCACTTTTGTTTCCTCACAAGTCTGGAAAAAAGATATCGGGATAGCAGGTTGGTATCTATGGAAACCATTAAAAGAAAGATGAAGGTAGAACTTCACAGCAAAGTCCACGTTCCATGATCCATACTCATTTCCTATGAAAGTCTCCTCCTTTGTGCTCCTAAATTTCCCAGTTCATAGCACAATTTCACTGTTCTACTGATACTTAATTGCTCTAGGTGAACCTTGAAGTAAAGTTAGAAAGCCACCTTCGAGCAATTAAGAATGTCAGGGTTATAGAAGGACTTGAATATCAAGAAAGAGATCCATTATTAGTATCAGTTCAAATTATACTGTTTAATTTAAAGACTTTAAAGAAGACTGGATAATTCAAATTTCAGTTGTTTCTAAGTAGCTTGGCATATTATTACAGCCAAAGAAAATTATTATATTTAAAGAGTAGGTTAAAAATTTTGTGTGTAGCATTTTTTTTCTACAAGAACAATCAATTTTGACCAGACTATTTAAAAATTTTTTCGATTCTTTTGCAGGGAGTCATTCGTGGTAGAAAAATATCACTATCACCTGCATTTAGAGAGCACAGTCCACATTTTCAGTCATAGCCATACAATTTTAAAGTGATTTTCTTAAGAGTTCTTCACTTTCTTTAAATTTAGTTTCTTTAGAAATTGTGATTGTTTACTCTGGAATTTAGTATGCCTGCATGTAGACAAATCTTAGAAATGTTTGAAAACATGCCTTTGTAAGGCTCTAATTTCTTCCCACTTAGCTGGTGAAACTCCTTTGAGTGTGATTGATCTGATTAATGTTAAAATCAGTTGAGACTTCTGTGCCAAGTGAGAAGTACAATAATCTCCAATTACTTTTGATATTCACTGAAATAATAGAAATTAGACTCTGTTGGGCTCGTTTGTTTAGTTGCTCTTGTAGATTTCAAGGACTGAATTTTATCCTAGGAAAGTCATAGCTGTAGTGCAATCTTAGAGTGAAGCTGAAATCTTTAGTGTCACTCTACCTATTTATCTGGCTCATAGGAAGGTTTCAGGATATTCTACAGAATATCCAAGGAATACACCTCTCTCAAATATCTGTTTCATTGGAAATGCCTACGAAATGTGTATAAAATTCTCATGGAATTTCACTGTGCAAAAAAGACTTAGATCACTGCAGCTTTAAATTCTCATTTGCTGTGTACATTTATATATATATATACATACACATTAAAAGTTTGTGTTAAGGAAGACATGCCTAGTTTTCCTATTTCTTTATTGCTTACCTGCCAATTATTTTTTTTACCTTTTCAGAGTGACAGCTTAACTGTTTTCCATCCTCAATAAAGCCCCTCATACTTTTTGGCCTGAAATACATATCCTTCATGTTGAATGAGATCTAATATTATTTTGAAAGGTTTTCTGTCAGCATACCCATCTTCTGGATGCTAAAAATGGAGCCTGGTGTTGAGGAAGCAAAAATCTTAGATATGTGCTATCTTATATTACAATGTTTTCTGGACCCAGCAGAAATCTACACTTTTGCAAATATAACATTTCTTTTACATTAAATCCCTCACAGTTGCACATTTATTTTCTTTCCGCTGAATCAACAGATCCATGACATATATACCTATGCATATATGATACATGGTAATTTGAGTGACGTCAGAATGATTCAGAATATGGTAAATGCTTTATTTTGGTGCTAGAACTCATGGTGTGGACTGGACATGTGGACCATGTGGTAACTTTATTTTAAAATACATGTGTTCCCCTTTCTTCAGAAAGTTTTCTTAATATTTGTGGCAGGTCCATACCATTTCTTTTCTTACTGCTGATCAGGAATCAGCCATCTCAGATATTTTGGGTACATGTGTCTCAAGGGAGAATTTGCATTTCTGTTCCTGATGTCAATTGGTTTCTTCTAAGCCATGTACTTCAGACAGAAAACTTCTTCATGTTCTGCTACAGTTTTTCTCCTTAGGGACCAATAATTGATGACATTTCAACATAAAGTTGAGTTTGCATCTTCAAATTCCAGGGTTGCTAGGCATCAGCCACTGAAGTGCAAGGAAATTACTTGCTTCAGTGCATCACAACAAACACTAAATGCACAGTTCGTTATGATATTCAACAAAAATTTGAACATATTGACCATTAAAATATAAGGATAGTATAAATAATTATTGGAACATACATATGTAGGCAAAGGGACATGGGTTACACAAGAACCGCAGCCTCTATTTAACTATATTTATGAGGTTCTTTGGGAAAAAAAAAGTCATTATAGAACAGATATTATGTGTAGCTACTGTTCTTTGGAGTACTTTGAGGAGCTTTATATTTATAGTTCATTAATTTATTAAAAAATGTAATTCTCATTAAAAATCATGTTAATTTTATACAAGACTTCAGGATGTTTAGGACCTGTTAAATTGAGAATAAATTTTTAAACATTATTTTATCAGTAGAAGGAACTATGATACTGAGCAGGGAAACACAAGTTATCCATTCTTCTGCTGTAATGTCACTTAGAAACAAACCATTTCAGTTACCCGACCTTGGCAACCCCATTATGAGCAAAACTCCTAAATTAACTCACTTCAGTTCTAGCAGTGAGTCTTTCAAATAAGCTGCTATCACCTAGGATACACAACTATGTGAACAAGTACAGAGAGTCAAGAATGCCCTCCATCCACATTTTGCACTTGCCAGGCAAAAGCCAGCTGCAGTTGAGAAGGCACGTAACAGAATCCAAGTCAACAGGGCACTGAGCCAAAAATAATAAACTGTGCTAGAGCTCAGGGCTGTACCAAAGCATTTACATGGCTTCTGGACTGTTGGTGGCTCAGGTCAAGGAAGGGTGGAGGATGGATGACTCTCAGACCCACTTTGAAGCAGCTCACACAAAAGCAGATGAGAATAGGATACATTTTTCAACAACCCATGGAGGAACAGAGAGTGTAAGGGGCCAAGGCAATTTTAATTCTTTGAAAATAGAGCAAAAATTAAAGTCATCAGAGTAAGATGAACTTGTGGTCTCAGTAAGGTTAATGACTGAATTCCACATAGTTTGATGTTAGGAGAGGTTACTGACACAAGGTGATGTTTGTGTAAGCACTACGTAATGACTTAAGTACAACACACCTTTTTAATGCTCATGATTATTTAAGGATTTATTCATTTTGCTTTTATTTTTCAGTGCCCTAATTTTCCAGTTGTCAAATGAATTGTGTGACTGATAATTAACAAGTTAGGGGCATCACTCTGGTGTTACAAATATTGTATGACAGCTTGTGCAATACAAAACTTGCCCTCCTTTGGCAAGAAGTTGACACATATAAATTGCCATTCTAAAGTCTTTCTTCAGCATTTAAAACAGCACATTAAAAGCCTCTAAACTAATACAATAAATTGCAGTTGTACTATCAATCTTTTGGTAGAAACACTTATTGTTCAGCTGGCTAACATTTAGTAGTTTGTTAGGGACCTGAGTGATTCATGATTTAAAGCTGCACATAATCTCCAAAGTAATAGAACAGAAGTATGAACAAAGTATTTAGGTATAGAATGAGTAATATATGTAGTAAGAAGTAGGCTATTTACATAGAAATAAACTACAGATAAAAATATGCATAGGTTTAAGAGAAGTGCAATATAAAAAAGGAAGTAATAATGTCACTACATTATAGTTTCTGAATTATAAATTCTTTCCATTGCTCATCAAAAGAATATGAAAAGGAGGAGATAGGCTTTCTAAAAAAACGAAAAAGAAATAAATTGAGTGCTTTGCATTAGCTGCCATGTAAGTTTAGTTGTATTAGAATTAATTACAAAATAATTCTGCATGACTTTGACGAGGTAAGGCCCATGGGTGGAAATGGTAGTTTTATTAGACCACATCCAATAGCTGGAGAAAACCAACAACATTTCTTTAGGCAAACATCTGTTTTGGGTAAACAAATCCTTTTCCATGTCTATTATGAGCAGCAGATTCCAGATTTGCTTCAAAATCAAACAATTGCTCTGAGTAGCATATTCAAGTGATCTAATAAAAACATGAACCCCATTTACAAGCCTTACCTTGCCTATGTCTGTCCACCACCACAGCTTTGACAACTCTGCTGCTAAAGTTGAATACAAGCAGGTGATTTCCACAGGACAAAAAAGGAATTCCTAAGTATTTCTGAACATATATGATGCTTATCAGAAAATAAATGAACACCGGTACAAATAAAAGATTGCAGCTCTTCCTAGAATTAGGCATAGAATTTACAAGGAGTAATGGATCAGGAAACAATTTTGTGTAGCTCTAAAGCTATGAGACAAGCTTTTACATGGGATGTCAGCTTTATGTTATATCCTCATTTGTGTCAGCTGCTTTTGCACCTAGACCGGGTTAAACGACCTGAAGTACTGACAAAGGTCTCAGCACTTGACATCTTCTGAGCTTTGTTTCTGCCTTTCTCTAAGGGACAATAAAAGCTTTGTTAATATTGATAAAGCTTCAATAAAAACTTAGTGAGGAGATTATCCAAATTTAAATTTACAACTAAATGACAAACAGCAGGTGCATCCAGTGAGATGGTACTAGATTCTGTATTGCTTGCCCATTTGGAGAGGCTGTCTCATCTCTCCTTCCTCTGTCAACACCAGATCCCTGTCTTGTTAACACCCTGCCCTAATTCTGAAGATACATTGATTCTTTTTTCCTTTTCAATTTCTCCCCAAAATTTCTACACAATTAAAGCAGATGGCTGATACCTCAGCCATTTATACTCTTCAGGACAAATTACATAGTAAATCTTCTTAAAAATTTTTTACTGCTTACATTTACAAAATTAATAATTCATGATATAATCACTCAAAATTTTGCAATCACTTTTGTTACTGACCTTCCCTGCCTCTCAAGGAATGGAACTTACAATGAAAGATTGAAATAGGTGCCCCTCTTTTGTTCCTTCATTCCTTTCCATCACTCTCCTAACTTGTTATATTGTCACAGTGTTACAGACGTATGTTATCACCACTGCTTCAAGGTCACACGTTTCAGTAGGTGATATTAGTGTAGCTTCAGGATAGTCAACAAAATGAGGTAATTTTTCACTGGTTGAGGACATGGTTCAATATTGAGGAATATCTTCTGTTACAAGCAACTGGCATTTGTACATATATAAGCCCTTTCCATCCATTTGAACAGATATATACAATTATATTTGCAGAAGAAGTGTGGTTATCAAAACATAGTAATAATTATTTCTATATTAACTGGATAAATCTAATAAAAAATTAAAGTATGAAAATAAAAATGTAGTCAAATGATTAGATGACTGGTGACTGGTATTCAAATTATGTCACATGGCACATCATTAAACATTAAATGTAGTATATACAAAGTAACTTTTTTGTGAATATAGTTTTTAAATCTTTAAAAATAGAAATATAAGCGTCTAACTATGGTACAATACTTGCAAAGTTTTCTTTTGCTAAAAGTCTGCTCTCCAGATCAACTAATGATCATAGTATATATTCATAACATTTATACTTCAATCCTTTCATACTAAAATAAATTCTTCAGTGTTGTACATACTACATAATTTATTCTGTGTACAGAATAGAAAAATAGTTCCTCATTATTAAAATGATATATAGTGTCAAGGTTCAGTTACTACAACAGGTTATTTTAAGGTAACTCTACTCAAGACTTCTACTGATTAGGAGTAAGATAGCAATAAGAAATAATAAGGAAGCCATACATACAAGGTACTATTAAGAAAAACACAAGGAGAAGCCATACAACAAACAAAACAAAATGATCCTATAAAACAAAGAAATCAGTACACTGGTTTTCACAAGTGCCTTAAACTTTTGCTAAGCAAGAAAATTTAAACTCCAGAACACGCACAGGCCTTTAAATGGTATCCCACCTATACAGGTATACAGTCTTTCCAAGGGGCCTGGTATGAAGAGGAATGAGACACTACAGAGTTTTAATTACAGTCTTTGAATCACATGAACTTTCTAGGTCTGGAGACAATAAAGCCAAGACAACAACAAACCTGGAAGTTTTTTTTTTTTTCTAATTTAGGTAGTTAGGAAAGTATGTCCACGCAGATTGGATTTCTGATTTATACAAAGAATAGGCACACCATGAAAAATGCTTAAGATGAATAGAACTGTATCATTCATCATACATAACAGAGATTAAATGGCTTTCAATAACCATCTTCTTACCATAAAAATATATTTATAGGATGCCTGTGAACAAGTATCCTTGTAGCAAAACCTGGTGTTTATTTATACAAGGAAAGTCTTGACACTACTGCACATCTCCTCCAGGAGAGAGAAAGTAAACACAGCTGGTATTCTTTACATAAAGAAACAAAAAGAATAAAAGAATCTGAAATAACCCAATACTTCTCTTTGTCGTTCATTCTTCCTCACTTTGTCCAATTCTTGTCTCAGATATACTCAAAGTGATTCATATACAAGGAAAATCTCAGGACGAATGCGATTGGCTGATAGCAGACTTGCTAAAGTCAGTGCTATTCTAACTTCAAACTTACATCAAGCTGTGGACTGACCCTGGATGGATTATCTCCAGAGAGCCCAAGTTGAAAAACATCATGCTTTTTTTCCTGTGTCTCGTTTAGACTACAATTTCTTGAGAACAGAAAAAAGCATACCTCAAAATGTGGCTGTTATTTCATCCTGAACGCTTTCTATAACTATAGCCTTCTTTATCACTGCCAAAGCTCTACATCTCTCACAAAAAAACAGGAGACAAACTTTAAAATTGGTCAGCCTGTACTTTAGGATAATTGTCCTTATCACAATATCCATGAAATATTTACTTTAAGAATATACCTACCTCATGTTATCAGTGCAAAAATTTTACATTTATTTGCATTACTTATATATACTTTAAAGTATACTGATGACATTTAAAATAAAGAAAATCATGTTATACCTTTACTTTTACCTATGGATTTGGTGAAATGGTTCCATGAAGAAAGCATTTCCAGACAAAAAGAGAATAAAGAAGAGGAGAGAAACAACAGTAAGAGTCATGAGTACATGTAAATGCAATACTATCTGAACATGAAGAGACAAAGTATAAGGTAAGTGTTTGAAGACAAATGGAGATGCAATTAGTGTCATATTAGGGATTTAGTTTATTTCTTCCTAATCATGTACATGCAGAGAAACACAGAAATAATCCATGCTTAGATAAGAAAGACTGTCACAAAAGTAACATGGACAACGGTTAGGAGGAAAAAAAAAATCACTGATTTTGTTAGGTAGCAAAATTGTACTCTCAGCATTCCAGAAGCCAGGAGCAGGTGCTTTTTGCACATTTCCAATCAGCCATGCATTAATGTAAATGGAGTCTTCAATGTGTACAATGTGGCAAGCTGAGTATCTTCTTTCAGGAGCTATTTGAAGAGTGGTCTTGTGCTTTGTTTATCCTTTATAGAATCACCCATAATTGTATTTTCTGATATATTAAATTTTCTTAATCATTTTCTTATTTCTCTCAACTCTTTTCATTTATTGTATGCAAGAGGGGGAGTTGAGGAGGCAGGAAGGACAAAAGCTTACGGAGTAAACAAAAAAAAAAATGAAATAAGAAAAGATGTGACTAAAACCATGTGTTTATTTGCAGTCAAAGACAGCTTTCAAGCATTTGCCCATCAGTTGCAGTGATGGATTCAAAGCAGCTACAGAACAAGAAGAAACAATGAAAGCAGAGTGGAAAAGGAACAGAGCCCATACCTTGGTCGCCCATCATCAGGTGCGCCAGACCTTGAAGGGAAACAAGAGCACAGTCAGCAATGAACAAGGGAGCACGGGAAGGTGGTGTTGTCACACTGACAAAAATGTTTTGTGACAGGCATCTGTTTCCTATGAGATGTCTGTATCACAGAGGGAAATCAAAGAGCATTTTTCAACCACTGGTTGGAATGCTTTGGGCTACGAGTAACAGAACTGCAATTCAAACACTGGGTGCTGTTTTATTGTGGGGGTTTTTTGTAATGTGCAGTAGTTGGGATGACAGAAAACAATAAAATGCTTTCAAATCCAACCAATTCCTTTAATAATCCATTTATATTTATAATATTTTGATTATATTGCTTTGAACACTCTGTTGGGAGGACTTCCTGTCCTCTACGAGTGAAATGACATTTAAAACCTGGAGAAGTTTAAACCTGAAAAATGGGCTGGGTCTGATCTTTTTCCCCTCACAAAAATGAGCATTTCAGGTAATTAAATAAAATTTCTTCATCACACTGAAATGATAATGCAAAGAAGGTCTCCTTATTTGTGTGAAATGTGACAGTAGAATGAATTTGTTCCAGAGAAGGCAAATTATTACATATGCAATATAAAATACATAGTAATAAAGAAAATTTAAGTGACAGCTTCTGCAGCTACTTCATAAATCTGTGAGAAATAGATTTTGCTTTATATTTGTATTGTGAAATGAAATTCAATCATACCAGAATAGATTTAGTGACATTTCAAAACAGATGTCCATAATGATAATCACTCAACCAGAGCCAAATTTTGTTACTCTTTATGGAAAAATATTCAGCTTTTTTAATCCATGATAATAAAATGATACTTAAATTCTCACTGAGTGTAATATGATGCAGGAAAAGCATTTTTCTAGAAATATAAGGTTTTTCACATTTTATGTTTGATTTAAAAAACAGATTTATTCTTGTTGAACTTTGCTGTATGAGGATCCATTTTAGAAGCTATTAATTGTTCATGTGTAAATGTGCTTCTCCAACAACTACAAAAAGCCACAAATGCAATTATTTTCTTAATTGCAATGAATTGAAATGAATTCACACAAAGAAGGTGAGCAATAAAATATCCTACTCTTTATTGGAAAGCAGACTTCCTAGAGAGTTCCTGTGATTTCTAATTCACAAAGAAAATAAGGTGCACAAATGACTCATAGTATTGGGGGGGGGGGGGAGTTCAAAGATAAGGATTCCTATCTTATCAGTTCCAAATCTCAAGTGATGTTCCAAGCAAACTAACAATGGTTTTGCTGAATTAGTGCTTTTTAATGTCGCCTGTTTTAGATGTGTAGTTAAACTGAAGGGCCTGATGTGCCTCATCTCTTGTGCAGTAAATTCTGTTTCCAAATACAGTGCTCTGCAACTGGTGGGATTACCTGGGGCTTACAGCAATGTAAATGAAAGCTGACTGTGATACTGAAGGGATGCCTGCAAAAGCATTGCTTGGGAAACATCACACAGCTGTACCACAGTTTGCAGGTCGCAGCTTGTGAAAGAGACTAGAAATGTTTTCATGAGTGCTCTTTTTAAGTGTTGATGCAAGAGAGGCATCCTAAATACACAGCAGTGTATGAAGACCAGCTTAGCTTCGTTCTTTTAATGCTGGATGTTCCTGCTTGGATCCCTTGCCACATGGCCTTTTGGAAGTATTAGTCTCTTCTTGTGATTGATTAACATGTTGGCAACTACAGCAAGAAATCTCAGGCTTTTGACTTGACCTTAACTGTATTTGATATAGGAAAATGAAACCAGTCGAACATTACATCTTTTTCTGTAATAAAACTGTGGCTTTTCAGTCACTACTTTATGTGAGCACTTTCAGCTCTTAGAAAGTATGAAGCTCATCATTGTCATGTCTCCTAGGGGAATGCAAAGAAGGCTATCTCTTACTAGCTCACATTTACATATGATCTTTTTAGCTATACAAAACCAAACAAAAGAACTAGCTTCAGATTATCACTGCTTGATAGCCACTACTTTTGTTAAAATGATAAATGAAATTGGTCAGTTGCAAATACATGATTCTTACATAATTTGAAAAAAAATGTAAATGGCAGAAGTGCCTCTTGAAAACATCATAGAAAACACTTAAATTTTAAGTCACTTATCATGTTATTAAATGAAAAAAGGCAGTCAAGTGAATGTAAAAAAACTACACTATTCTAAACAAACATCTATCAATTAAAAAATTCAGTACTAGTCCTCAAGACACTGTATTTCGACTCTGTAAGATACTTTATTTGAAAGCAGTAAGGTCACCTATATTTACCTGCTAAAAGTACGTAATGATACCTACCTTATTTTATATTTTTGAATCTATGGACGAAGGCTATTGGAAGAGTGAAGAATTCCTAGTACAGTACCTGTTCCACAGAGTGGTTTAAAATGGTATAGATAAATTTAGCACAGTAGCAATCAGTGCTAGATTTTCAAAATAAAAGTCTGCTTGTATTAGAGAATACCACAACAAATAGTCTGGAAAGTTCTAGCCTTAACTAGCCATGTATAGGCATCCCATACATTGAAAATACTCATTTGTGCACCATTACTTCATTAGAGGACTCATAAAAGCCTTTTCCTTGTGAATTGGGAATTCAGCATTTAGTAGGAATCCCTCATGTGTGATCCACTCCAACTATATCCTGAACTTGGCTCTGAGAGGAGAGACTTAAGGGGCGCAGGGTGGGATAGTGGAAGGAGATATGAAGATAGGATATTTTCATAGTTTGGTGTGTGGGTTCCATGCAGAGCACAGGGCCAAAACAAAATTAAAATGTGATAAACCTGCAGTGAACATGTTCAATTCTAGCACAACTTCAGTAAAATGAATAAACTGTAGCCTTTCTGTATCAGCAGTATATATATACAAAATTAACTCTGTGAATACTAAATATTTCTGTTGTCTTATGCAGCCTAAATTACAGAGATGTTCAGATATCACAGAGATCAAAGATGAAAAATCTCAGCTCAGTTTTCATGTTGTGCTTTGGGTACACCATTCTATGCTTCCATTCTTTACATTTTCATCCTTTGTAACTTTAATGTATGTATAAGTATCCAGACCTGTTTTGGAATAAATTTAAGGTTGCATTTGTAAGATTAGATTCAGGTAAAGTCTGGATTAACTGTTATCCAGGCTTTATCTTTTACTGCTGTGCATAAACGAGTATGTGAAATGCAATTGAACTCCCTTATCTAGTCATACTGAACCTAATTCAAATTTTGAGACTCATGTTGACACCAGCAAGGGTTTTATGCACAGATCAAATACAAGATTAGGTAGTTCTTTCTAGGCTTTTGTATTTTTCAGTTAGAATTTCAATCCCAGTGTTGTTGAAGACATTTTATCTCACAATGAAAATGAAATTGCATTGTATGTGTGTGACTGCACATAATTAAAGCACCAGAATTGTTTAAATTTTCTTTCTCCTTGGGTAACATATATTTTAACAAAATTGACAGCATTGTCTGTGTGCTAAATTTGAGTATCTCTTTTCACCCTTGAATAGAGTAGCACAGAGAAATGCAGTACCAACACTTCCAGACTTTGTTAGAAAATTGCCACTGAACAGGCAGTGGCTCATGGTAACTTGAAACATGAATGAACTTAGGCCTAACAGTGGCTCGCTAGAGGACCCTTGGTCAGAGTCATTCCAGGCCAGTCACTTTACATATGTGTTAGTTTTCAAACTCCTTTCTTTAAAAATATTTTTAAAAATATTGGAATAAAATAAAAGTAACTTCTCAGTTTAGATAGATAAATTTATTTTTCAGATAGATAATCATTTATCTAGTTGCAAAGATTCACCCTCGAGAGACCTAAAAGCACCTGTAAATAAAAAAGCACCTGCCCCTTTTGGCTTCTAAGTGAAAAGACAGTAGTGATTTCCTGAAATGCCTGATCTGTAAAGCACATTCTGTACCTTTAAAACTATCATATATTTGTATGATTTACCAGCTAATAGACTTACTTACCAATATTCAGGCTAGATGGCATTGTGCTTTAGTTTCCACTGCCCTATGCCATACTCTCTTTAAAGGGACTTAATCACATACCAACATAATTATTAAAATCATGTACTGCTTCTTTCACAATGTCCAAAAGGCAAGTGCAATATGCTGAAACATTAGACGGAAAACCTTTTTATTCTAACACTTTGTGCTGTAAAGGATATTCCAGTAAGCAAGGTTTATAGTGTTAAAGAGAAAAGTGCTTTCCATTTTCCTAAGCAACTAAAATATAGGTATTTAACATGCATTACTTTCTTATCGGGAGGATTTATGCTCCACACTAATGAGACAAATAGTTTCTTGAAGTGTTTTTCATACAGAACATTAGAAGAAATCAGTGCTTCTGCAAATCTCCTGAAAGATTTTGAAGATTTTGATATCACTCATATGAGTGCAAATCCCATTGTTACAGTGGGGATATTCTGGAATTACACCAATAAGGTCAAGATTAAATTGGAGCTTTGCTTGTGTTCTGTATGGAAAAAGAAATCACACTTATTTAATAAACCTTTATGGGTAAAAAATGCAACTTACCGTACTGAATGAATGTGTACTTTTATAACATTAAGCAGAAGGGAAAAAAGTCACTAAACAGAAGGGAAAAACAAGAGCTTAGGAAAATAAGGTAGAAAGCACCCACCTTCTACATAGTTGTCTTCTGTAAGCACATAACAGGGAAGGAGAGAAAAGGAAAACATTCATTAAGCAGCATGCAGACTGGAACTTGCCATTGCATGTCTTCATCATGCAAGGCATCAAACACAACATGCAAGTGCTCCATTGCTACAATCCAGAGGGAAAAACAAAAGCACCAGGGAAGCAGTGTTTCATCTATTTAACAAATTTTATGTGATATAAAATAAAACAATATTCTTTCCAAAGTGCAAACATTGTACAGGATTTACTGCAGCTCTTTGTACCTGCAATTATTGTTATTAGTCATTACCAGAGGATCTTCTCATAAGACTTTTATAACTATACATTTTAAGGCCACCAGTCATTTGTGATAGGAATTCTAAGTTAATTTGGTTCTACTTTCCTATTCGGAATTTTCCTTAACAACCTGAATGAAATAGATGATTTTAAAAAAACTTCAGATAAGCTACATTTTTGAATATGCTGTGAAGATGTTACCACAGGCAGGGTGTCTGATCCTGCAGTCATTACTGAGGCACTCACTCTGGTCATTGGTCAAATCTCCAAATCCAGCATGGAGAAACTGGCATTTAAACTGGGTGCAATACTTCAGAGTTATAGAATCATGTTCCACAGCATTTGTCAGCATCAGAAATGTGCATGTCTTAAAAAAAAAAAATCAACAAATTCCCTGCCTGGTACAGCAAGCAAAGGCCACAGCAGTCCCAGGCATGGATTCTGCCCCTGAAAAGGCTGCTATTAACAAGCAATAATTTGGTGGTTTATTATTATCATCACTCAACATTAATATGGGCCAAGGAAAATAAGGTTCCCCCAAAGCCTACCAAGCAAGAGAGGACTAGGAATTGAGCCTCAGCTAATGAAGTGGACAGAATTTAAAGTTGAGAAACAGGCTCAGTGTCCTAATACTCATGCTAGTGTCTAGTCCAAAGCTCCTCCACTGGGTAGGTGATTTTGAGGGAGAATGTCTCTGTTGCCCACCATGATTCTGACCAAGGAGAGAATAGGAGAGAGTACAAAGATATCTCAGGGGAGAGAGAAAATGGGAAAGGTAAAATAACAAAGGAAAAACAACACACAAGTCAAGGAGATGGACTGTGTGGAACCAACAAAGAAATGGAGGAGGGTGACAACACAGCAGTCTGACTGCTTGGGAGATCTCTTCCTGCAGTTTGTGCCATCTCCACCAACATTTCTTAGGGAGAAAGCAGAAGCCATTGCAAATTGAAACCCACTTCTGTCATTACAGGTCATTTCATGACCATGAAACTAAACTAATTTTGATATATTGTAAACCAGTAAATAAATAAAACAAGTTATACAGAACTGGGTTGATATTTCTTAACTGATATTTCTTAAGCATAGACATTTCCTCCCAGAATGTGTCACTTATCATAGTGAAAAGCCTTTATAAGTTAATACCAGAAAGCACTGGAAAATGGCATCATAATAAACAGTGCTCCAATAAATAATTTGAAAAATTCACCACTTTAAAAAAACAACTGCTGTAAATGAAGAATACTAATGGTTTAAGTTTCTCAGTTTTTATTTTTAATACGCATAGGTCAGAGCACATAAAGTTATTCAGTTTATGATATTATAAGTCACCTTTTCCCTTTACACACTCTAAATTTAAACTTCTGAAATCTCACTGCCTGAAAGTTTAGTTATGAAAGTGCAAAGGATACATAATGCTTCATGCATTTAGGAAAGTAAGAGATTGAAAAAAATAAAATATCAAAGCAGTATGCCTGTTGTGAGTAGGTACCTCCAAAACAATAAATTGAATAAAATTCACCAAGAAAATGAAAAACACACAGTTTCACAAGATAAAGATATTATGTTCTATATGCAGTGTAAATTCCAGTGATATTTGGGCTATTAGAAAGAGCTACTTTTAGCTCAATTTTTCTGGAAGAGCCTTCTACCTTTAACTGCATATGGTAATTTCCTTTCTCTAAGTCCAAAAAACCCCAAACTCAATAAAAAATAAATTATTTATTTCAATTGTAATATAACTTCAGGCTCTTTCATCTAATCCTGATTATCAATCCTGGTTATTATACCACCATGGCATTGTTTTGAGTGCCATGTTCAGCTTAACATGAGTTTTTAAAACTAGCACATGAACTTGTTAAAAGGCCAGTTTGGTTCCTCATGATGTCAAAGTCAAAGAAAAGAGCTCTGAAAATGACATCACACGTAGTGTCAGATGGTTAAACTCAGCTGGCTACAGTGCTTAACTTATTTTTTCTTTTATCACGAGACCTGTTCTTCGGGATGGTTCTTATGATGACTTTCACCAGAAAGATTTATGCTAGCTAAACAGCTTTCCCTAAATGTCTGATTGATTAAACTTTTAAGTTACAGTAAGTTAAGCTGTCAAAACATTGTGAATTCAATAAAATTGAAAGAGTTGAATTCCTACTCTGTGAATAAAATAGCCAAACCCCTATGCATCAGTAAACAGCAATGAAAATTCATTCCTCAACATGTTTTTGTCATGGTAAGTTAAACCATCTTAAACAGTTTTGCAATCTAAGAAAAAAATTAGTTCGGCTTCTTTATGGTACTTTACAAGGTTTTTACGATAGATTAGTGTTGAGCAATTTTCTTTAATTAAAGTGGTTCTTTTGTGATGGCAGATATATTTCTGTATCACTAACACATTGCTTGCCTTTCCCAATTCCCATTTTCTTGGCATGGCCTATTCTTCTCAGCAGGCACTAAGAAGCCAGAAGACCCAAATTCTAACCTTGCTTTTTATTCATTTTGCTTACTGCAGCCTCTCTTCAAACAAAAAATGAAAAAAAAAAAAAAAAGAAAAAAAAATGACAGAAAAGGGAAACTCTTTGAAAGCCATGTATACAAAATAGTTGCAGTTCAGAGTGAACAAAATTTTCCTCATTTAAATCAGAAGTAACTGTATTTATGTCATTAGAGTTGCGCTGGTGTAAAATTTATATACCTGAAGGAGAGTAGAGCTGTATTGCACATTTCTATCACTGTTCATCCACTCATAGTCTGAATTTACCCACATTCACATCCATCCACTCTGGGGGTCCTTATTGCCTACTAAGTATCTCTGTTGACATCTGTGGAACCAAAGCCTTTCAAGACCCAAAATGGCATCTCCTAATGCTGTAGGCAGTGGCACAGAAAGACTCTTTGCCTGTTCTGCACCAGCTGACTTTCACCAACACATAGCCTGGGTACAGGACAAAAGGAACTGTCAGTGCCGCAGAAGAGGAGCAGAGCAGCCTGAGAGCCTCCACAAGCACTGGGGACAATTGCCAGACATGTAACTTTCTCTTCGGCACTCTGGGTTCAAGCAGATTTAAAGAGTGGTAGTGGGTTTCTGTGTCTGGGTTTTGGTAACGAGGGGGGTGGGGAGGGGTGACAGGGGTGGCTTCTGTTAGAAGCTGCTAGAAGCTTCCCCTGTCCCATGGAGCCAAGGCCAGCTGGACTTCCTGCCACTGGCCAATGCTGAGCCAATTAGGAGTAATAGTAATGCCTCTGTGATAACATATTTAAGAACAGAAGATGTGGCACAGAAGAAATTCCAGCCAGGGAAGAGCAGAGTGAGAACATGAGAATAACAACGTAGACACCAAGAGCAGTGCAGAAGGAGGGGGAGGAGGTACTCCAGGCGCTAGAGCCAAGGCCCTGCAGCCCGTGGTGCAGACCATGGTGGGGCAGCTGTGCCCCTGCAGCCCATGGGGGACCATTGGGGGGCAGAGACCCCCCTGCAGTTCATGGAGGAGCCCACGTTGGAGCAGGTGGATGCATGAAGGAGGCTGTGACCCCGTGGGAGGTCCAAGATGGATCAGGGTCCTGCAGGAGACCTGCTGGAGGGGGAAGCCTACGCTGGAGCAGGTTTTTCCCAAGTAGGTCTTGTGGCCCCTGTGCCCATACAGCTCATTCATGAAGGACTGCACCCCCATGGAGGAGCGACCCACAGGACAGCAGATTGGAAAGAACTGTTGCCCAAGGGATGGACTCACACTGGAGAGGTCCATCGAGGACTGACTTCCATAGGAGCAACCCCATGGGAGCAGGGGAAGGACTCCTCTCCCTAAGCAGTGGCAGAAACAACAACTGACTGTAACCCCCATTCCTGTCTCCCTGCACCGCTGTGGGGAGAGGAGAAAGAACATGGAAAGAAGGAGGGGTGGGGGGGAAGATGTTTTTAAGACTGTTTTATTTCTCACTCTTTGGCTCTTATCCTATTAGTAATAAATTTAAGCAATATCCCCAGTTTGAGTCTGTTTTGCCCATGAAGGTAATTAGCAAGTGACTCTCCCAGCTCTTATCTCTACTCATGAATCCTTAGCTGTTTGTTTTTTTTTTTCTCTTCTCTGTCCAGTTGCAGAGGGAGAGTGATAGAGAGGCTTCAGTGGGTACCTGGTATCTGGTCAGGTTCAGCCCACTACAACAGTCCTCTATTTTTACATTACACCCAGCTGCTCTCTTGAGCTAGACAGGTTTTCATCCACTGTAAATGCTTATTTCCTAGACCTTCCCCTATGCCCATCAACAACAAAAGGAAATTGCACTGCTACTTTCTGTGTTTACAACCTAATTCCTTTGGCCAAAGTCTGCTCTCTACTGGTGTAATCTGTTGACTGTGCATATTGATCCAAATATTGAACTGATTTAAATCTAGGGTGACACAAATGAAATCAGTAGAACTATACAACTTATAGAGGCTGTGAATCTGGCATATTATCTTCAGATGAATTGTCTCAGCCTGTCCCTGTTGAGTTGAGAGCAGAATCTGCTCCATGGTTTTTTGCAGCAAAAGCCCAACCAATTCTAATTATTTTAGCATATCACTATGATTCAGTGACATATAAAAACGGGACTAAGTTTTTACAGTATCTTTTTAATAATTCAAGAATCATTTTATTATTTGGCAATTCTTCATGGAAATCTTGTTATTTTAGAAAAGATAACTGGTTGTTTATATGTCTAGTAGTTATTTCTGCTATTACATTTTTTTCATGTGTTAGAATATTTACACCTTAACCACACAGAACACAATATTTGTCCTGACAATTATATAAGAACTGCATTTTCATGACAAACAGAAAAAACAGTACACTAGTATTTTGAAGTTACAAAAACAGAAATAACATAATAAGAAATAGCATATTAGAAGAGGTATTTCTATAGGTTTGCAGGTGTTTTTGTTTTAAAAGTTATAGTTCAAATCACATTCCAGCATGAAGAATATAATACATCATAGATACAGTTCATGAAATTTCAAAAGATAGTCAGAAGTATGACTAGTGAGGAAGTAGCCTGAAATAAAGCTATATTATGAAGGTGTATTGCAACAAAAATGATGGTAGAAGTTTAGGATACAAAGAACAATGCATAGTTATACTTCTATATAAATGTATCTACTTAAGATCACTGTACTTGGTACTGTCATTTCAAGGGGCACCTTTTCTCTGGGACTGTACTCTTCATCTCTTGGATAATGTAATTTAGCCTGTCCCATCAGTTTCTCAAATTGTTAGGTAAATTTGTTTTATTAATGTGGTTCAAAACAAAATATTTGGAAAGGATATGAAAACAAGAAGTATGTTATAAAATATGTTATAAAGCATGAACAGCCATATTGTCAACAATGATGAACTAAAGTAACACATTGAATATCTGTGGTTATTACCATTGATCTTCTCAAGTGCTGTGTATCTTTCAAATCCCATTAGGATTTATTTGCATTTTTTAGATCTGTACTTTTGAAAACCACTGTACATATTGATTATAATTAGTGGTTGTAATTATGAATAATTAGACATCTATTATATAGATAACTAGTACAGAACTCTGATTTTGTAACAGCCTTCCTGAATACTAGGTAAATATGGAAACAGCATTTCCTACAGCTGGGCTTCATGGAACAAAATTTGGGATTTATACACAAAATCTACAAATCTACCAGAATCTAGGATTCCTACATTTCCACATGGCTCCATTAGGTCTCAAGTCAATGTAGGGTCTCTTCCAGTCTCCGCAAAACTTTGGATAGACCCATTCAGAGGACTTTCCAGTGCAGTGGGTAGAAATATGATAGGGACTTTATTGATTTTTTTTTTTTTTTTCTGTGAAAGGGAGAAATTTCAGAGTAACAGGAATTTGGTTCTGTTCTAGCTTCATTTTCTACCTACAGCTCTGTGAAGATCTCTTCATTTCTGGAATGCCCTGTTCAAGACTTGGGAGAAAGGTGAGATACCGTCAGGAACACAAATGACCTGTCTTGACTGAAAATAAGGACAAGGCTTTCTGGCAAACCAGAAGAATCATTACGGCAAAATTAGATGTTTTTGCCAATTTTTTTAGAAGACAAAGCCATTAGCCCAAGTGCAGTACGCTTCTGTAAATTCTACAAACCTCCATGGATTTATTCTAGTTGAGGCCACCTTTTCTGGACAGTGCTATGTATCCCAAGTGCTTTGAGAATGAAATAATAATAAGATCATTTTAGTTAAGCTACTGTAGATGAACTCCCAGTGTGAAGAAGCAAGTAGGAGGGGCAGGGTAAGTTTTTAAAGCTCAGGCAAAGAAATAATGAACTGAAATAGAAAATGGCATTACTTTTTGTGACATAACTAAAATCATTACTGTGTTTAGTTCCAATACTCATATATTTAAAAGGAAGTAAAAAATGAGAGAGGTTTCAAAAAAGAAAACTTTCCCCATAGTCATTCACGTTATGAAAAACTTAAGAAAACTCAGAAAACATGTCATACAAAGAAAGCCGTAAGATGCTCTATCTGTTGAATATATCCAAGATGAGATTAAGAGGTGTCTTGAGCCCAGACTGTAACTATGATTACTGGGAGAAAGGTTCTTGATAGCTGGAAGTCCTTTCAACCAGATAGATATCAGGATCAAGAGTCAGAAAAGTTCAAACTGAAAAGCAGGTGAAAATTTTCAATAAAGATAAAATAAACACTGGAAATTCTAGGAAATTTTTCCCTGAAATCTTAAGGCAGAGCCTTTCCCTAACAGAAATTGTATATCAGTTATTGCTTTTGGGCTGCATTGCAGGTATCACTGGAAGAAATTATGCCTTTTGCCGTTTAGGAGATCAGGTTAGTATTTTCATATCTGTACATTCTGGCCATAACTTGTATGAATGTATGAATTTACTCTATTTAAATGAGAACAGAAGCCAAGTGTAAACAGCAGTAAATACTTTCACACCCTGCTAAGTGAGGAATGTTCAAAAAATTTTCTCAGAACCAATCTCTGCATCATTTACACAAGCAGCTCACTAAGCAATATTTCCCATAAAGAATTTAAATAAAATGGGGGACAAAAAACCAATTCAGACAAATACCTATTTCCCCTATTGTTCCCAGTAGGAAAATATTCCTCCCCCCAATTTACTTCTACATCTTGTTATATTTTTTAATACCCTCTCCAGTTATCTGCAGATGAGAAAGAGAAATCAAAATCAAGACATAATTAAATGACTACTCTTTCTGAGGCAAAATTTTTGATGCTGTTTCATTACTATGCAGATTTATCACTTTTCTATAGCTTATCATCACAAGTATCAAACATGAACTCATTCAACATTGCTTTAGCTTAATGTTATTAATATTTGATGATTTTAGTATTACATATTTTTAGATACTGCACATCTGAATAGGCTTTTGCTTTTTGGAGCCACAGTAGTTACCAAATAGGCACATTTTTGATACTTGTATCTCCTTTTTCTCAACTGTTTTCTGTAACTAACATTTTTGGAAAGTTATTTGTCCTCTTCTTTTAGTAATCTTTTCCATACTTCAAAATAAGCCTGGACTGACTCATGGGAGAGACCATGATGTAGATATACAAATGACTGCTTTTTAATTAAATTACAATCCCAAGCAATTTAACTTTGGCCTTATTTTGCCACCTCAATAAATTTAATTCTCTTTCTCCAAAATGGGTCTTGCTATTCTCATATTTACTAAACTTACAACCTGTTTGAAGTATGTCCATGCTTTAAAGAAACTTGCATCAGTCACTGGGGCAAGCATTCTTGCATCTGTGTCATGGCTGCAGTAACGCCAACCAGGAGTCAAAGGTTTTTTAATAATTGAATTTAGAGATAGATATAATAGATAGATATAATCTCTATAATAAATAGATAGATATAATCTCTATAATAATAGAGATAATGAAAGGAGAAATAACTCATTTGCATAAGTGAGGGCCAGTCAATAACCACGTTCCCTCCTCAGTGTTTTAATTTCTATGTGTGAGTAGGAAACGAAGCACAATGTAAAGCTATGTATTTTACTCAATAATCAGATATTCTTTAAGAACTGCTGCTCTTTTTTCATTTATTCTCTGGAACTATTTCTCTGCATTTGAAACATTCAATTTCAATTGAAAATCTCTGGGAATTGCACACTTTACTTTGATTTGTGCTTTTGGACCTCTTTCTTGTAATCAGTAGGGGTCTTCTTTCCTATCACAGAGAATGGATAGAGTCATACAACTAAGAACTGACTGTATAAGGTCCACTTTGCATGGCCTGACTTTTTTTTCCCAGCATTTCCTTTGGATTTTCTTCAATTTAGCCCTGCTGGGTACATGACATGAAAACATATTTTCAGGCTATTCCTATCAAAACCTTTCATACAGAATTAACTCTTCTGGCTGGCAGAGAGTAATTTCAAGTACAGATTATGTTCAATGAAAGTGATATGGGGTGACACTGGTATTTCTATTTTAAGAATACTTGTTTTGAAAATAATTAGACAAACTCATAACTTATTTCAACAACTTATTTAAGAAACTATTGCAAAATGAGGAATAAAGATTTTTCAGAATTACTAATGCTTGTTTTGATGTACTTGAGAGTAGAAACTGTCTCACTATTTCCTTGTTGCTGTGTGCTTTGTATAGTCAATTATGTCTGTCCAAGAGGTTGCAAAATCAGGCCCCAGTTACTATCAGAAGAAATCAAATCCCTGTCCAATCATCCTTTCAACAGGGCTTGTCTATTAGACCCATTAATAGAATAGGATTAGCTGAGCTGACAGTGAGTAAAAATGCTGTGCAGTGATTGAATGGCAGAAGTAATTTTCCAATTCGATGGTAGCTTTACAGAAGTGATGATCCAGTGGATAACATGAGCAGGAGACTCAAAGTAGGAGAGGTCAGGGTTTCTGTCCATGAGAAAGATATTGTTTTCAAACAATGCTTCCTAAAACTTTTCTATTGGTTTTGTACTCTACAGCGTACTGGGAGCTATCTACACTTACACAATCTCTACTGTGTATATATAGCATTTCTCCTTTATAGTACGTACTAAAGGGTGAAGACATGTACTGCACATTTTGCCTATCTGAGATATTCACTAAGGCCCTGACTCTGTAGCTGGATATTTGTGCCTTCCCAGACTAGTACAATGCCAAAATTAGCAGGACTGCATGCAAAGCCAGCCATAATTTTGTATTCACATGCTGTCTTGATACCAAAGTGAGGAATGTTTGTGTGCTGTTGTGATGCTATGACTTTAACACAGGTGGCTAAGACAATTTGGTATGAAATGTTCTTAAGAGTTAGCAGCTAAAAATGTAGAAGACACAATGTACACAATTAAAAATAGAGTACCAATATTCAAAATCACTTTGTTGTGTAGTTCTTTAGCTAGTCACCATGAAATTTTCTTGGCTACTACTGAGATTCATTTTTTGGATATGAACTGAGCTGAACCTGCCTTTGAAAGAACAAACCTTCTGTTCATTTAAATGGGAAATTCCTGTTTCCCATTTCCAATAGAGCTGTACTTTGGAAGTCAGTGTAACGCAATCAAGTTCTTAATTTGACATCAAATTAAAATTTAATCACAGCTATCTGTGACTGCAAGTGAACAAAACAGATATCTTTATTTTTTAGGAAAACTCTGAACTTAATTTTCTCCTTTACTAGTCTGCAATCATTTCAATGCTAATGTAGAATGTTATTCTGATTAATTGTTATAGATAATGACAATTAATCTAATTACAAGAAATTTTAGTGTTAAAAAGATCAACATTTCTTCACTTAAAATCTAGTCAGCCTTAGCTAAAATAAGAATTGATGGGTTTTTTTATTTCCTCCATAGACTTTACAGGAATTGTGAAACAATGAAACTTTTCTTTTTTGTAGTAGTCACAAGAATACCTGGACTGAGCTACCATGTGTACAGAGTACTTACACATAATGTAATCAGTAAGATACTTTAGAGCTATTCTTGATTTTTATTAAACACTTTGACACAAATTGGTTAAACAGTTATTTTCTTGGCATAAGAATATATATTGTAACTTTTATAATGCTACAAGTGAGGTAAAAAACATGCAGGCATTATTTTAGAATAGGTGAAAAAGATGGCTCCTGACAAGGAGAAACTACCTGATGTGCTTTTGCAAACCCCTGATTGACAATATTATAGTTGGCTACATTGATTTTTCATCTATGACTGTTCCTATCTCAGAATTGCACAAAAAAAATTTCTAGTGGAGGTAGAGATTTTGAAACAGTCGCATTTTTAGGTTTTATAGAAATTAACCCAGGACAAGTTAGACCTAGTTCTTCTCTTCCTAAGAGTTAATCTATCACAGAATCACACAATGACTGAGGTAGAAAAGGCCTCTGGATATCATCTGGTCCAATCTCCCTGTGCACACAGAGCCACCTAGAGCTGACTGCCCAGGGTCACATTTAGATGGTTTTTGAATAAATCCTATGTTGGAAAACTCCACCATCTCTCTGGGTAAGTTGTGCTTTCTCTATAAGGATCTTATGAGATACTATCAAAGGCTTTACTGAAATCCAGGTAGACAACAAGAAGTTTACCAAGTTGGTCAACCATGATTTACCCTTGGTGAAGTCATGTTGACTACTCCTGATGATCTTCTCATCCTTAATGTGTTCAGGATTAGCTGCTCCATCTTGTTTCCAGTGAACACAATGAGTCTTATCAGCCTGTAGTTCTCTGTTTCTCCTTCTTCCCCTTCTTAAAGATGGGAGTGACATTTGCATTCTTCCATCTTTGGGAACTTCTCCCAGATGCCATGACTGATAAAAGGCTATCTTGAGTGGCCTCACAATGACATCTTACAGCTCCCTCAGTATATGTGGGTGTATCCCATCTATCCCATCAGGCACCCTGCACTTATTTATGCCCAGTTTGCATGGTATGATCCTCTTGCATCAAGGGCACATCTTCCTTGCTCCACCCTTTCCCCTTTATCTCCAGGACCTGGGATTCCTGAAGGTTGGTTTTGCTAGTAAAGGCTGAGGCAAAAAGGCATTCAAGATCTCCTCCTTTACCATGTCCTGTGTCATCACGTCCTATCTTGTTGACAATGGGTTCCAAATTTCCCCCCCCCGTCTTTTTGTCAATAATGTACTTATAGTAGCTCTTCTTGTTGTCTTTGACATCCTTGGACAGATGAAATGCCATTTGGGCTTTGGCTTTCCTAACTTCCCTCTTGAATGCTCAGCTAACATTTCTGTATTCCTCTCAGGCTACCTGTCCTTGTTTCCACCCTCTGAAGGCTTCTTTTTTAGTGTTTGGGTTTGGCTGGCAGCTTTTGTTCATCCACACAAGGCTTCTGTAATTTTTGCTGGCCTTCAAATTTGCTGGGGTGGATCTCTCTTGTGCAGAGAGGAGGTGATCCATAAATGTTAAACTGCTTTCCTGGATCCTCTTCACTCCAGGGCCTTATCCCATGGGACTCTTCTAAGCAGATCTTTGAAGAGGCCAAGGTCAGCTCTCCTGAAGGCAACTGCTGTGAGATTTCTTCTCATCTCCTCTGTGTCTTCAGGGTCCTGAACTCCATCTGGTCACTGCAGACAGGGCTGAAGGCTGTATTGATCTTCACATTCTCAATGAGTCCCTTCTTTTTGGTGTATGAGGTCCAGCAGACTACCTCTCCTGATTGGCTCTGCAAGCACTTGGAGGAGGAAGTTATCATCAATACACTCCAGGAGCCTCTCTTATTGGCTATATTCTGCTGCGTTGTCCCTCCAGGAGACACCAGTGTGGATGAAGTTCCCTGTGAGGACCAGGGCCTCATCCATTTTTTTTATTCCTGGTCAACTGGACTATAGCAGACACTCACTATAATTGTAATCTTTGACAGTTCTTGAAACCTTCCTAGTTACCTTTGTCCATTTCTGAAAGAAATTTCTTGGATAGTACTCTGATGTTCATATTCAACAACTTTACAACTGACATTAAGCTCAGTATAAGCCATGTGAAAATCATTTTTTGTTTAGTTATGCTGTAATGCAAGTCATGTATCATAATACATCAGCACGGTAACATGTTGCCAACGAAAATGTGTGAAAGCATCTTTTCTATTGTCGACTCCTCTACACTTGGCAAATTGGTTAGAGCAAAGATGGCATCAAGAAAAAGCAACATAGGACTCTTTAGTGAAGAACTATTTCTGATACAAAACTTTACCAGAACCAATTATAATAACTTCTCACAAAAAGTTGTCTCTGTGGTATATTTCCCTGTAGTACATAAGAAGGGGACAGTAGAGAACACTGTAATGACCTTTCATGAGACTGAGTCAAATAGAAGTTTAGAAGGAAATTAATGAGAACATCTAAATGTAGAGCTATAGAAGGAGTAACAGGGGAGACAAATATTACTGGTTGAGTAATATGAATAAATATATCCATTAAAATGTGTTCTGAATGTATTTCTTAGATAGCATCATTCTGAGGTTACATCTTAGCAGGATATAACATGGTATTTCTTATATTTTTAAAATAAAATTTTAATAATAAGTGGATTAAGCAAACTGTCCTATATGGAAAATCCTTCTCTGTAAGGTAAATTCTGGCAAATAACAGAAATCTTTTTTGATTGTTAGCCTATTATTGAAATCAATACACAAATCATCTGCTTCCTAGTTTTAATTCATGAAGAGGAGGAATAATTCCGAGGTTCCCAAAGTGGAAAAACTCCTACATCTAAACCATAATTAAAATTGCTCTCTGGCAGAGTATTTATGCCATTAGGCAATTAACAGAATTATAATCATGAAAGTAAGGATCCTGTATCATATAACCTATGTACTTAAGCAAGTCAACAAACCTCCCAAACAAAGCACGCACATTTTTTGCATATTTTCTTTCCAATCACATTTAGAGAACAAAGAAACTAACCATCTACTATGAGAAAAACTCATATTTGAAGGCAGTGGAACTTTTATGAGTATATTTTGAATACACAGACCATATAAGAATATGCACAGTCATTCATGTGATAATAATACCTTATGCAATTTAAAGGATGTATAAATGCAATGAATGCAGCCAACACAGTGAACAATAAATGATGTTCTATGGTCCAACTAGTTATATATATAAAACCAGACAAGAAATAATCTTCACACTGAACATGTGAAAAAATTTTACTTCACTTACACAAAACTCCTCCAAATGTCACATCATGCCAAGGGACAGAAATAGATCACACTGAACTGCAGGAAAAGTCCCTTTACAATTCAACAAAACAAAAGCATATGAAGGTGCTTATGAACTTAAAAAAGGAATATCAATTAATAGGATTTTGAATTTTTTGTATGTTGGTTTTTTTAAAGGAAACATTTCAAGGAACTGTGGTTCTATAATTATAGTTTGTTCCAAACAAAATTATAAGAACTGTACAAAAGCCACTAAGAACATAATTTAAATTATTTTCAACTGCAAAGCCTCTTTACACAACAGGTTAAAAAGTCTTGATCTGTTTCCTCATTATGCTTTATACAGCTTATTACAAGTGCCTTCCTGCTTTATGAAACATATACTTATTCCAGAAGGGTCTGCTGTGAAGCACATCTAATGCTCGTAAATAATTTGTTTCTTAGAAAAAGAAAAAAATTCAAAGCACATTTCCCAAAACATACTTGTAATGCATGGAGAGCAGCCACCTCATTTTATTTCCATTAAAACAAACCAATTCTCTCTCCCCAAAAACCCATTTGCCTCCAAAAGTGCTTTAAAACATAAAGGTCTCCAGTGTTTTTCTTTTATCACTTTGAATGTGCTTCAATGTTCAATATTGACAGCTCTAAATTTTTTATCCAGTCTGCATTATTAGTGAGTTACCACCATTTTCTGTAGGGGGCCAAATTCTTAAAATATATCACCTTCAGGTTAGGGCACTGCCATAACCTTTAAGCAGCTTTGCTGTTATTACTCTTATGCTCTGCCTTAAATGACATCTATATGTATTTAAAAGACATGTAAAAGATGCGTCCTAACAAATCAAATGACATTAAAAGGACATGTCCTTTATGTAATGTCCTACATTACATGCTTTTCCTGTCTCCAGTAACAAGTATTCTGATAAGAAGTGTAAAATTTATACTCAAAACAGGTAAAGTATTAGTAAAAAATAATTGAGATAGAAAAACTGGGCGGGTATAGTTCTTATGGCATACAATGGGATTTTCTTTACAATCCATTCAGGTGGAATAGAAATATTTACATTACTTTATACAGCTTGGCTAAGACCTGGATTGCTCCTTGATTTTCATGGTTTATCTGCTGCGCTGCTACTTGTCATCTGCAACTCCCATTGAGATCTCCTGGTGAATCACTGGAAAACAATGAGTTCATGAGTCCTCATTTTCTGCCAGGGAAGCATTTCTAACCAATAGCTTTTAGTGTAATGGAAGTTACCACAATGTTTTCAAGATCTGGGTTTCTGCTGTAGTTAAAATGAGCTTAGTTCCATCTCTAGTGAGTAGTTGTTGCTTCACCAAGCTGCATATTATAAATTAGGTCAAGGCTGTTTGTCCAAACTGGTATTTTATAAAATGAAACAAAAGCAACACAGAAAATGTTGATAATATCACAGGGAAATCATCTTCATATGTTTTATTTGTGAATGCCTACATATACACATATTTAGATACATATTTAGATATGATTTGGTATAGTAAAAATAGGTCAAATAAATTTTTCATCTGAATTGATTTGAGTCAGTATGCGCTGGGAAAGCACAGATTCTGATGGAAGATATGGTTATGTAAACCTCCACTGAGACAAGAGAGCTACTTCAAATATATGCAGGCTAGTTGAAGTCCCTTATAACACAAGTTCAAATCTCTGGTTGAAACACCCATAAACTCATTTAAAATTGGAATTTTTCTCTTAGAATTGCTTCATTCAATTTATGTAGACTTTGGAGTTTTAAAAGAGGGGAAAGATATTTAGAAAAAAAAAGATCTACAAGTGTAGGCTATTTTTTTTCTCATTTGTCAAAATATGGTAAAAATTAGCTACAGTCACAAACATTAAATAACGTAAGACAAATCCAGTAGAATGGAGTATTATTTAGCCTAAGTAGAAACAACATGTCTTCTAATTCCCAGTTTCTCCAGAAACTGAAGAATGGGGTTCACAGATGCTGGAAGAAAACAAGGGTAAAAGGAAAAACTGAAGTTCACTATGTAGCACTAACAGCAGCCATGCTTTTCTGAAATGAGACAAATGTCCCACTGGAAATTGCAGGTCAACAGGAACTTTGCAACAGGATTGGGCTGTAAAGGCTGAAATTTGCACAGAGAGTTTAGTCATCTTTGTGCAACAGTGACAATCATTTTAGTATCATTTACACATAAAAGTGATCTCACTAAATTGGACATTCTCCCCTGGAATTTGGTAGTTTTCTTAGCCAGTATAAAGGCTATATGGCTGTTAAAGGAGAATAACAACAACAATAACAACAACAATAGAAAAAGAAGAATTAAAAACAACAAAAAAAAAGGGAAAATAGTAAGAAAAATAATAGCAATTTCTTTTGGGAAAACTAAGTAAATAAGAGTTAGTGTAACTTACTCAGCACAATCCTATGAATCTCACTGACCTTGGGAGGTTTTCCAGAGGTCATTCCTTACACAAATATTTTCTGAACAATTATAAAGCACTGGAGACACTTTTTTTTATCTTTTTCTCCTCAGGTGCAGTGATTATTTTTTCTCTGTGTATCAATTCAACAAATATATTTATTGAGGCCATTTAAAGGAGACAGTACTGATATTTCAGATCTGTTCTTGTATATCTTTTTGAGATACATGGTCATGTGAAATAAACTATACTAAGGTGGGCAATTTTGTGTTCGTTTTTTTTTTAAATATATTCTATTTAAATAATGAGTTGTAATTCCAGGATTAGGTAGAAAAAAAAAAAAAGAAAAAAAAGATAATTGCCTTTTTCCACCTTCAAAGAATAGTCTAAATTTATTCAAGGCAAACTATGAACACAACTGTGATTCTCTGTACCATTTGAAGTCTTTCCTCATTGTGCTTCTAGTGCAGTGCATGGAGAATTATTGACAGCAATAAGAGAAAGGTGGAGGTCAGTTTACTAGTCAGGGTTAGACTAAAACTAGTTGAGCTTGATATCCAGGGATGAAAAAGATTACACTCATTCATCAGTGTGGATTAGAACCCCATATGCAATTGTTCAGAAAGTATTTGGCTGGTTTGGAAAACACAGTCTTAAGTTATAGAGAATCTTACCATCAATAATACCTCAAACAAAGTAATTCCTAGGCAATACATTTTCTGGCATCCTTCTCTGCCATTGAACACATAATAATAAATGTGTATTATTGACCTCAGTCTTTACCAGCATCTCCTACTAACTTAGAGAGATGTTGTTCACACAAATCAAGACTGGTTTAAGATCAGTAGCTTAGGAAATTACACATCTTTTCACTAAGAAATTAGCAAACCTATATGCCCAAATTTGATTTTCAGTGCAGTATCAATGAATCCTGTCATTATTATAAATTGGTTTGTGAACAAAATATTACAGGGCTAATTTAATAGAGATTTGAAAGGAAGCAAGAATATTTGTAAACAAAACGAACAACAGAAATGGATGAACTGTTTGGTAAAACAGGACACATCACTTTGCTGAACAGGACCCTCTCAAGCAGACATGATGCGAATATCAACTTATATTTAATATGCAACTACATTCATTGTGCTACACAGATGATTAAAAAGGTTTTGAGGGCTGCTATGTTCCATTACAGGGATACAAAATATACTTCAGTAGACTCTGGAACTCTAACACACTCAAAAGTCATACTTCATATGCATGGAAAAAGCCCAAAAGCATACAGTCCTCAAAAAACCATGCAGGAGTTACACAGTACCTTGAAAGTACAGAATCTGAGAAAGCATTTTCATCCCTTAGGACATGAGCACCACTCCTCACAAAAAAGAATCACATAGCCACGATGTTATGAAAAAGGTGGAAATGACAGTTCACAAGACTATTAGTAAACAAATATCAAGAGAAAATAGGGGTCTTGGTCTCTACAGGCAACAACAGATATACCATGACTCCAGCGTACAGTTCATAGAACAATTATGGTTACTAAGTAATGCAGGGTGTTAAAACAAAGCATTTCATCTTGTTGTAAATCTCTATTTTACAGGTGAACTTACTACTCTGGGGAAAAAAGCCTACTTAAATTGGTTCTTCTTAGGGTTAATTTTTGCTCATTCTCCTTATACTCCTTTTTTGTTTGTTTTTTTTTTAAATTTTTGAAACTTGGCCACTAAAAATGTCTACCTGGTACACTAATCAAGTATTCACACTTTGTTAAGCAACAAAACCTCTTCATGATTCTATAGTGTGTTTCATGGAAGGACCTCAGCAGCTTACATATACAAATGCCTCCATGAAGCAGACAGAAAATTTGGTAGTAAATAGTTCTGTGCAAGCAGAAGTGGTGCTCAAGTCTGATGTGAGAGTCATTCAGTTGAGGGGAATATATGTATCTAGGACTCTTTCTGCTCATAGCTGAGCAGAAGGAAACACAGTAGGAGAATTTTAATTCAATTCAAGAAAAATGGAGAATAAAAACCATAATAGAAGGTTTGTATAGGCTTAGATATTTGTCTATATGTAGGTGATGTCCAGATCAGATGAAAGGTCAGAGAGGAATCATACAAGCCATATAGTATTTTATTGAAACAGGATAATTATTTAAATTGTGTTTAATGCTGCTTCTTCAGACTATAATACCTGTGAAAATTGTTGTGAACTTTGAGATGATGGATTTAATTCTAAAACTCTATTTTTTAGTAGGTAAAAATACACAGTGATGAATGTGATGATAATTTGTGACCTCCTTATTTTATTCAGCTAGGAAACTAAGCAGGGAAAGTGCCCGTGGAAGTTGTTCATTGTCTTAAATCACAGAATCACAGAATATTCTGAGTTGGAAGAGACCCAGAAGAATCACTGAGTCCAATCTTAAGTGAATGACCTGTATTGAACCCCCAACCTTGGAGTTATTAGCACCATGCTGTAAATGCTTGTATATTCTAAGAATCCTGGTTGTTCCTCTATTTAGACTACCTTTTTTTTTTTTAGCAATAGTACTATTGGAACTACTATTTTTTTGCAATTCTTATCATAACAAAAAGTGGTTCTCCTAATATTAATTATGTGGGCAAGAAATAGATCAGAATCTTCCGCACCCCAGACATGTGTACTTATTTTTAGGAAATGCCTCCCAAGTGTAAATTTAATTTATTGCAGACTTTCCTTTTTCTCTTTGGCTTTCTGTGTCCTGTAGAAAGAATTGTAGTTTTAATATGAAGAACAAAATGTCAAACAGAAGAAAATAAAGAAGACTTACTTTTTTTTTTCCACCAAGAGGAAAGTTAAAAAAATCTCTTCTTATCAAGCGTAATAGAGAAGAAATGGTGTTATATATGCAGAAAAACTTTCTCAGGAGAGAAATAAGGAAGAGAAATATTCAGTTCAGTTGGGTCCAAACTACAAGGTCTTCAAAAAGCAACCAGAACAACAAATGCACCACATATTATTGCAATAACATTACATGCCAAAACATTAAGCCACTTCAGGAAAGAGGTAAATACAAACAATTCACTCAGACTTTCTAATCTACCTCTTTGCCTCACTACAGAATCAAAAAAGCAGAGGCATGAGAAGCAGTAAAGTTTCACCAGAAGTTTATGCAGTTCCAAACTTCATTCTGTCATTTCTTTGGCTACTCATGACCCTAGAAGGTCCAAACCAAGCAAACTGAAATATGATTTGTGTTGTTTCCTATTTTTGAATCATTCTAGGAAAAAATTGCCACAGTTCCACTTTTTCTACCACTACTATCCTTTGGCTTGTCCCTTCCTTCCTTCCAGTAACAAACTCCTGCTGAAGCCCTCACCCTCTGTGGTTAGTCAAAGTAGAAACAAGTAGGATTTTTCCACAATCTGACTACTGGGAGTATGGAAGAGGAGAAAATAAAAATCATTATCTTCTAACCCAAAGGTAAAAATATTTCATATTAAAAGACAAATAATCACATACTCAATTTTTACAGCTACTAGCACTTTTTGTCTTTGGCCTTCAGTGTACTGGAAGATTTAATCCTGTGGCCACCAGCTGTTAAGCAAAATATTTTACTCTGTTCCAAGGATATATTAATATAATTAATTGTGATCAAAACCAGAGCCATCCACCATGTTTTCTGCCTTAGTGTAGGATCAATTCTATCTACATCAGTCCTTATAGTCTTTATCTAATGTCTTTTCATCTTCAACTCCCATTATATCTATTTCAATGTTTCATTATTCATATAATTAAGAAGTTCTTCCTACTGTTTAAACTTATAGTTAATTGCTGCAATTTAACCCCACTATTTCTTCTCCTATCTACCATGGATAGAAGAACAGATTATTTCTTTCCTTTTTATACCATCCCTTCACAAACTTGATCTTTGCCATCAGGTTCTCCCTTAGTAATTTCTCCTGTAAAGGTACATAACCCCAATTGTTTATTTTTTTATTTCATAGGTCTGCTTTGTTGCTGAAATGCAGTACTTAAAATTGAATGCAGAACTCCAGCCTGGAGTACAGCACTGAGAAAAACTGGATAATTACTTCATCATGTCTTACAAGCTGTATTTTCATTTACAAGAGATAAAATGTTCTCTAGATTTTTTTACAACTTCATGGCTTTGGTGACCCCTGTACAGAATGTGATACATGCAGACTCACAGATTCTTTTCCAAAGAAACAGTATTTCAGCAAGTTTTTTCTACAGCATATTTTTGCTGTCCATAATTTCTTCCTACGCCTATCACCTTCCACTTGCTTCCACAGAGTTTTAACATATCTTTTGGTCCTTTTCTCTAATTTGTCAAAGCTGATTTTGAATTCAAAGCTTGCTCTTGCAAGTATACAGTTCCTCTTTCCCAGTTCTGCACTTAATAAACTTGGCCTAAGCTCTACCATCCAGGCTGATTAAAGAAAAATAGCAGAGAATTGATTCTAGGAGGGTAGCCTGTGATTGCTTTGTCCTTTCACTTTGGCAGGGAATTACTGACAATGCACACAGTTATCCAGATAAGTTTGCATCCAATTTACTAGCAATTTAGAAACTTAATCTAGCCCAAGATTTGCTAGCTTGCTTAAGAGAATATAATCTAGACAGTGCCTAAAGATATGCTAGACTGTGCCTAAAGATTTGTTTAAAATTACATGACATTTACTGCTTCTTGACAATCTCTAAAAATTGTTGAAGAATTGGTTTCATGTAATTGGTCGCTGAACTACTGTTACTCGCCTCTTTCTTGCTTTGCTACCGCTAACAAGTAATTTTCTTCAGTATTTGTTCCAAAGTCTTCTTAACTAAAGCTAAGCTGCCATGCTAGACGTGGTTCTTTTTTATTGCAAATTTAAAATTTGGCACTATCGTTCCCCTCTTGCAGTCTTTGCAAACATCATACACTCTTAGAAACACCCTTAAAGGAAACCTCTAATAGAGATTAGATTGCTTCTGGTCAGTATTCTGTTAAGTATCAAGATGCAGTCCATCACACTCTGCTCATTCATGCACTTCATGGACATTGAAGTCCTGAATAAGTTGAAATTTAAAGAATAGACTACTTTCATAATGAATGCTGAAAATACTCATGCAGGATAGTCACACACCTGGATAAAGAAGCTAAGAACAAAGTAACAACAAACAAATACTTTCCTATTTATTCAAAAAGTATTTTAATGTGCACTGAGAGATTTAAGTCTGTAGTATATATTTTAGGTTATGTAATGAATTGGATACCTGAAAAAATACACCTGCACATGACCTACCAAAGGAAGACTGTAGTTGTGTGTTGGGTCTGCTTTAGATGGAGTAGACTTTTCCACAGCAGCCACATGGTGCTGTGGCTTCAATTTGTGACTAAAACTGTAAGGATAACACATCAATACTTTGGCTGCAGTTGAATAGTGCTTGAACAGCACCAAAGCTTTCTCTGGTCCTTATTTTGCCACCCAGCAAGTATGTTGGTAGTGGACAAGAAACTGTGAAGGGACAATCAGGACATCTGACCTCAACCGGCCAAAACGATACTCTGTACCACATAATGTTATGCTCAGCAACAAAATTGTGAGTTTTTTGTCTTCAAATGTAGCCATTGTTTGGAGACTGGCTGGGCATTGGCCTCCTTAAGGAGAAAGTGATTGCCTTTCCATCACTTGCTTTTTTCCCATTTTTTCTTCACTTACTAAATTGTGTTTATCTTGACCCATAAGTTTTTGTCTTTTATCTTTTGCTTCTTTCTCTCCTTTTCCTGTTGGTGGAAAGGGAGCTGTAGGAGAGTGTAGCTACTGGCTGTGGTGAATTGACAATAGATGTGTTAGATGGAACACTATCATTCCCAAAAGTTCAGACCATGTTTTCATTACATGTATTGATTCCAAGAAATATCTCTAGTAAAGGAACTCAGGAGTTAACCAGCTGAAAATAAATGTTTAGCTATTTAAAAGTATGCTGAATCCTGTTCAGACAATAATTGCCTTATTGCATACAGTAAAGATAATTATTTTTGTACAAAGTACGTATACTATAATTTTTAGTTGATTCAAGACCATTAAAATAACAACATATAAGCTGTAGAGTATGGATTTAACTTAGTCTATAGATTTCTAGAACTTTTCTAAAATACAGTGTTTTCATTACAATTACAGATGTCTCTGAAGCACCCATTTAGCTTTCACATCCATATTTGAGCTCTTTACTTAGTCCTGTAGAAACTATTGTCTAGTTTTACATGGAAAAAGAGAGGCTCAATAAACAGGTAAGCCAATGATTTGTTAATGTTCCTAGTACAATTGATAGGACTAGCAAATCTTGCTAGAAATATAGTTATTTGTACAATCTAAACTTTACATTGAAGTTTTTCTGCGGATTGCACTTCAAGAAGGAACACTATTTCTGTGCATGGTAGCTACAAGAATTCAGATATATATCAAAATCTATTTACTTCTCATATAAAGATGTGGATATTGAAAGTTTTTATCTGTGTATTCAGTGCTAGCAATATTTGTGTCTTATGGTATTCTTATGGGTTTTGAACTGAGAATTCTGCTTCTAATTATAAGTTCAGACAAAAGGAATTCATCATCTACAGGCAAAGTTTTACATACTTTGTCAAACTTAGGCCTAAATTATTTAGCTAGAGGACAAGATTTT
Source organism: Myiozetetes cayanensis (assembly GCF_022539395.1). Classification (NCBI taxonomy): domain Eukaryota; kingdom Metazoa; phylum Chordata; class Aves; order Passeriformes; family Tyrannidae; genus Myiozetetes; species Myiozetetes cayanensis. The sequence continues at coordinate 20,289,927 of NW_026087411.1, forward strand.
CTACTGTTCTCAGTACTTAGGTTGCAATGCAATCTCTGCAGCAGGTTTCCATGAATGCATAGATCATCATTTTGCTAAATGATGTGTGAAAATAGTCACACACCTCAGGTGTTTGGATTTTTAAGTTCTACATTACTTTAAAGAGATATCAGACTACTGCTAAAGTTTGAATAACTTCTGTGATGCACTGAATCCAGTACTGAAAGGTATGTATTACACTGCAAAAACAATGTAGGAGGACAAAAATTACATATCTTAGCTTTTCAGTCATTGCAAGTGGATATTATGCTTTGAGACTGTGTAGAGAAGCAAGGCTGCCAGCTGTTGTTACCGGTGAAAATTTTTAATATGTTATTATTCAAACTGTCACTACTTGTTTCCTCTGATATCCATTTTATTGACACTTTCCTGTGTGTAATGTTGAACAGTTAAGTTGATGACCTCCATAAGATCTTTTGCTTTTTTGACTTAAAATATCAAAAATGTGCATTTGTAATTTAAACTACTTTTCTTGTTACTGCTTCTTCAGAATCCAGTAATCAAATTCACATGGGTCTAATGCTTTCCACATTTTTACTGGAGTAACTTCTTTATTGTCTTTTCCAGCACAGCAATGAGGTCTTAAACATTTTTCCTTTCTCTCAGGAAAATGTACCTGTCTCTGGAATGATACTTCTGTGTTCTCTATCAGTAACAAGACCAATAAATCTTTTAGACCCTTAGCAGAACCAAGCTCCTTAGTTGCCAACCTTCTGTTTTTCTTCTCAGTGATGTTGGTTTTTGCTTTTTTTCTTTTATTGTAAATTTAAGTTAACTCAGTTCAAACACCATTAAATTTAGTAAAAGCCCCAAAATTGTACTTTACAAATTACACTTTTAAAAAAGTAATCTGTTTACTACATTTACCTCTGATGTCTTCTCTGTCATCATATATCTCCCTACAAAAGAGGTATCCCATTCTACACTATTGGCCACTAATTACTTATGTATGACATCCATGGAAGTTCCAATGTTAGTCAGGTCAGCTCCTCCTCAGTGGATCAAGTTATGTGGAATGACCCCATTTTGGTCTATCCTTTAGATATTTCCTATGTGATCTACAGGAATGGTACTGTTGTATGTTATTCATCTGCCACCACATTGCAAAATACTATTTGCAAAAGGCAATTCCCCTGTTAGCTAAGGTCATAGCTAATACAGTATCAAATGTCTGAAGGTTTGAGTTGATTTAGCAGTTCATACATAGTGCCTGTGATTGTATAAAACATCAAAAAGTCCAGGAATATACCCCAGAGTAAGAGAAAAATGCTTGATAGGCTTCATTCTACCATTTGCACTGATTTTCATCCAGAGAAACTGCAATCATAGGAGGAGGCAGAATAACTGGAGTAATTCCAGCTTTATTACAAAGTTATTATCATGTTTACAAGCATATATATGAAAAAAAAATCTGGTATTACGTTTCAGGTCAATACTGCAGGAGAGGAGAGGATGAGGGAATTTTTCACCGCAATTTGCATCTGTTAACAGTAGCGTACTTGCTTTATGGGAGTATTTTTTTCACTTCAGATGTTAAACATAGACACATAAGGCATTTGGTAGACAATAGGATTTATGGTGTGAGCTACTATACTGAATTTCATGGTCTTCTAAAACCACTCTGTGGATTAGCTCATATTTCAAGTCACGTATTGTTTCTCCAACTCTGAATTTGTTAAGTTTTATTTGTTGCACTCACACTGGCAGCAGTACAAATAATAAAATACTTTTTTTGTTATTAATACAATTTTTCAACCATCTGTATTCTAAACAACAAAGATTAAAATGCCTTTCATTTTTTAGCCTAAGTAAAATGTCAAAGGCTAATTTTGTTTTTTGAACATCTGAAAAGTCTTAGCAAAAGCTTTTAGTTTACTCTTTTCAACAAATTTATGGTTTAAAAAAAAATTTGGAGGAAACAAATAGGATTCCTGACCTCTAGCTTGAGACACAGCTTCTATAAAATAAAAACAACCATCTTTTATTAAAAGTACAAAGAACAATTTTTTTTTTTCCCCATCAGGTCAAAGCTGGAATTTCAAGTATTTGCAGGCAAATATTTTCCTGAATGTCTGCAACTTTTAACTAGAGTAGTTGCTTTATTGTTTTTTTCATCATAACACAAGGTCTTAGTAATTTTCCATGTGTGAAAACAACTTTTGCTTAGGACTATCAGTTGGGCATTTAAGTATCTTTCAGGAGCAATATCGAACAGCAATCCTTCCACATACCTGGCCCACTTTACAAATGAAGAAATTAAGACCAAAAAGGTAAGATCATTTCACTATGCTGAAAAGAAAACATGGACAACCCGTAGTTTCAAATATTTTTTTGCAAAATTTTTAACCAATTTCTGTGACAATGAAGTGTAGGTTAGTTTGAGTTACTTATTTGAATAGTATTAAAGACCTAAACCTGAGAGGATATGGATTGATACAAAGTTGTGACATAATCAAAATAATGTGAAAGTTTAAAATTTTGAATAAATACTTAGCGTTATCCAATAAATAAATGATTTTGATGATGAAAGCCACTTCAAAAATTTTTGAAGAAACTTTAAGATTGCTTTCTTTAAGTCTCTCTGTTTATTTTTTGTGGTTTTGTTCAATAACATTAAAAAAAAGGTAGTTTTCACAGAACCTTTACCACCACGAAACAATGCAGAGAGACAAAGAGGTTTTGAATAAATTAAAAAATACGCACAATGACTATTTAAAAGATCTCTAGTTATGATCATACTGGTGAACAGGAAGAATAGTAGCTATGTCAAGAGGAAGGCAAGGCATTGGTATTGGGTTTGAGGTTCTTGCCTTTCCTGCACCTGTCAAATGACTTAATTGGGGTAATAACTAATTCAGAGAGGAGGGTGGATTGAAAGTTAGTTTCAGACAATCACTGTTCCTATGCAACAGTGTCTTCCACAGACACAAAACCTGCTGAGTCCCAGAAGCATTTGCTGTTTTAAAAAGCTGTACTACTGATTCCCATAAACTTTTTTTAATTATGAGTGATAAAACCTGAAGTTGCTTACAAAGCTCAGAAGTTTCACTTCTGTGAAATCTGGCTTCACATACAGTGAAATCTGGTCTAGCTACAGCTGTAGCTAAAGTTCTGGGAATACACAGAAAATTAGTAAAGTTTAGTTAAGATGATGGCATTTTTTAACAGTCATACATGTGAAAGAATATACAGCATTGCATTGTCAATGAAGCTCACACTGCATAGTGTTCCTTTAAATATATATCTATTTATCTATCTTTATATGTATAAAATCTCTCTTATTCTAAAAGTGTAAGAGGTATATAAACTGATATGAAAATCTGAGTAAAAAAAAAAATTTCTTTTTGAACTTACTCATCTATTAATACATTTTTTGCCCTTTATAATAGATTTTTAATAACAAATAATTACTTTGAAATATGATTACCATTATCTACTGCTCACAGTACTCTTAATATAGTAACTGTATAAACTGCAGTGGGTTAACAGCATTTAGATGACTACTTAAGCTTACACTTCAAAACCTGGAAGCATGGGGAGTTTTCCCATATTTTTCTATCATTTTTTTCTTTTAAAATATACACCTTGAACACCATATTTAAAAATAACAAAAAGCTTTTGTTTCATTTTTGTAAATTCAGGAGTGGATTTTGCAGTCTCACTGTCTTCCCTAATTATTTTCAACATGATGTTTACTTCTGGTTATATAGAAGTACAGAATGTAGATCCTTCCTACATTAGTTGTGGCCTACAACTGAAAATAGTTACCACTTACTGCCATCACTAAGGAGAATAAAGATAATTTTAAACAAATAAACTTTAGAGATTATTTTGCAAAAATATGTTACAAGATATAAGTAACCTCATATGTTGACCACCGAATTCAAAGGGTATCTTTCATTGACCATAGTGGGTTTTGCATCTGGCTGTGAATATGAAACTAGAAGCACTGACAGCAATGGAAATGGTTTCTTAAAGTGTGCCACTGTATATGATAAGGGAAAGTTAAACCTAATAACAGAAAAAAGAAGATGTGGGACAAAGAGCTTCTTATAATGTGCAAATAGCTCTCAGCTCTGTATTGAGATGGATCACATGTGCAGGGTTAATTCCTGAACTGGGAACAATTTGGTGGTGGTGGTTATTTTGAGAATCTCAGCACAGAATTAAAAAAAAAAAAAAGCTGCAAAGGAAACAAACAAAACACTAGTAAACACAAAGGAAACACTGTAAAACTTGGAGAAAATATTCACTTACTGGTATCAGAGCTCATGAAATATGCTAAGTCATACCATCACTCCTTAAACGCTATTTATAATTATCACTTTTTAAGAAATAATAGAAAAAAAGAAGGTAATATCAATCTTCACAATTAGAAAGGTAGTTTAAATATTTCATTCCTACCTGCACAATGAATTAAACTTCTCTAGCCTCGTTTCTTGCAAACAAAGATTCTTGAATTTTAACGTACACTTTTAGTATCCACTTCCACTTAACCCGCTGACCTTATTAATGAAAAACTGCCTTGTTAAAAAAGTATCTAACAAGCTCTTCTCCTTTTAATTCAATGAAACTACACCAAGAAGATCAAGTCTTCTGCAAATGCTACATTAAGAGGTACAAGAGTTTACTTGTTGGCCATGGCCGTTCAGCAATCCAATTAGTCAGAAGAATTTTCCAAACAGATAGCACTTGCTTCCCTAAAGACCTGTTGAAAATATTCTCTACACAGTATTTTCTAAATTTCCTTCATACTTAAAAGACTCTGAAGTGTGTATGTCAGAATTACAATGTGTATAGACTCTTTCATTTACGTATGAGGAAACTATCTTCTTCCAGATTTTTATGTCTTAATATTACTCAAAGGTTTGAGGAGAGAAGAACTGAGAGAAAAAAAAAAGTTGATAAAGTAGTCTATACTTTCATATATCTTCCTAAATAAAATTTTTCATTTTGCAGGCTACTTTCTGTATCCTCTTTGTGCCTCTTACATTGTCCTTTCTATAACACAGGTTACCTTTTAAAACTAAAAGCTCTGCCAAATCACTGCTGCTATGAATGAAAACAGACCCAACCTACATATTCCAATATTAGCTGAAGATAAAATTCTTTCCTGTTTGCTTTTTTTGCCTGTGAAAGTGCTCTCAAAAATGAGCTAAAGATTGTTTTTCATGGATGGCATACCTTATTGATATTTTGACTTGTAAAAGAATGGAAGAAAGAAAATAAGAGTACTAAGAAATACAATTTAACCAGTTACTATGAAAACCCACAGATAAAATTGGTAACTAAAATATAGGACTTTTTTATCTGTTCAGGTTTCTATAGTTCAGGAATCCTGACTCATTCACGCACCAAAATTCTCACATGAAAAAGATAATTAAAATTGGTGCACTTAATAAAAGAAATTAAGACATTCATCTGCCTACATTTCTTCTGGATTTATATACAGCATATACCAAATACACTATTTCTGCTTAAATCATTACAATACAACTGTGCTCCCACAGAAAGCACACAAATAAAACACAGAAATCAAAGACTACTATGCCTGCATAATTCAGATTGTTGTCTATGCTGCTGAAGAAAGTTTTGTCTGCATAATTCAGACTATGCTGCTGAAGAAAGTACATTTCAGAACTTTCAGCTAACATCAGAAAATTTACCAAAGACTTCATTGACAGGTGACAGCACTCTTATTTTTCCTCTTTTCAAAAACCTAATAGCCCAACCCCTTTTGTGACAAGAAAATATAACAGCTAGTATTACTAACTTTTTTTAAAGTTTAATGCTTAGATAATAAACGACATACCTGTTGGATTTTTCTATATTGCAGTATATGATGATAGCAGGCATTAGTACTGACAGAGATCTTATGTCTTCAACTGGCCTACAATTTCATAACAAGGCATGATTTTTCTGAACATTTTTAATTGTAAAACAAGATCTATTTCAACATGTATGATTTGCTTTGTTTTCTGCTTTGTCTTACTGTTTTAATTGTCCAATTAGTTTAACAGATCATAATTTAATTCATATTTGAATATTGACAGTTCCAACTTTGATAAATTTCAGTTTTGCTTCATACAAATATTTCAACTGCTCTCCAAGAACCAGGAAGCTTTTATGGTGATCAGAGTTAGAATGTCTCAGTCCAGTTACAGCACAATATATGTATTTGTACACCACAAGAAAATGTGTTGCACTATTTTCTCTCAAAGACGAGATCCTGAAGCGCTTTTATTTCTCACGCTAATTTATGAACGGGTAGAGTATTTTAGAATAGCTTCTTCAGACAGAGGACTTGCAATAGATTAAGCCTTTTATTTCCTGATCTAGTGCTCAAGTAATTTCAGTGACTTTCCTCAACAGCTCAAATTTTAAAATCAAAAAATTGAGTCCTTTTCTTTTCTTCAAGAATTAACATAACTCTGCCAATTTAGAAGAAAAAAAGACTTTCAATTATTTTCGCTGACTAACTCTGATCATGTCATATATCTATCAGTTGTCATGCTTCCAACTTTCCTTTTTTGTGGAGAATCTCTTATTTGATAACAGTGTCATTTTGGAACACTGCTACTATGCAGCAAAGAGGTTCAGTGTTTTGTTTTTATTCCATCCCATGATTTTCTAAAAACCCATGCTAATAGATTCTAATGCAACAGTCCTCACATTCACTTGTAAAGAGCATGTTTAGCAGGAAGAACAATTTCCAGATTTTCATTAAACATATAGCATTCTCTTAACAACTGCTTGACATGTTAATTAACAATTTTTCTGCTTGGACATTGGTGGATGTGTCCAGCTGATCTGTAATTTCACATTACACTGTGCAGTATGTCTGTACTGGCAACTGATTCCCTTCGGTGAGGGAAAAAATGTGACTCAGCAGCCTTTAAAATCACAAGTTTCTCTTTATATAACTGTATTAGCATTGTAAACACTTCTGGAAGGTGTGCTGTAAAACTGACAAACTTGCCACCCTCGAATAATTTCAAGCTCAGTAGAGCTGCATTTATTTCTGCTTCTATTGCCACTTTTGCACTCCCAGGTTTCATACTTTCAGTGAAGAAATGTGATTGAAATGCATAAATTTGGTTCATCTTTTTCTACTGAGGTGTATCACAGCCTTAACTTAAATCTTCTTTCACAGATTTCTAGGTCAGAAATAGTCTTCCATGGTAGCTTGTGACATGGAATTATCTATAATGGATAAAATCTGATAAAGCTCATCTATAGCTTTTCTCAGCTAAGTGATTACAGATGTGCCTCAGGTAATTTAATATGCTTAATAGCATGTATTCTCAGTCTGTCTTCTGTGAATACTGAGGCTTGACTACTAAGATAAACAAAATCAGACTGCTTTCAGTTAGCTCATTAACATATCAGAGAAATAATCTGGTAATGCTCTAATTTAACATTTATTTCCCAGGTCTGATCATCAGCAAACAATTGCAAATACCTGAAACAAACTTATATACCATTCTTGAGTCCATACAACAGAGAACACTTTACCTTTCTAGTTACTGTTTAGTCTTCTAGCCTCAAAAACATTGATTATTAAAAACTTACAATGTAAGTAAGACTTTCCACAGACCTTCAACAATGGAAAAATCTTTTGTTCCATTCAAACACAGTATGTCACCTAGAATCTTTCTCTAAATTTTCCCTCCTCAAAAACACTGTACCTTGGCTGCACGTACTGAGATTTTCCAGGTTCTGATAAAGGCATAAAAAGGCTATTTTACCCTTCACAGTGTCCTCCATAAAAGTACAGTTTCTACTGCTATTCTTAATTATACAATAAATTAATGTATTTTGGGTATCTCTTTACATACACAGAAGAAACTACCACTTTTCATAAGCTGTGTCAATATTCAGCCCATTTTGCCTATGACAACAAATCTATGATGTTTGTTTAGCATCTTTAAACATGTGTTGCAGTCTGCTCTGTGTGTTTACATGGGGCTTGATTTTATTACCAATTTGATAGTGCATAAAGAAAAGTTATTATATCTGCAATGGTGAAAGCACTGTAAATATGGAAGAAAGAGGAAGTAGGCATGGGGATGACATACCTGTTGCATATGTTATATTGAGCCTTTCTTAAACAGAATTTTTATGAATGGTTGTAAAAATTAACAGGCTTGGACCTTTCTATATTTTTGGCTCCTTCGCACTCAAAGTTTCTGCCAGGATGGATTGGCACAGGGTAATATTTGTGTTCAGTTGAAGGCAGCTCTGCAATTAACAAAATAATATAATCAGATAGCTGAGCCAGATAAACACTGGTGATACTTTGAGAACTTTTTAAAGATACTAGAAAGGCTGGGAGAATTCGGATTGTTCAGCCTGGAGAAGAGAAGGTTCCAAGTTGATCTTACTGACACCTCCCAGTAACTAAAGGGGGCCTACAAGAGAGATGGAGAGGACTTTTTGCAAGGGCTTATAGTGACAGGAATGGCTTTAAACTGAGAGAGAGTAGGTTTAGATTAGACATTAGGAAGAAATGTGAGGGTGTGAGGAAGGTTGCTCAGATAAGCTGTGGATGCTCCATCCCTGGAAGTATTTGAGGCCAGGTTGGACAGGGCTTTGAGCAACCCAGTTGAGTGGGAGGTGTCCCTGCCTACAGTGAGTGGGTTGGATTTAGGTGATTTTTAAGTTTCCCTCCAACCCAAACCATTCTGTGATTCTGTAATTCTATGATTTTTTTAAAAACAGGTCTCACCTCTAGTTACTGTGTGCAGTTTTGGGCACCACCATATATGGAGGATATTAAGCTATTGGAGAGCATCCAAAGGAGGGCCATGAAGATGGCAAAGGGCCTTGAGGGGAAGCCGTACGAGGAGCAGCTGGGATCACTTGGTCCGCTCAGCCTGCAGAAGAGGAGGCATCACGGTTCTACAGCCTCCTCAGAAGGGAAGCAGCGGGGCAGACACTGATGTCTCCTTTGTGATGACCAATGACAAGACCTGAGGGAACGGCCTGAAGTTGTGTCAGAGGAGATCTAGGCTGGGTATTAGGAAAAAGGCTCTTCACCCAGAGGGTGAATGGGCTCCTCATGGAAGTAGTCACAGTACCAACCCTGAAAAAGTTCAAGGAGTGTTTGGGCAATGCTCTCAGGAACATGGACCATCATGGAGAGGGTCCTGTGCAGGGCCAGGAGTTAGACTCGATGATCCTTATGGGTCTCCTCCAGCTCAGGATATTCTATGATTCTATGATGTATATCTGACAACTAAAATGATGCATCTGGGAAAAACTCCATCGCCTTGTCTACATGGCATTTATTAGAACTCATTTTAAAAAAAGCTGTATCACCATCTGTAAATCCCAGTATTTCCTTGTTTATTTTGAGTTAGCACAATAACTGTCTGAGACAGTTGGAATCTTTTTTTTTTTATTTAAAGGCCACATCTGATTTAATATTGTATTGCTTCACTAAAATCAGTAGACCCATGCCAATTTATAAGAGCTAAAAATGCATTCATTTTAATGAGAGGGGGAGAGATTTATTGTTTTTCAAGTGTACAAGGTATTTCAAAATTATTTTTAAATCAGAATCAGGCACCTTCTATATTTTTTGATTATTCTGTGGGGAAGATATTTATTTTTTTGCAAAACTATTGCAAGTACTATGGGAACATTAGTTTCATTTTAAGTTCATACTGCATATTTGTTTGAAAATGTTCATAACTTGATTTGAACAAAATGTGATCATTTACACCAAATTTACCATTGGGTTAAATCATCAGACAGATTTTGCACTTATATACGGTATTTTCCTAAATAATGAATATTGGCTGCTAAAATTTTATCTCAACTTTACTAGGCTTTCAGCAGATGATATCATGAGCTGCAGAACTGAAATCAAGAGTTAGATTCATATCTAACATTTAATGGGCTTTGATGAAGATTTCCCCAAATTGTCACATGATGATAGTATCTGTTTTAGCTCCCTAGTTGTGCCTTTTTCACCTATAATGTTAGTTATCAAAAATATATCTTCTTCAAGAATACTCCATACAATTCTTGAACTTACATTTCAGAAGTTAAAACTTTTGTGGGTAAATCCGTACCTGACAACTGAGAGTGTCTTAAAACTGACAACTCACAGACCCTCAGTGACTTAGACATAAAGCTACAGACTTTATGTCTGTAGACTTTATAATAGACTTTATAGTAGCCTTTACTGTAGACTTTATAATAGCCAAGAATCTCTATGATCAAGATCTAGCATTTATTTGTATATGGTTTCAGCTTTCGTTGCTAGGAAAATGTTTTTATTTAATAGTCTACCTTATCCCAGGATGTAATTAAAATAGTCCATTTTATTACATGCAGTGATACCAGTCAGTATGAAATTAACAAATTAATTTATTTCAAAACTTTCTTATTCTACAGTAGAACCAAAATATTTTTTTAGGCTACTTAGAAGGAATCTCAATTTTTCTTTCCATTTTCAAGTCTGTAGCAAGCCACTATGATCCTGATAAGATGGTATGAGATAAAGTACAGAAATGACATCCACTTCACCTTGCCTCACGTCAGTTGACAACTGCACTGTTCACACTGCTCTTTTTCTAAGATCAGCATGTGCATAGATATCATTTGGCTAAAGCTGTACTTTGATAAAACAGAGTGTGTTAGTGGGAAAGATGAATATAACCTTAAGATTTTTTCCCCTTTAATCCTTTCATCCATCCATCCATCAATATACAATGGCTGTAGCCTATAATTCCAGTTCACGTACTTGGAATATTCTTTGCAGAAGGACGTCCTATTTTGTAGCCACACCAAAAAAACAAAAATTATCTTAGCAGTACCTTGATACTCAGCCATGATTTATCAAGAATGGGAGACGGATAGATTAATGCAAGTTATTAAAAGTTATTTTATATATACATAAGAGATATATAGTTCTATATAGCTTCTTAACAACCTGGTATTTTCTAATTAATTTCTCTTATTGTGGATTCATGAGATGAAAAAGTTTCAAATTGTTCACAAAAACCCACAGCCTAAAAGTTTAACTTATTTTCTGATGAATTATGTGCTGCTTTGGTTTGCTATTGAACTATGTGTATCTGGATTAATTGTCCTCACCATAAACATCTTGCATGAAGTTGTTTAGGAAAAATTCTTTTTCCATGTGGTGTTCTGACAATAAGGAAGAGAATTAGAAGATGCCAGCAAGTATTTGAGCTGTCTAAACACTATTGTATTCATTACCAGAAAAAAAAAATAAATGGTCTCTAAATTGCTTAATCTAACCAAAACCTGTAATCCCTGGCACTACTATGATGGAAGGTGTACAGATCTCTACAATTATTTAAAATGTACTTGATGTTATTTAAGTATCCAAGAAAGCTTTCTTGATTGTTAAGAAGTATGTTTGAGAAAAAGAGGATAAAAATAAATAGTCAAGGTACTTTCATTTAATTGATTATTCAAATTGCTGTTTACACAGCAATTTAGGGTTTAGGTACCAATAACTGGGGGGAAAAAATTAGCGGATTGACATGGAAATTTAGAAAGTGCAAATGAGAAAAATGTTTCTACTTTCAAGTACCATTCAAATATATTCCTTAAAAGCAGACTAAACTGCATAAGTTGTTATAACTTCAAGAAATATCACAACACTGACGCAGTAAAAGAGAATAACTGACGGACGCTTTGTGTGAAGTTAACGTGTGAGAGGCAAGGTTTATCTGACAGAAGCAACAAATGCAGAGCAGAAAATACACCATTCATCCTTAATATTCTTCTAGCAGGTTGGATATACAAGAATGGTTGTCTACTAAGAAATGCCATTTTGTTTCACCAAAAAAGGTAACCACAACTCAAATTATATTTTAAACCATCTTTCTGAGAAATGTAAGCTGTGTAGCTACAGACAAAAGTATTGATGAAATATTGTATTGATCAGCTACATTCTATGCATGTACAAGTTTTTGTTCATTTATAGTGAGTTGATATTGCTAATTGAACACAGCTGGCCAGTAGCCAGCTGCCCTGAGCTCTGGCCTATCACGTAGTATGTTTAAAAGTGATAGCTATATACATTTCTGACTAAAAAAAAAAACCCAGCTGTATGCATAGTATACCTACACATGGTAATTTTTCTGTCTGTTATGATGACGACCCCATTTCTAACAATTAATTTACACAATATAGTGAAAATACCAAAAAATATGTAGAATCTTGCTGCAGTTGAGAAAAGTATTCCTGTTCTGATGAAAAAGTTTAAACTACTCAGCAAAATCACACAGAACTTCTTAAATGCCATTTCAGTGAACTTCAGATATATTGTAAATATAGAGAATAAGATAAATATGAAATTCAAGTGTAAGAGAAAAGCTGTTATGATAATCTTTCACTTTTTGCTTCTATAAACCCTGAACCAAGAGAGTATCAAAGTGACATAAATTCAGTACCCAAGACTAAGATTTATGGATATATATTTTAATGACATTCATATTCTCTAATGTGAATTTAAATTTCTGATACCTAACAAAGCAAAGAATCTAACAGTACTCTACTGAACATTTAGCCCTTTCTAGAACAGCAATAAGAGTCTCATCAATACATTGTACTGACGAGCAACAAGCTGAAACAACACAAAGAGAAGACAATTCACCACAGCTGCAAACATATTGAATAAACTATTATCTATTTGTTCAGCTGCATCCATATTCTCTTACTAAATAGTCCATATTACTTACTAATTACCTAATTAGCATTTATGGCCTATTTATGCACATAACTATCTTATGGATAATGTATGGATTTTCTTTAGAACACTCAAAATCCTGCAGGTTTTGTCACTGAAACCAGGTGACCTATTTAACTAACAAGGTTAGCTAATATAGTCCATACATTATAATTTATTCAGTTACAGAAAACACAGCATAGCAGTTCAGACAGCAATTAGAGAACAGGTGATTTTGTCTATCATTTGAATCTCTTGTAAGGCTGCAAATTAATTTCATTTTAAGAATATTCTAGAACTTTGCCTCAAACTACAAAGGGGTTTTGCTTAGAGACGCAAACCAGAAAACTAACAAGTACAAGCACATAATAACCATGAACTTCTACTCCCACGGGAAGATGATCTTTCTGCACCTAACTGTGGTTTTGATACCAGCTGTTCATTACTTCTGCATTTCAAGCTACTGTCTTGAATACATGAATGTAGCCAGGGAGAATTGGAGAGAAGGCACTGTATTGCTGGTTGTTCTTTCCATGAGACAAAATTCTCTGAGTGGAAAATTACTTTTTTTAATGGATACTAGCACCATTTGCCAAGTACTTAAAGGAAACAATTAATCCCATGGCATTCATAGAGTATAGTAAATTATGAATGCATTTTTGTTGCATATATTCTCCTATAAGTGCTACAGGTTTTTATTAATTTATAACTTTCTTGAGTGTTTGTTGGTTTGGGCCAAAACTATCCATCTAAGTCATCAGCTCTGAGATGAATTTGATCTGCTAGCTTTTTTTAAAAGTTAGCACAGGTTTTATGCAGATTTAAGAACAGGCTCAGGTGGTTTTTGGTAACACTCATATTGAGTATTTTTGATAGTTCTTTAGTTAAAGGAAACTGATCTTCTTTTTATCATGTAAATAAATAGATGAGTCAATGCAAAACAGATTTTGAAGGTCAATTAGCAACAGAAGTCCACTAGTTCAACCAGAGTTTGAATTAAAATAAATTATGCACAGCTATTACATGGCTTAGGGCAACACTCCCACTTTAGGATCCACAATTTTTCTTTTACTACCACGTTGTACTAAAACTGGACAAATGTACAATATCTATTTGTATTTAAAATTCACAGAAGCTCACAAAATCCAGTAGTGCAGCTAAAGTGAGCTTATTAAGATTTCTATTTGTTCCATCCGTGTGTTTTTCAGCACTACAAGCAGGTGGGCATTGGCAATAGTGTCTGTAGATTAGGACAGCTGGACTTTCAGTGGTATTACAGAGCAAAGTAGAACAGCTGGGCTGACATTTGATGATTCAAAAAAATGTGTGAAAAATTATTACAGAAACAGGACTCAAACTCTGCATATGCTGAACCATCCACATTTATGGAGTTTATCCAGCTTATAAACCAAATAATCTAATTTTCTTTTTGAAAAGAGAGTCCATAAATATTTTATTTGCAAAAATTATTTCCATGAATCTGAGCCCTTGTAAGTCACCGGACCTATTTCCATTGATTTCAACAGAATCTGAGTTATACTGATGATGAGCACTTAATATGAATAGTTTTAGACAAAGTCAAGGTTATACTTGTATAATGTTCCCTACTCTTTCCCATGAGTTGAGATGTTACCTGTAAGCAGTATTAAAATTCAGAAAATCAAAATTGATACATTAACAGATAATTCATAGTTATATTCTACCTTCAACAAATAATTCACTTCTCTTTTTTAAAAAAGTCAACTGCAAAGATGCAAGTCTACTTTCAAGTTCTAAAAGTCCCTTTATTTTTTGCTGTACTGTGTTGCCCCTCTACACAATATTCCAGGAGTGTGTAAAAGTCCACTGGGGGGGAAGTACCATCCATGTACTTAGAAGACAAAGGATAGGGAAAGAAAACAAAGCACAGAAAGAAGTTAATGGCCAAGAGTGCAGAGAAGAGATTCTCATGACCCAGGCGCTGAGGTAAAAAATGCATGTTAATCAATTTAGGAATGTACTCTGGGTTTGTGTTTGTGCATTCATACAGATTCTGCAGTGATTAAAACCGTGGCTAACCACTGACAGGCTGAAATATAATGGTAGTATTGAGAGAACTATGGAACACTGAATTGTGCGAGGAATAAGCCAAACACAGACTTTCTCATTTTAAATTTTAGGCATCTGTCACTAATTTAAACTAGTGACATCTCAGAAATCTAAGAAAACATATTTGCTAATCATCATATCTGCAAAATGTTATTTGAGTGTCACAACCCATTATTTGAATATATATGTATTTCCCGTGCCTTGTTTTACTTGCATAAGATCCCCCTATGGCATAGCTAAAACATTCAGAGAAAATGACTGTTGCTGTGTACATTGTTATTTCAGGTCATAAGTCACTTGCTTCAGTAGAAGAGGTTGCTAATTAAGCAATAACAATTAAGGCACAGGGCATTTCCTGCAGACTAATGACCAACCAGGAGGAGCTGTGCCAAGGACCATTAACCCCAGCCAGTCACTCACTGTGATGGGACAGATTTCTTTGAAGAATATTATTGTTTTAAACCAACAAGGATGACTCTGGACATAATATAAATGTAAACATGAATGAATCAAATTAAGTACATTATGGTGATTTGTGTAGTAAATTCCAGGCCTCTTCTATATTCTGGGTAAGAGAAGAAAACAGATAGCAGAAGAAAATGATATGTCAAAGAATACTAAATGCCATTAAGTGCTCAAGCTTCTCTAAACTGCTCTCTTCACACGTATCTTCTTGTATGTTTGCTCCTCTCAAGACAATTTTTAACTTTGGTTATCATCACAATTACTAATAATTTAGCAAAAAGTGGTGCCTACTGGTGTTCTTGGTAATAGGCCTACACTTAGGAGAATAGAAGGAAATATTTCAATGCTTTCTTTGTACTGAATGGTACTTGGTGGGCACATCTGTGAAACTCTCTGATATCTGACAGAAATTCTTTTCAGAGATACAGAAAGAGGGTGCAGGCCTGGACTATGAATCTCTTCAGCCTTTTTCACAACCTTTTCAGTAAAACATTTCTGAAAGGGTCTGTTTGAAAACAGAGATACTAATCACTAGCTTTCTTACCAATTATTGTTTTCTCAAATTAGAACAGTTTACCTTTTTATTATCCCTGCAAGAGATTCTTTGCTTTCCTCCATACAGCCAATTCTTCTCTGCACCAACCATCAACATCTCCTTAATTTAACAATTACCCACAAATAACACTTAAGAAAATAAAGGAGGGAGACACCTAGAAGGCAAAGTGGAAACTAGCTAAACAGATAGGTGCAAATCATCAATTAATTTTTCCCTTCCACAAGTAACTTACTGCCTAAGGCTCTCATCCAGAGCTACCTTTTTCTCAATACTGCTCCCCTCATTTACTGGTTGGTTTTCACCTCTTAAAATACATTGATTCAATTAATAATGTTAGATATGAAGCAAGCATTGCAGTTTTCTGTCTCCAAGGTGAAATAAGCAGCTGTATTCAAGACTATTTTTAACTAAATAAACTTCTCTAAGGAAAAGGATTATGACTGCAAAATCCCTTTCTGAGACTTTTATGAGTTTTCAAGACTCATTTTCTCTATTACATTTCTCTCAATGGTTCAAAAATCTGATTCCCCCTAACTTTTACTCATAGTGTAAAAGATCATATATAAAAATTTGGAAAAAAATTAGAAGGTATGAAGCAGCTGTGATACACGAAGAAACATCATTAGTTTATTGGAAAAATATCTGGAAATGCATTCTTTTAGTGTTTGGAGTCTGACCAATTGTTTTCAAAATATCCCTTTATCACCAGGAAGAGTTTACTGTGGACACAGTGTGGGAATTACCACATTAAGTAACTTGAAAAGCTCAGTTGATTAACAGGTGATCTTTAGTCTCAGTGTAAACTATTTTAATTACACAACTATCTTTTTAACAAGGCAAGAGTAGTAAGTTAAAAAAATAATTACAAGAGATAATTACAGATATAAGGGATTAATACTTTCAAAAAATGTATTATTTACTTTTAAGCAATTTTTTCCACATTTCTGATTTTCCACATTTTCTGTCATTTTGTTTCAATGATGTGTCAAGAAATTTCTAAAATTATTCTAAAGCTTCTGAATTTGCTTGTAGAAGTAAAATACTTCCATGGTAACATGAGTCTCCATACCATGCCTGTAACCCACAGGCTCAAATTTCAGTTTTGTATCATACTTGCATTATACTTACACTGCCAAAATTATTACGCAACAGATGTAATAAGACTTATCTGAAATTACTAAGAGCAATCAAAGCAATAAATCATAAATGTTAAAGAATTCCAAGGAATTTCATCAGAAAAAACCAGTACCTACAGCCTTCCTTTTAAGTTTTTTTCTTGATTTTGCTCTGGAATGACTCTTCTTTTCTCGTTGGTTTTCCATTAGTCTTTTGAGTAATTTAAAATGATGGGAACAACATTTAAGCTAACTTCTTGAGCTTAAAGACAGATCATATTTACTCTCTAATGTAATATTTGTTTGCTATCCTAGGATTTGTCTCTATCATTGTTGCTCATCAAATATGTTTTTCAAGTTGATTAGAATACAGAATGAAACTGTGGAAATTTGGGAGTCCACTTTTAGTTACTGTAAAACAGCAGCTAAAGTTTCCAGAGAGATCAGGGCTTTATTATGTTTGGTGGAACTAGTTAGAGAAGTGCTTTTCTGAACTCAAAGAATGTTAACAATGACCTTTTTTAGGTCATAGGAAACAAGCAAAACTCAAAATAAAATAAATTAAAAAAGCATACTATGGAATATTGGAAATGTCTGTAAGAATAGGAAAAACCTGTATTCAGTGCCAAGAAACTTCTGCAAAGCATGAAAACAAAGGAGAATTATGTCTTAATTATTACTGAGTGCTATAGATTCAAATGCTTCTGTCCAGAGGATTTAATAAGCAGAAAATGAAATAACTAAAAAAAGATTCTGAAAAGCTTTGTAGAGGTTCTGACCTCTTTATTTTGGACATGAACATTTATGAAAATCCACTAACTGACCGCACATAAAGTATTGCATTTGATATTCCAGTTGAATAAAATGAGGAACTATTTAAATATCTCTTGCTGATTCACCTGAATTTTTTAAGCTCTTCTCAGAAAGAGAGGTAGTTGAGAACTTTAGTTTTATTTTTTTAAATCCTCTATCATTTTAACCATATAACACAGGGAAAAAGCAGGAAAGAAAAGAAGGAAAGAAATGAAGGAACAGAAAATATTTTCTTGAAGAGTAGTCTTCAATGAGATATTCAGCACTATACAGAATCACACACACCAAGTAATTCTTTGAGCTTGATCCTATAGTCATATGTGCCAGCATAAATCCTGGAAAATTACACTAGGAAAGAGACTGTCTTAAAGCAAAACAGATGCTCATTTCTATTGCAATAATTTTGTTTTGCCAATTATAGTTCTGTCAATGATAAGACAATACAGTCACTGAATTTTCTGTGTACAATTTCACTATTATTTATGGCTGATTATTCAACCTGTCACTTTTCTAAAATCTTTTCATAATCACACTGAAGACAAGAATCTGATTAGCTGAATGCTAATTACTTTGGGGGAAAAGAAAGTTGAGAAGAATTTTTTTTTTCTCAGAAAGTACAGGTTCATCCAAATGAAAATTTCTCTGAAAACCAAAGCAGTTTTAAAATACTGTCTTCATTTGAATTTGGTTTTCCTTTATTTTCAGTTTATATTGTTGTGCATCACATTTTAGATTTTTGAAAATATTATTTTTGAAAGCTATTGATTAAAAACAATTTGTTATTATCAGTATCAAATATTTCAATGTTTCTACCTCTGAATTATGTTCATACAGAATATATCTATATTTTCCTCAGGACAGAAACCTTTTCCATACAGAGATACTAAAAAACCATAGGGAAACTTAAATCAACTTACCATTGATACTGAGCTATCAATTAATCCAATATCAAACATTCAAATACCTAGCCCATGGATACTAAGGAAAATAAATACATCATTTTCTTCCAGCTTAGTTATATTTGGCTGCCCTGGGGTTCACAGCTGTATTAAAGTCTTTCTTCTCTTACTTTCAGCTCTATACTCTCTAAATCAAGAGGTAGTTTCTGACTGGTACTTTAGGTTCCTTTACAATATGTATTACATAAGAAGCCTGACAGACTTGGCTCATCTTTACATTTTCAATTTTGGGGATTACTTTGTTTAGCCACTTATGCTGCTGTGATCTATGGCAGCTCTGTGGATTTTCTGAGTTGGTCGTAGAACATGATGGTCCTGGTCTTAGTATTTTTCAAAGCAGTATTAAAAATATAATAATTTCCCTGTCACACTGTTCTGAGCAGTACTTCCAGATCCTCATCTAGAGAGAATGATGGTGACTTGGCACATTACTATTTCAGCTTAACAATGGTTAGATGGAAGAGGTTACTAATTATACAATACCAATTAAGACATGGGGCTTTTCCTGGAGATTAATGACCAGCTAGCAGGAATTGTGTGCAAGGCTTTTAACCCCAGCCCGTCACTCACTGCATTGCAGTAGAATCAGATGGCATTCTCTGAAGGATATTGCTTTTCAGAATGACAAACATGGGTCTGCATATAAGTGCAGGGCTTTTTTTGCTCACCTACAGGGTATGTCTAGTAGCTGATAATGAAGCTACGAAGTAATTAATGAAAGGCAGGTGCATATAGAAAGAAAAAAAAAAACACAAACCACAATACTCTCCCCCTGAATACAACTAAGTATAGAAAAACAGTTGAATGCTCTACCATGAATTTTAACTACTTGAATTCCTTTTAGAGATAGGATCAGATATTTCACTGATTTAAATCAGACACTACTGACAACTAAATTAGCATTTTAAATCAGAACTTGCTTGAGTATTTGCATGCAGTCCCCCACACATAGCCATTTATCCTGTGCTGATTTAGGTCTTGAATGCATCCTGATGTGAGAAACAGTTTTCTTTCTGAATGAAGTTGAAGCATAAGCCTCTCATTCCACCTAACTGGAAAGTGGGAAGCTGAACCTATGTGCAGAGGGAACCTAATACTCACTCCCCACGAAATTGCCCAGCAACACTGGAAAACCCCCTTAGGTAATAATAATGGCCAGTCTTCGCGAGCGAAGATCCGGGGAAGGTCTTTACACCTTCCAGCCTGCGCATTGGATTTTTTAGGTGAGACACAGTGTGCGCGGAACTGAGCCCACCCTTTAATCCTAAGGTTCATCTGCCGGGGCCAAGCGAGCTTGGACGGTGGCAGCGAGGTCCTTAGGACGTAGGTGGGTTGCCTTTAAGGGCTAACGAGCCCCACCTGCCCGGGAGTGGCCCTGACCAGGAATCGAACCCAGGTCTCCGCGGTGATAGCGCGGCGCCTTTACCTCTAGACCACCAGGGGCTCACAACCCCCTTAGGTAGTGTTCTTTAAAAAGACAGTGATTGAAACCACGCTATCACTGCTACCTGGACTTCCAAACTGTCCCACAACAGTGCCTCATCCTTTTTCACCTTTCCCCCCCTTTGCAATCTACACCCAGCCATGGCCTGGGTCCAGTCGTGGTCCTTCACTCCTATTCCTATTAATTTCTTTTCTCTTCTACCTTGATTTCCTTTTTTTCTCTAAATTTAAAATAGGTATCTCTCTTCCCAGCAACATTTCTATAGCAGTTTGACCTGTGGTTCCAAAATAAATAACCTACTGGTTAACCTATCTGGCTGCAGAGAGAAGAGTTTTTTAGTAGCAGATGGACTACCTGGAGGCAGTGCCAAGAGGTGTCCAGTTGACTTGCTGCTACTATGCAAGAGAGGAAAATGGAGTGGTGCTTCTTTGAAGTTTAAAGAAAAATGAAGCTCGAGTTTCTGAAGGTCTGAGACATTAACTATCATATCAGTCCAGACTCCCTTATTTGGGTTTTCGTTCCCCTTTCGGAAGTGAGGACCTGAGTGAACTGCCAGCAAGGGTGAACTCTTTGTTCCTTCCTGGTTTCTCCATCCCAAGGTGTGCCTGGGGCAGCAAAGGGAGAAGGACAGAAGCTTTGCCAGTCTGCTGCCATTGTCAGGGGTCCTTTCTGATGATTTGGCAGGAGGATATCCCTGAATACTGAGGTAAAGTTCAGTGCCCCAAGCAGTACGCTGGTTATGCCATTCTTTTCCACAGCTTATGGTGGTAAAATAACACAACATGGCTTTCTAGGTAAATAAGTGAATCAGAAAAGGACACTGCTGCAATCTTTTAATGTCATCTTGTTCATGGGAGCTGCTGCAAGTCTCTTCTGCATGGTAACTCTCTCAAAGTCCAATCCCTTGGCCTCTCAAAGTCCAATCCCTTGGCCAGCAATTAGCAGTTTGCTTAGCTGAGACAGAATATTAAAGCCCAGTGCAGCATCCACACCTGTGCACACACAGCCATTCCTCTCTCTGCACACCACAGGCCGTGCCAGCACTGGCATCACAACAGCCCAGGCAGCTGCTCCAGGGTTCCTTCCTGCCCAAAACTGGAACAGCAATTTGTGTTTGCCAGGTTTCCATTTATCTACTGTGAGAAGGTCCTGCCTGCTGAGGAGCAATTGCATGCAGCCCAGGCTTATGCCACAGCTGTCCTGGTTGCTCTTTTCACCACACAGGCATTGTGCCTCTGCTCTTACTAATCCCAAGGGCCAGGCTGTCCAGGGCGCATTACAGATTTTCCTATGGGTCACAGAAGTGCCCCCTTTAACAGTACTTCTGCCATGGCCCATGTTGCCCCCTTACTTGCCATCCTGACACCTCTGTTGTCACCACCGTAATGTGCTGCCACAGTGATGAAACGTGAAATGAGGAACCCACTGCCACACCACATCCCAGCTCCGATGTCCCAGCTGGCAGCACTCGTGCTTGCTGGCATAGGGGAGAAGGGAAAGATGGGAAGAAAGGCCAGGAGGAGGTGGAGGTCGGGCACAAGGGAAAGAACGGGACCTCAGGCCAGGGGGAGCAGGGTTGGCATGGGAGGAAGGGAAGGGCAACAACTGCTGAGGCCTCAGAGACGGGGAACAGGCTGAGAGCAGTGCAGGGGTAGGTGCCTGGGAACAGCTGCTGAGGGATGGTTGGGAATCTCGGGACGGGGGTCTGGGAAGTGGGGATGAGGACGCAGAAGGGCCTGGGCAGGGTGGGGAGAGGCTCTGGAGCCAAAGTTGCAGCAGAGAGAGAGAAGGCACCAGCTGCTGGGGATGAGGCCAGGCTCCTGGGAAGGAGCCAAAGGCAGAGACTGGTTCTGGGGGAGTGGCAGAGCAGAAAGCATCCTGGCTCCAGGCCAGAGTGGAGAGCAGAGGCCTGGGAAGGAAAGGGACACACCGTTCCACAGGGGCCAGAGCCTCCACGGGGCAGAGCCAGGCAGCTGCTGCGGCCAGGGGAAAGGCACCAGGAGCCAAAACAGAGTCCTGGGAACACGGGAAAACAGCTGCAGTGGGATGGGCGGGACGGTAAAGCTGCAAATGTAGGCTTTGGGGGATGAAAAATGGCACAGCTGCTGAGGAATACATGGAGAGGGGAGGAGGAGAGGAGTCAGAAGCCATGGCCGAGGGGAAAGGATCCATTGACCACTCCAATGAAAGAGAAAAATAACTGAGACAGAAATAATTGAGAATATCCCCATTTTAAAAGCAAAATACTTTATCTTTTTATAAAGCAGTTACATTGTTTTGTCTTCTTAAGTACTATCAAAACAGTGGGAGCACACGCTGACAGCCTCATGGACAGACTGTGGATGCTGGGGGGACCTCCTGTCTGCTGCAGTGGCTGCAGCATCCAGCCCTTACAGTTGCTGCCTAGATGAAATGGCTCTCCCATGCTCCTAGAGAGGCTCTGCCATGTACAGCAGCTTCAGTCAGTCATTATCTGGTGCAGAACTGGCCAGATTGCACCTGGGCATTACATCACAGCTCTGTAGGCAGATGAGGTGGAGGTTACACCTCCAAAACACCACTGTTGTTTGTGGTAAAGATAGTGCACAATTTTCTGGCACAGGGTTTCAAAAGTTATTTTTTTTCTGGTAAAGGGCTTTAAAGGCCTCACCTTTGAAAGCACTGCAGCCAAGTTAATCCACGTTCAGGATCTTACCATTTGGTGCCTCGGAACTTCAGTTTGGGACAGTGGCCTCTGTGCCTGTCACCAAGACATTTCCTTTCCCACAGCTGACATCACAATCCTGAAACAGCCACAGAGGCAGTGGGGTCTTTGCAGAGGGAAATTGCAGTCATCAGATCGTGTCTCCTGTGCGTCTGTACAAGTTCCGACTTCAGCTTGTGAATGAGGGCTGGAGCTGATGGCAGGCAGCATGATTGTAGTGGTATAGAAAACTGTGATAGAGGAAACAGCTTCCACATTTAGACTCGTACGTCGTAGATACTGCCATGGATACCAGTGTTGCTAAGCATGCTGCTTCCTAGGGAAATCTGTGCTTGTGGAAGCACAGGCTTGTGGGACTACTTTAATTTAAGGATAATATTAATGTACCTTGTGGGAAGACATATAACACTAAGCCAAGCCCATCCTAGATACTGCAGAGATGCAAAAAGTTCAGTTATAACTACTGCAAGTCAATGATTTGTTTTAATTACCACAGGGAAATTGCTAGTGTAGACCATGCTGTCAGTAATAAGTATAGCTGAAACTGAACTTAATGGAGTTACGGCCTATTTATCCAGGAGAAAATCTTGTATTTAAAATGTTATTTATTACTTTCTCTATTTTATAAGGTTTTGTTTCAGTACTCCTCTGTAACGTTCTTCTTTGCGACTTCTCTTGCATACAAGTCCATATCTTTAATTTCATCATCTCAAAATTCCCCTTTGATACTCTCACTTTCTCGGCATATGGAATTCTTTTTTTCCTCTTTCCTGGTATTACTTTTTTGCATATTTCTATTGTTCATCTCCCACTTTTGTTGTCAGCCACATTTGCATCATTATGCCTTTTTTCCCATGTACAGTATGAAACTATGATGAAATAAGATAAACAAAAATATACTTGTTTTCAAAACGAAGAAGGATAAGGGATTTTCATGTGTATAGTCGAGCTATTATCTTCTTTTTCTTTGGTTCCCTAGTAACTTCACTGATAAAATAACTTTAGGAAGTGAACTCTTTTTTTCCTTTTGCCTTCCAGATGTCTGGTATTGAATTTATTTTCCCATAAAATAGTTCTCCATAAGAATGACATCCCTAATCTGTACATAACTCATTATTTTATTCAGTTTTCAAAGGATATAATCAGCAATAAAAAGGAGGCATTGTAATTAGCAGCCACATTAAAAAGAAATGGTTTTATCTGCCTTCCTCTCTGTTAAGGCACTGAAGCCACTTGCCCCTCTACTCCTAACACTTCTGGGCTGTCAAGGTATAAAGGTGTGAGAATATGCCTATGTAGTTTTTCCTTTATTTGTTATACAACTTCTGCTGGTATCCAGAAAATTAATATTGAGAGCAGAGTGCTTGAATCACTTCTCACCATTGTACTCAGTAATTCACTTAGCAGCATTTAGCAGGTCTAGACAGAGAAGTAAAGCTAACCATTATCATTAGAATATGGAGATTTCACGTTTATTGTTATGTTTCTTATGCTTTTTGATCAACAAACACAATTAAATATCAAATCTTTCAGTAGAGCCCTGACACATTGTTATTTTCTTAAGTGGCATCTTCACTCAAGGCATGCTGATATTGAGGCCATGGATTAATATTTCTGTAGAATAACAATAGCAGTGCTTACACTCTTCCTTTTACTACTTTTGCATCTTTCAGGTATTTGTCTAAACGAGATTTAGCTCACTAAATATCCTGCTATGACAGAAAGAATTCTGTGCTGATTTAAAGGAAAAATAACTGAGTATGTTATATGTCCTTTTTTAGGAATATTTCTATCTCAAGTTTTTCAGTGAGAAAATGTTATGGAACACAAATTTTTAGAGTTTAAGTCAATATGGCTATTAAAAAAATCTTTAAAAATTACTTAAATACATAAAATTCTTTCTAACATAACAATTTGTCAGCTCTTCCTAAGTACTAACTCATTCAGATACTGTAGATACCTCTGTCTCTTTAACTACATTATATAAATTAAAAATGAAAACCTGCATATGTAGTACTTTTAAAAGCAGAAAATAACCAATTCTCCTTTGCAGGTGAGTAAGCAGCAGTCCCAAAGTAGTCAGAAAAACTAATGAATGCAATGATACACGAATGGCTATGCCATTATTAGGTAATACAACTTAAAGTTCCAGGCTTACATGTTAAATGCTCAATAAGGTTCTTGTTTCTTTAACACCTGCTGACTCCCAGAGAGACAGTCAAGGACCAAGCCATTTGGGTACTATATCCCTAATTCAAGTAAGTCAGCTGATACAAGGCAGCCATTTTATAGCTTAATATCAGTACAGATGTCCTGAACAAGGGAAATCAAGTTTATTTTCTGCTTTCTGACAGATGCATGAGAAGAACTTTGTGTTTTACTTGCCAGAAGCATTCATACATTTCAGTTAAAAGTAATGTGGCCAGAATTTGGCAAACAGATGTCATAAATAATAATAATTAAAAAAAAAAGGCATAAAGATCTGTTTAAGGTCAAGTGATTTTGGAACTTAAGCAATTCCATGTGAAAATGTGACACATACTTATGTATGATTTCTTCAAATCTTACCTTTCAGTGCTAATCATAAATGCTAAAGGAAATCACTATTTGATAGTTAACAGGACTTAGGCAGTGTCCCTCATGGAATTTTCCCATGAACAAAAGTGATTATTAAAATGTCCTGACATTAATTTATAAAGACACAGGCTTAAACATACTAATTGCATAAGGGTAAAACACAGGTAAATTATTTTCAAAACAAACTTATACAGCAGGCTACCAACTCTTTGATGCTTTCTGTTGTTTTTTCCATTTTTTTTTTTCTTTTCTTCTTTTATGACTACAAGGAAATAGGTAATAAAAGCATTACTGTGAATTAATCTCTAAGGACTATGAGGAAGGGAGATATGGTTTTGCAGCTTGTATACGCATTATCCTATCTCTTGCTCTCTGCCCACTGAAAAAGTCATCATCTTTGGAAGCGACAGGTCATCTCAGGCACCTTGATAGGTCTGGCTGTAGAAAAAGACATCCTCACAAATACCACAATGAAGTTCATATGCCTTGCATACGATATTGTCAGAAGAATATGCTCAATAATACACTAAGTTTTAAAGGACCTATTCTCTAATGTTCTGCAGCTGGAGCTAAGACTTCAACTTAACTTCAAGCAAAAATTGTAAAGGCTTTTACAGGTTACTTTCACCAAGAAGAAAAGATCCCTTTAGTCTTTTTACATGTTCATGTTTTTATGTTTTGATATGAGATGCACTTGCCCAGGTAGCTAAAATTTATTCTAAAGAGAATTTTTTAATATCTATCTATCTATCTATCTATCTACATACACATGTATCCAATTCATTAAAAAAAAACAGGCACTGGAGGTAAATGCTGTAGCCACTAAACTATTGATGCTGCAGGGATACAGCTCTCTGCTTCTAAACTGAAATGAGGATTATTTCTTACAAGTGGCATGTTTCTGTGGGAGTATTTCATTAAAATTCTTAATGATATTCTAATGATGAATCACTTCATTAAAAAAAATATTCAGCTTAGCTATGTGTAAGCATATTTTAATCAGAAGGCACACTGTATAAGTTTGTGCTTCAAAATGAAACGAAAATTTAAGGCTTTCGGAAGTGGACTTTCTATTAGTATAATACAGTACTAGGGACCATCTAGAGATAGTGTAAAAGATGTGAGTGGTAAACATTGTTTTCTGTGTCTCTACACCACATTTTCCTGAAGGCACATTCCTGTTTCTGTTTTTAAGAGAGACCTTCAGTTATAAAAAAAATTCAATAAAACTTTGTTCACCTTTAAACTCTCAGGCTTATATGTTAGCTAACTTCCTTTGAATTTCCCTTTCCTTACAAAATTACCACATGGAATTCTTTGGCCTGTATTATACAGGATATAGCATTAGATAATCATGGACTAAACATATATGTGGTGGCTCCAGATCATTACAGCAGTCAAACAGTAATTTAACAATTCTAAAGACAGTTATTGCAGCATCACCATTTTTTAAAATTCAAGTAAGATCCCAGAAGCTGTACACAACTTCTGCCTATTTTCACCCCAGATATTTTTACTGAATAGCTCCTCAGTAGCTAAGAAGAGCTATAAATTTGTTTTCACACATAAGGGCTCATTAAATTGCTGGATTGCAAGACTGTATAAATTATTTATCCCTATAGAGAAACAGGTTTTAAAATTCACAGTTTAGAATAGGCTCTAATTCCCCTCTCATATACAGAGTCACTGATGTAATTAAAGGTTAAAATAAAGGAGATCAAATGTTAAAAGGATAAACGTGTTCCCTCTCTCCTGAGCTCAGGCACACAAAGCGCTGCCGTGCTTCCTCTCCTTGTTAGCTGATGCTGAAGGCCCTTGACTGTCTGCCTCCTTAATTATTTCAGGTTAGAAACAGAGTTTAGCCCATGTTTTTATTATGCTTTCAGTGCTAGTGGATAGATCATTCCTTTCAATCTTTCCTTGGCCAGGGGAAAAGTAAGAACAAAAGAAAATACTCTATTTCCATGGGAAATGGCAGGTGAAGCACTGTCACAGGTAATGGAAGTTCTACCAGAAAGAGTTCCTCAGCTTCCTCAAGCTTCAGCCTCATGTCAGACTAACTTACAGGCTGAGCTAGCCTACCTGGTCTCCATATTGTCAAATGATGAAGGTAAAATCTTTACAAAGGGAAAGGCTAATACGTTCCCTCATGAATTCTAATGACAGACAGTGTTTCCAAACCTTCAGTGATACCATTATAACCTTTATAGACTATAATCGATTTTTATGTCTCACAAACAGGCAATCTACAATTTATAAGCTACATCATTAGACTTTTTCTCATTGCTTTTATCTTCTTCTTGGTGATGTATAATGTGTTGCTAGTAAGGAAAACTGATTAATTCTTTTCTTTTTGCCCTTGATTTTTGGACTATTTTTTTTTTTTACTTCCTCAGCTATTTTGGTTCTAAAGAGTGAAAAACTCATCCCAAATAAAGCCTTAGTTTTTTGTTGTTGTTGTTTTTGGTTTGTGGGGTTTTTTAAATTTTTTTTGTTAATAACTCCCTTGGACCTCTCCATGACTGAATTGATAGAGTGGTAAGATAAAAGCAAGGTTAGCTTTCTGACTACAGGTCCAGTGTGGGCTTCAGAATCACTCAGAATGAAATTGCATTCACTTTATCTGCTGATCTTCACAGGTAATTGCATTTCACGGAAGTCGGGGGCAGCTGTCTCTCTTGGAGCCTTTCCTATCCCCCGCAACGCCGATGAGGCTTCTCTGCCAGAACATTTGAACCTTTGCTTCACAGGACAAGAAACAACAACAGCTGCATTACAGGGCATGCACTGGAAACCACACACACTGCTTCTGTATCGAATCCAAAGATGGGCACACAAAATAACTTCTGAAGGCAATTTGATTTTAGCTTTTTCAATATGAAATATTTTCAATTTTGTTTTCAACATGATTTTCAAGACACGAGAGCTTTGTAATATTGCATATAGATAGCTTTCTTTTACGAACTCCATTAACAACTTTGAGCCAGAAGTCCTGGTGTTCTGTTGTTCCATTTATGTCCCTTTCTACGTACATTTATAAGAAACTGTATGATATATATTTACTGAAGTGTATTTTGTATTAGATTAGGCAGCATTACAACACACCACCATGTAAAACTTTCTAAATCCCACCTTTGGAGTAAGCAATAAAAAGAAGTTAAATGAAATTACACTGTGTGTGAGAAATAATCATTACAAGGAGTGACCAAAGGCCAGAGAGAGTGGTCCAATGGAGACAAATAAGCAAAAGAATAAATACACTGAATAAAGAAGAGTGAGCCCCTTGAATAATAAACCCCTTAATCAGATCTTTATAGAAAACATAGGTTGGGGGTAAAACTAGGAAGGTTGAAATGAAGAGGCAAACATCACTGAAAATTGGAAATGGAGAAATGGAAAAGGAACCCATATTAAGGAACAGAAATGGGAAGACATAGCAGTAAGGGGAGGGGTAGGGAATTTGAGGAGATTCTAAAGAATAAAATATTTCCTATAAACCCTTCAGAACTATAGAGACCATCTGCAGTAATACAGACCATCTAAACCCAATTATGATTGCTACATATATTTCCTTATCTTTATTACTCTGTTTAATATCATTCAATAAGGAATATGAGTAATACTGACTTAGTATAAGAATGAAATATCTGAGGGAGGAAATTTAAGTGGAATGTGGTTCAACATCAAAAAAGAATCAGCAATGCAAATCAGACAATGTGATAACTGGGGAATGCTAAAACGAAACTTCATGAGAATATCAGACATCCTGTCATTTCTGGAGAACATGATCAACACGAGTATTATATTCATTTACAAAAAAAAAAAAAAAAAAAAAAGATTTACGGATAGTAATAGGTATATCTTCCTAAATTGGAATGGCACGTGAGTTAAAAGAGAAGGAGCCCTGCAGTGAAATGAGTGCAGCTGACTGTCACAGAGATATCAACAGCAAATTGCAGAAGTGCTGAACTGAAGATTATATGGCATTTTTTGGCACACAACTGTAAGCAGAATCAACAGGAAGCATATAGTCATAGTCCAGTAGCAAAGTCAGCAAGACGTTTCAACAAATGTTTACACTGACAGGAAGCCTTTTGGTGAAACTGTAATGGAACCTGGACCAATTAGCTAGTATCTTCCTAAAGCATGAAATTTGTGGCAGATAAAATCCAAATTATATAATCAGATTAACATGAGATGGAAATATTTAGAGATACTAGTCTTGTAGTATACTTACTACACTGTCTACACAGAGTGTATACACTTTACGTATATACTACTGTCTTAAAAATGTTAAATAATCACCTTTACATAGCTCCACACTTCAGATGGTGCAGAGTCAAAACAATCATTTTGCAGAAGTTTATATGAAACTGAAGGCAAATGCATTTCGTGATGATGGACTTGCATGCCAGTAGAAGGCTCTGAATGGTTGCTCTGATCAACCAATTCAGGAGTCTGAACCAGCATGTTTGGAAAAGCAAGTCATGAGAACATGGAATGTTACTGGACTTGACTCTTTCTGGTTGCTTTATTTAAATTTTAGGAATTAAAGAATTAAGTGCAAGACTAAGAAAAAAGAGCACAAACAAGAGGAATGCAAAAATAAAACAGAAATCTAAAGAAGAGTGAAGAGAAAACATTTTTCTGTTCACACTAGAAGAGTGAACAGAAAAATTTGAGTTGGAGGGGGACACTATTAGTTGATAGAGAGCCAAATAAACATAAACCAGAACAATCTTTGCCTATTCAGAGATTAAGTTCCAGGATATCCTCTAGGAAAATGCTACCTTATAGCTAGCCTTCCCGAAATAAGATACATTCAGTGCTGCTATCAAATTCTGACATTAGCACTGCTGTCAGTTATTAGTTCTTGGATACTTCCTAAATATTTTGTGAAAGCACCTGTTCTGAGTAAAACAATATATAGTCCAACAGCATCCTGCTGCTTTACTACTATTTTTTCCCATGCTCCAGACTGGCCATATGGTTAGTTTATTTGATAATTTTCTCAAGAATGACTACTCATTGAAATGGCCAGTTTGAAGGTCTTACCCCTCAGAGAGATCTTGTACTGCATTTCCAGCAATCTCATCTCTTACAGAAGCAAGAATCCTATTTTGCTACTTTTAAGAGCACACCTGAGTGGTAGATTTCTTTCATTTTCCTTGGATTCTATACTGACCTTTAATCAATGAGCTTAAAATATGTCCTTCATTTTGTCACTCAGAAGTCTGCTGTATTTCCATGACAAGAACTAGATAATTCTTTCTTTTTTTCATACAACTGGTTATATCAATTTTTATCTTTTCACAGTACAAACATATCATATTCATTAAGAATAAAGTACTTGCTTTAATTTCACATGTATTGTATAAGAATTCTCCTTTCAGTATTTTTTATTCTATATAATTTGTAATCCTTTCATATGTAATTATACTTCTGAATACACTTTTTCTCTGTAAGTGGAACACAAATTCAAATAAAAATATTCTGGCTTGTCAAAAAGAGAAGTTCAGGACAATAATAATTCTTTTTGGAAGAGCCAAATCAACAAGTTCCTTGTGGAAACAATCTAAAAAAAAAAAATTATCTCTAGATATAAGTGGGATAATAAAGAATAGAAAAATGTGTTTACATTCCCTCCGCAAGCTAGGTAACTTCTATTTGTTATCTCTTTCTTTCACAGCACATACCAGAAGGAGTAATGCAACTACAAACAATTAAGTCAGTTTTCAAGCCTTTGAGATCACAATGGGCACAAATGATGTCAGGTTGCTCTTATCATTATTTGATCTAAGAGAACTCTCATGCATCAGATTGGATGCAACCATACCACCAAATCCACAAACAAACTTTGTAAATGACAAAATTTTCCAGGATTTAAATGCAATGAAAATTTTATACTAAAATGGTATTTAGTGCAGAACCCACTAACTCATTAATTCTTATATTTTGAATGCGCTGCAAATACAGTACAAACCACAAGCTAGAAGTCCTTCAGGCTCACTTCAGGCACAGAGAGAATGCGACCTCTCAAGAGGACTTAGGGAAAAAAAATGTATTCCTGAGCATATTTAGAAAGTTTTGACAGTCATGCTGTTTAAGTTAGGTAGCTCATGAAAGATTTTTATATAATAAAATTTCTAAAAATACAATGAAATGATATTTCACCCAAGAATAACCTAATCCTCCTTAACATCTTTGCATAGGGATTAGAGCAAATAAAACCAAGTCTGTTAGTATTTTTATGAGAAAGTAGATCCAGGCAGAAATTGGGTATGACACTGACATCCACTGACATTTAAAGAAGACTGAATTTAAAAATCAAATATAGTCCTCAAATATATATCTAACATATATACGGATGGATATATCTGAAATTTAGCATGCTATTATCAATTAATGGCTAAGTATAAAATCTTTAGGATTTTATTCTATCTCAAGTTAGTTGTTGAATGACATTGCACTGTGCAATTTTTTACTCAGAGTTTGTGGCAAGACAAAACAATCAGAAATTTATGTCCTTCACTGCTGACATGTGTGATTTGATTATCACTTGTCAATTTGGTATTATTCTTAATGAAATTTACAAAATCTCAAGATCAGAATTCAAAGTCCCAAAACTAACGACTATGCAACTATCTTTTTCACAGCTTGAAATCTGCTTGTATTTTGAGGCTTTTTTAAAGGTGCCACAAGGAAACCCTAAATAAACATATAATGTTGTCTCTTAAATATTACCTAAATATTCCCAAATTTCTGTTGATGAATAGTGTCTGTTAAAAACTGTTTTATGATATGGCTACAGAAAAAACTTGATACATTCTCCCAGACTCCAAACATTTTCTTTGTAGGTAAGCAGTTTCAGTAGAATAAAAATGTATGTTTTCCACCCCCCCCCCAAAAAAAGTGCTGTGTCATCATTAGCAGGAATAGTACCTTGCAGAATAGAATAAATAGAGAGGAAACATTACTTTCATATGTTTCCCCCAAAGGAAAAATATTTTTTCTACTAAAGAAACTGAACATATAATTTTTGTCTGAGATCATTACTGAAAACAGCCAATCAAAGGCAGCAACAGGTTTCTGGCACATGCAAATACCAGTGATTTAAAACATACAGCATTCAGAATTTGGGAATGTAAGATTTTGAAGGAGATTACCAGATGTTTCAAAGTTAGAGTAATTTTTTTTTTTTTTTTTTTTTTTTGCTTAGGAATGGTGTATCAGATATAGCATAAACTATTCCATTAAGTATGTAGCTCCAGCGATCCTATGGTGTCAACATACACAGCTATGAAAATGAAAGACGTGAAAAGCAATATGACGTACTCATAACGTAATCTGGCAATGAACCATAGAAGATATGCTGTCTTACCTTTTAATATATTCTGCCATAGTTTAGCAAGATTAGGAAATACCTGTGTAGTGTGACAGATTGCTTCTCAGAGCAGATATGGTAACCGAAGGTACAAAAGAAAGTTTGTCAGCAAATTCCTACAGACCTCATGAAAGGTGAGTAAGTATGCTCTGTGCCTAGAAAAACTCATAAAATCTTGTTATGTGTATGGCTATTTCCATTTAAAAATATGCTTGAGTACATGCATAAATTATAACAAAGATTTACTTTTTCCAGAGGATGGAGCAGAGTACTATATTATAGTCTTCAAAGCTACTGACTCTATGTTTCCTCACTACTTAGTTGAATTAAAGTATCAGAATAAAAAGAATTTGAAGATGAAATACACATATCAGCATTGTTCTACTGGATAACATATTATTTCATACACCGGTAATTTTTTCAAGACTACTGAGTAACTGGTCCATTTATTATTGGGTTTTTTGTGTATTCCATTAATGATTAAACATTTATGACAGATAGATAATACTTAACTTCTCTCTTTGATTATGGGTTTACATGTTCAGTACACTTGCTCACAGATTTGAAGGACTGAATTCTCCATGCTCTCTCCTGCAATCATAAATTTGCTGACATTTCATTTAGTCAAAGTGCTTTGCTTTCTCAAAACCCCTTGTCATTCTACTTAAAATCAAACTGAAATTGAGAACATTGGGTCAGCACTGTGGATTGCTCATTCTGGGATTTTGTCTGTGTCATTAGACAGAGCTTCTATTTAATCACTTTTTTCTTGTGATCCGATTTATTAGCCTAGCTTAGCTGTGCAGTCCAGTTGAATGTATTATGCACAAGTACCCATGAAAAGGAGCTAGCACAGCAGTGGCTATGCATTACCATCTAGCACGTGGTGATACCTAACAATCCAGGAACGGGAATGCAATCTATGATTCCCTTTCATATATATTTAACCATTTCTTTTTCCTGTAGATTTTGCATTCTTAACTAGGTGACCATCTTCTATGACAGAGGTGAAAAACACCAAATGGTAAACAATGGACTGTCTGTTCAGTTCCAGTTACATGTTTTCATATGGTCATTTGGGCAGTCTATCTATTCTTTTATACACATCTATCCATTTTTCATGAATAACAAGTGAATTACTTGTTAGTCTACTAACTACTATCTAAAGATACGTTCATGACACATTCATGGCACCAAAGCTAAAGTCATTTAAGCTACATATACCTGAGACCTTCATTGGATATATTTTTTGTGAACAATAATAACTAACTTCTCTAAAAGAGATCTAAAGTAGTCTGAGGTAGAACCAAACCCCTTGATCCAAAACTTTCTGAAATCAGAAAGAATATTCTCTTCCTTTCAAAGATTGCCTGAGGAGAATCATTCCACTGTTACATTGATGAAAATCAGATCTTCATTTCAATTCAAATACAGATGAAGGAATTCATCTTATGCTTGCAGGCAAATTCCTAGTAAAAGAGGAACCAAAAATCTAGAAATTTAGGAAAGTATTTTTTCCTCTTTACTAGCTAATCAGTCTGTTTTGTTCAGAATAGCCTTTATGTAACCAGGTATTAAGGAAAATCACTGTTTCCCTCTTACACCTTTTTTTATACAAAGGACATTCTATGACATTTTGTAAACGCTTTTTGCTGGAAAGCTCTAAAATACTTCAAAAAATAACATCAGCAAGTACCATTACAGTGAAGTATGTCTAAGAAAATTCTTATCAGCTGAGATTTGTCCTAAAAAAATACAATTTTACACATACTTTTGGAGGTTTTCAGTTCATTTCCAAAAAGCATCTTTGCTGTTGCTTCCAAAGGAGATAAAACTAAGAATTTTTTGATGGTACAATATTGAAGGACCCCTTTATAAATAAACACCTTTTTACTCAAGAATATACTAATCTTTTTAACAGATCCCATTGCCTTGTCATGCTTTGATAAATAAGCCACAAACCAGACTCAAATTGTTTATTCCAAAGAAGAACATTTGTTTATAAAGAATATGTATGAATACATCAGGAACTTACTTGCCCCTAAAGCAATCTGGAACACCCTAAGTTACAATAATTTATTCATTACTTTTGCTCCAGTGTTTGTATCTCAACTACAGCTCAATACTGTATATAATATGTAACTTCTAAAACCGTAAATTAGATCACCATCTTTTGTAGTAGGTATTGGTAGAAATATAGGAAAATATGCTCTGAAATCTCAGACACCACTAAGTAAAACAGACAGAGAATGGTAAGAAGGCAGTGAATATTATTGACCTTATTTTATGGATGCAAAACTGCAAGAAAGATTAAATACTTGAGATATATAAAGAACTTGTAATAGAATAGTGAAAATAAAATAGCAATTCCAAATCCCATTTCCAGTACTTAATTACTTCTCAGTTCTTGATCTCTTTTTTTTTTATTTTTCCATTTTATGCTTCCAGATGTCTACCATTCATCTGATGTAATCATTTATGAAGGATCCAGTTTCTAAAGAAGAAATAATATCTGGGTACAAAGCTAAAAAGGTTTGTTTCATAATAAGTGTTTCTTAACCACAGCCAACTCTGCAAAACAAAATCCAATTGCAAACCCTAAAAGCAAAGGTCACTATCACCATTAAAATGATTTTCTGAAGAAACCCAGCATTTCAGAGGAGAACTTGTAGCTGGTTGTAGATTAAATATCATGCAGTTCTTACCAAGTAAAACCGTCAGTAAGAACAACTCGCAGTAAGAAGTGTAGGATGAGACTCAGGGAGAGACTGTTACACACCCCTTAGGGACAGGTAGTTCACAACACATTCAGAGACCAATAATTCACTGCAACTTGGTTGAACATGATATACTACTGTAATATCTAATAAAATTCCAGATATTTTTATTACGTTCTTCTCCTGGTATCAGTTATTTCATTACAAAAGGTTTACTTCAACAATATTGCCAGTCTCCTATTTTATCAACAGTTTCCAAGCTATCCTTTGCATAAAGTCAGAGAAAACACCGTCATATTGAAATTCAGCTGAAAAACTTAAAAAAATTAATAAATGCAGGAACCTGTTTTGAATGCAGGAAAAAGGAAAGCAACTCTCAAAAATACTTTTGACAGCTATGAAAATTTTGTTACTAAGAGGTTTTCTAAGATTTGATTTAAAAGTGATGCTAGTGGGTTACAGAAAACGGAGGTCCAGTTCCCAAGCTCAACCAAAAAACTTTGTGATTTTTATTACCATAGAATACAGTGAGGCTAACAGGCATATTGAGAGACAAGTTTAAATTATATACCTTTGAAAACAGACTCCTTTTAAAAGACAGAAAATATTTTTCAAATCACTGAAATAATTCTTTTTTGTTTTCTGGCCAGAACATTGACAATAAATAATGCTTGTACGAATCAATCACAGCCATATGGACAGAAAGTCAAGGAGATGTATACAAGAGTTACATGCCCACTTCTCCTGTAGCTGAGAGGGCAAAGACCTTGGCTCCCCTTACGCTACTGCATATTTGCTATCAGAAAACTCCAATTTGCCCCTTCGGATCAACTGGCAAAATTGCAGAGGAACTGCTCTATCCAAATGATCTGAATTTAGCAAAGTCCACCCTAGAGAATTATTTATCTTTACCCAAACCCTTGAGGCAGGACTAACCTGCAGCACAATTTCCGATGTGTTGGGAGCAGATGTGAGAGAGTATTAACCTTACCTGCAGTGGCCATACTGTTTCACTTAGAGCAGTCAGCTTCATTTGCTGTTAGAAATGAAAATTTCTGACATAAAATATTATTTGCATCAATTTTAAAAACACTGAAGACTACCTAATTTTTAATCTCACTATTATAAATCCCAGAGATAACACTTGAACAATAGAAAAATAGATACACCTGTTCTTAATAAGAGAAGTATTGCTTCTTTTTTTTTTCGTTTAGGAGTCTTTGCAAAGTTACATTTAGGACAAGTTGTTTCCTATACATTAATTAAATTGAGAAGAGTTTTTAGCCAGTTTTTGAAATGCATGAATGCCGTAAACAACCACAGAAGTTAATATTTTGAGAAGTCTGGTAAGTACAGGTAGTAGATTTAATGGTGATCGAACTGTCAATACATTTTTATTGATATCCTATGGTCCCACTAGTCTACTAAACTTTTCCTTCACTCTTCGTATATACCTTCTGTATTTAAAAAAAAAAAAAAAATTTGCAGAGCAGTACTGCTGAGCTAGGGACATATTTTAAATGACAGTAAAATCAGACTGTATTAAATTATACTCCCTTCACTGCTTAGCAAAAAACAGCCTTTAGGGATGTTACATAGGACTTGGATTTCTGACTGGTACTATTTTGCTGCAGAATTTAAGCTTTCCTAAAGAAATAGCACTACAATTCTTTCCTAGAAAATGCAGCAAAAAGGTGGTAAATGACACATTCATTGAGCTTGAAGAAAATTTATATGCATACAGACATCTGAGTCTAAATTCATCATTATTCATTAAAAAAGGCATTTCTAAAGATGGATCTAATTAGATTACATACTAGGCATGACATTTATAATATGTAAATCCATGAACAGTTATCTTTAAAAATTATAAATATTAATTGGTTGTCTATGATTCTGAAGTTTAGCTTGTATCTGAGTATGGTCAAACCACAATTTAAATTCTTTATTTGATCATTGCACTTTTTTATTTTAAAAAATTTTCTATTCATTCTAACACATATAATCCCATTTAAATCAGTGGGAGTAATAACATTTAATATTCCTTAAAATGTCACTAGATGATTAAATACCATGAGGTAACACATAGGATAATCATATGCTTTTAAATAGCCATATTGTATTATTAAAATAAGTATCGTTATCTGCAGCATACTAGTACACACATTAATTTATACTGCACATCAAGGGGATAAAATTATTCATACAAATAATCCAATGAAATACAGTGGGACCATCTGTGAATTCAGTGATCATAAAGAAATTCATCGGGAATTTGACTGTGACTTTATTCTGTGTCAACTCCTGCCCTAAAAGCTTCTTATTTGTCTTCTTTCTAGGCAAATAGGACGTCGTATAACATATATAAATCATGGAAAGGAAAAGGGAAAATAAATATTTTTAATCTTCAGATCTTTTTTTAACACACAGGGAAAGAAAGAGAAACTAGTTCTGTACATACAGAAAGTAACCATCTCTACATCAGGAGAACAATAATAAAGGTGTGTTCAAAGAACCTGGCACATTAATAAATGTAGCTCTTATAAAGACATAAGTGTCTTAAAAATATTGGCTGGTCATATCAAAGACAAAAACTGCATTTCTGGGTATTGAGTACAGAATATTGTACTGTGGCTATGCTATTCCTTATATTAAACTTTTACAGGAGGAGTTTAAGAAGTATTTTTAGGGAACTTTAATGGCAACAGATGATAAGCAGATGTGCAAATACCATGCCTGCATTTTATTTTAAAACCTCAATTCATTGGAAAAAACGATTCTGAAATGTACTGAAACAGTTTTGTCTTACATTTCTTCTTTTTCAGTCTTAAAAAAATATATTTTATTTAGTCACAAAAAAAATCTCAACTGAAAATCTGACATTTATGTTAGCAGTAGTATCTCCCCAAGGGAACTCTAAGTAACATTATTTTCCATTCTGATTCCTTTTGACTTCAGTCTTATTTTGAAGCAGAAATATAAAAAACATTTGGGCAGGAGTAACTTGACTTTTGTGTTTGAGCCTTTTGTCAACCCCTTGAAAGCCCACCACGACCTGTTCAAGTTGCAAATTTTCTCAAAAATATGTTTGTGCAGTATTAGTAGAGATGTCTTGGATTGTACTAGTCAGCTCCTGAAAGACTGTGTTAACTTCAGCCTCAGCAGGTCTTCGAGGTTTCTGTAGCCTATGCTAGGTCCAGCTACCCAGTTTTGGACCAGGGGAAGTGTCAATCCAACAGCAACTTCCCTGCTGGGAGTGGGCCCTGAGGAAAACGAGCTTCCTCATTCAAGCGCAGAAAGCACAATGACTGGGGCTGGGATGTCTGCGTGGGAATCAAGTCTTTAAAACCTAAAAAAAATTATACACGCTGACTATTTTACTATCTTAAAAGAATGTTCTTTGGGCCGTAAAGTCAAAAATAGCAGCTCTGAGACATAAGGCTTCTTACGCAACTTAGATCCATCTACTTTATTCATATAGGGTAAGATATAGCCTTTAATTACACAGTTTAATGCAATTCTCTCCAGAGCTTCCTTCACTTCATCTGTACACAGAAGAGAACTATTCTTAGCAATAAGTAATGACGAAGTAACAAAGAAAGCTCTTGTGCCAATGAGCAGTGCACCCACCCCTGCAATACACCAGACCCTTGTGAAAAGGAGTGGGGTGTACCTCATAGCAAGGAGAGGTGAATGCTGTGGGGAAGAAATATATTCTATTCCCTTCTCTCCTAAAATCCTATGTGATTTTGGTCAGGTTTTTAAAGACAGGCATTTTCTGGGTGGTCATTCCTAAAGTTGTTCAGGATATTAGCACCTTTAGAGAGCGTGCCGCGCTGGATATCCCAGAATATACGGTGCTGATCACTCAAACCTCTAATCTGAAGGCAGGGAGAGCTGTACTTTGAAGTTATAGTGGACGCTTAACGTATGTGGTATCACATGTGAAGTAATCAGAAGAACTTCAGATGGGCACTCAGTGAATGTTTTTACCTGCAGTCTCTATTGCCTCAGTTCTCCTCTACGAACGGGACAATAGCATCTGTCATCTTACATAGGCATTGTGTAATTTTTAATATTTGCATAGCAGCTCAGATGTTGTTGCTATGAAAACCTCAGAAAAGCCCAGGGAAAAATTACTAATTTCTCTTCAGAGCTGTTTTGAATACGGACGATAAATAAGGCTCAGGGCTATAAACTGAACAGCAAGGAGAAAACAAAATATTGAAGAACTTATTATCAGACTATGCACTGAACAAGGCAAAAAGCTTGAGGATAAAGTGGTATATGATCATGTAATTAAACACCATTTCATAATGGATACCTAGAAACAGATGAAATTAAAACTGCACAATATCTGTTGTCCTGACTGTTCACAGCTTCTACGTGCTTTGTGTTATAAACTTAATAATATTATCAGAGCATAATTTTTGAGTGCAGGATGTTCATACATGTTAGATTGACACTGATGAGACTTAGGCTGATTAGAGAAGCTGCAAACTGAGCTGTGCTTTAAAGATCCATGCACTAAATGGTTATTTAAGAACAACCAAAGGAGCGTGAAGATTGATTCAAACATGTTGAGGACAAAAACACTTGACAGTCTGTTTTCAAAGGGAAAATATTTTAATACAGGATAGGTCATCTCCCCTATGGGTGTGAAAGTGAGGTTAAAATATGATTTTTTTTTTTAGCCATTAATTTGCAGTTTTACAAATGAAAATGGCACTGCGAGTTCTTACTCCACAGTTAGAAAAGAGAAAAACCAAAGAGTGGAATAAGTAATTATTGTTACCATGCAGGTATCAGAAACAGGAAAGCAAAGCTTCTCAATAGTCATTTCTGTGCTGATAAAATGTTTGTATGCATCTGAATGACAAAGGAAACTTCTATTAAGTTTGCAAAGTAGTGTTACATAGTAGTGGGCAAGATTAAGTCTATTTATTTCATGAGTTTTTGGGGTGTTTTAATATTAATACAGTTGAAAAGTTAAGGTTTTTTTCCTAACCAGAGAACCTGATTCTGATCTTACTCTTATTTTACAATGGCTTAATATATTAGCTTCGAGAGGCATCAATCCTGATTTAGACAGACATGAAAGGACTACTGCAACAAGTTATTTTAGCCCATCAATGGACAGAGATACTACTGAATGTGACAAATCTACAAAAGTAAAATATTTTTTTAAATATTTTACAGAATAATATATATGATTTCTAAAGGCATTTTCCTTTTCCAATTCCTTTGGTTAATCAATGTCCTTAGTATCTTTCTCTGTATTCTCTAATGACTGAAAGTCACTGAGAGCTCAGACTGGGCAAGGATAAGTTTTCAAGGCATACTTAGGTGCTATTTTTCAAATTTCTGATGAGGAAACTAAGGAAGAGCAAAGTTGAGTAACATTGAAACCTGTACTCAGTTCACTTGATATATTTAGCTTATGCAAGGAGCAATAACCCCATATTAAAGTAAAACATCAAAAGAACTAAATATTACTAAGCTCTTAGAGGCATGGTTTTTGAATTAGGTATACCTCTATCACAATAGATACAGCATCACTAACTGCTTTTTACTATTTTTTAATAGAAATGTGAACGAAATAGAGAGAAAAATTTTATACTTAAACACAAGCAAGAAAAAAAGAATGAAAGCCACTACTCAATGAAAGCATCTTTGCTTCTGAATTCCATGGTGCCATTAACTTTTACTGCAATGGATATGTTTATGTTTGTTTTCTTTTTTTTTTTTTTAATAGGGAACAAACTGGAAGGAAATTTTATTGACTTGCATCACTGTGAATGCTTTCACGGTTTAGGATTTACAAAATCCAACAGCATGACTCACAGTATCAATATGGGACTGAGTAACAAACTTGAATAATGTGGGTATTTATGATGTGCAAGAAAGACTCTACTTACTTAAGGACTCCAGTGACA
Source organism: Myiozetetes cayanensis (assembly GCF_022539395.1). Classification (NCBI taxonomy): domain Eukaryota; kingdom Metazoa; phylum Chordata; class Aves; order Passeriformes; family Tyrannidae; genus Myiozetetes; species Myiozetetes cayanensis. The sequence continues at coordinate 20,331,436 of NW_026087411.1, forward strand.
CTTAACACAAGAAAATGGGATCCAGCCAATGATAAGAGAATAGATAAAACCTCTGAAAGTAAACATGACTGTGGTTGTCAGTGGATTTGCAACAATAGCAGGTAAAAAGTTCTGTTACTGAAAATCATTGTGCTTAGACATAGAAGTGTGTGTAATCTGGGAAGAAGATGAAGTGTCTCACTGGCCCTTCTGACTCCTATCCCTGGACCTTACAAGTTAAGAGCCTGATTTTACAAATGTAAAATATACAAATAATTTCACAAATGTAAAATGTAAGCCTGTTGCTGAGCAATAATCAGTGGAATCTGAACTTTTTTATACCACTTTTATCACTCCTGCACGTTTTAGAATGAGGAAATATAACATCTTTCTTGAGAGGATTGAAGAGAACTTTTTTCCCCTAGCATTAGGGCCCAGTTCACACATTTCTGTTAATAATGTATATAATCTTTGCATCACAAGACTGTAATTCTTCCTAAAACTATTCATCATGGTTGTGCCCCAGACACCCATTGTCCAAATGCTGATGCATGTGTGTGAGAACATTTCTATTGTCACCTTTGGGAACAAAGAAGAGTCAGGATAAGCTTCCAAAGAAAATTGCAGTAGTGAGATACAGATCTTCGCCTCATGTCTACTCACTAATTTTGTGATTTTCTATATTCTTCTTCAAAAGAAAGCACATAAAATTTATAATATATACATGCAATCTTTCTCAAGGAGTCTTTTCCTAATGGAAATACCTCCTTTGACAGAAACGTCATTTTTAAAACTCTTCTGTTAAAGCTAAAAAGCACAGAAGAGAAAGAAGATCAACATGAAGGTCATTCTGTATCAGAAATTAAGATGTAATTCGGAAACTTTGGAACTGTAACATGCATCTCCAACTGCACAGTGTAATGTCCGTGACCTCCTCAAAGCTGTATCCATTCCCTTAATTACAAACAGACAGCACTGTGAGAAGAATCAATCTAGTTTCTTTGCCTTAAGCAACACAATGCCTTTTCTCTAGACAAAATCACCAAAAAGTCAAACCTTCTCATTTCAAGACCTTGTGCAATGAGGCACAGTATAAAAGGAATCTGCAGCTTGCACACCTGCATATCATTGTTAGTACGTAACACCTACATAGGCAGTAGTTTCACAGTTTGTAGTGGTAGCAACTGCTAAAAGTGATTCTAGTGAATACACCATCCTTTTTATTTTTTTTTTTTGTAAAACAGATTTTTCCTCAAATTACAGTGTCTTAAATATAAAACAAAATTAATCATATAGCTTTACTCTTTCAGCATGGTTCATAAGGTATATATTAAATTAACGAATAATTATAATTATAATGATGATGGATGGTAATAAATATAAGAATTTATGAAAGTATTTTCTCTATAGATATTCCCAAAAGAATACTACAGTCATAATCAGCAGGTTATTTAATTTGCCCTAGATCTCTCTGTTTTCATATTCCCACTTGAATATAAGTTCAGAATCAGCAGGTTATTAGGTTTGCCCTAATTTTAAACTTGAGTCAGTGGGACTTCAAATTGACTCCAGTGAAAAATGAAAACAGAACATGTTTTTTACAGCTATCTAAAAGGTACCAAGTTTGCTGCTTAACAGAACCTAGCTAAATAGTTCTAGGTTCATAATCCACTCCGCAGAATTAAAGAAATCTAAATTCTTAACATATAATCCTGTTCTTACAGATTTGCTGCCAGCATACCCCTGTCTCATTTCTTTACAAGCTCAAACCAGGCATGACTAAGGCCACCTCCCACTTTCACCCCCAGATTTCTCATTGCAAAAGGAAGAAAATAAAACTTTAAGAAAATTATACGGTCATTGACTGGGAACCAGAGCTCTTTGCTATCCCCAGACATCAAACCTTAGATCCTTTTACAGTAATAAGGATGGCTTTTGTACAGGTGTTGTAATGGTGCAAAGGATGAGAACTTTTACGACCACAAGAAGAGCTAAATTGTCAAAGGAAATGTGGTTGGTAGTTGACATCATTTCCAATGTCTAGTCAGACCAATGGAAAGCAGTGGCAGATGAGATGCATACACAAAAAAACACACTATTCTGAACACTCAGCTATGGATAGGCAGTAGGAACGCCAGCAACTTCAAAGCCAACTGACAAGTATCAGTTCTGCAGACTAAAGTGGTTGCACTACAGTAAAGGGAGCTTCAAGTCTTACCTTCCCCTATTAGATCCCTAACAGAAACTCTGATATTTCAAGTATCTGATGACCAGGAAAAAATCATACAAAAAAAAAGCATTTATGGAGTGCCACTAGTTTAACTTCACAGATGGAGAAAACAAACTGAAGAAGAGGTGTGAACTGGCTAGGGTCACTGAGAAAACAATGGCATATCAAAACCACCACGTGCTTTTTCCTACTTCATTAGGTCATTAGTTACTATAGGTATTTTGTGCATTGAAGTGCTCATTGATCCAGGAGAATAGCGAGACATTAGTATGATGCCACCACATACAACTACTTTTTAGCTTGGCAGAAGAGCACTTGAGCTGCAAGATTGAGTTCTGCACACATGACAATATAATCCAGGCTGGTAAAGTGCTTGTGATACCATCACCACAGTACAGAAGGAGAAGCTGTCATTCAATGAAAGTGCACATCTTTTGCAAGAGATTAAATTATGATCCTGGGTCAGCGTAAAGTTAAATAAAGGCATCAAAGTATTACATACCCTAATTTGGTAGTCAACTCTATATATAACAACACAGGTAAAGCTATTTTGCTATGTTCTACCAAATCATTCCCTGAAAGAAGTATACTTTAGTCTTTACCATTGATTCCTCAGGTACAAAAAGGTATGCAGGACATCAAAATGCTGTTCACTATTCTGTAAAATCATGTGTTTATGAAGGTACACAACTTTCAACCACGGCACAATAAATTTGACATGGCATTTTTCCAGAAGCTGGTATGGTTTCATGTTTTCTGAAAGGAACATACAGCTTTATGGAAGATAAAACATCATATTAAATTCACCAAGAAAGATGGATCAACTTTTTTGTTTTAAATTACCAACCAATTTTAATGTTTATTAAAAGAAGTATAAACCGTTAAAGCTGCATATGTTAATGTTAGCCTCTACATAAAGCTATTTCTATCAGGAACTGTTTTTAATTGCCAGGGTGTTTTCCCATTCCTATCTATCAGGTCAGTAATGATGATGGGATAAAGTTATATGTTCTGGAATCCAAATGTTTTCCCCCAAATACTTGGCTAGTATTTACTATTAAAAGACTTCTAGAAAGCTCAACCTGCAGCTGACACAAAAGATCAAGTATATTTGGTCCAAAATGCCTGTAAGCCTAAAAGTGTAGTTACATTAAAATATAAAGAATTTTAAAATATTCTTTTGAAATTCTGAATTAATATGACCAGTCTGAGACAAGGTCCTATGGTGCTAGATATAAAGTCTTCTAGCATATTAGCTTTCTATAATTTGCAATATAGACTTAAAATTAACAAGGACCTGGTACCTCAACTAGGCACAAAAGGAAGCAGCAACCTCATTAATTAAAATATTACTGATCTGGGATACCAAGATGTAGGCTATATGTGTACGTGGTCTTTTGGAAGTATTTCAATATCAGCATTTTGAAAGGATTAGTAATACTCAACAAGAAACTTCCTTAGAAGATAATAGAAAACAGACTGCCAATTCCTAATTACCAGTGACACAGTATTTAAATTCCGTGATTTTACACGAGGCAGATATTGAAATCAATATCCTATAATGCTGCATCCTGGCAAACAAAGTAATACATCAAATTGCATTATGAAAATGATGCAAAATAGTGCTTTAAACTGACATAAGGATTGGTTTTCCATACGACTAAATGTGAAGGGCACAAGTTTAACACAGATCTGAAAGATTTTTGGATCACTTGACTATGCGCGCTCAAGATTCTCCTCTGACAACAAAGTCACCATTTAAAAATATTAAATAAAGTGAAAAAAAAGATTGTTAAATTAATGACATAATTGGTAAACACAACACAAGCTTGATACAACCTCTAGCGGATCTCTACCCCTCCCTCTAAATCAACATCACCCCCGCGGCCATTGGCACTAACAAGAAATTCAGCATGCAGAAGGAATACAGATCATGCAATAGAGATGCGCACTCTAAGTAAAAATTCTGAAGTGTAAATGAAAAGGAAATTTCTGTTCACAGTACTTTCTAGCCAAAAGTATATTTATCTAACTATTCAAGAAGTATAAAGACCATGGTGACTACTCTGATAAGACTGACTATAGGCAATGAGTGCAACAGCATCTCACTCAAACACGTATCTTAATTAATTAATTAATGCCAAAAGAAGTTTAAATGTTTCATTCAAGGTATAAGAGAATTAAATGGATTAAAATACAAAAATTTCCAAAGAGATATAAATTTTGGATGACTTTTTAAAAAGATAACATGAAAAAGGAAATATGCACAAAAAAGACTGATGTAATATACTCAGAACCCAAACAAACAAATCTAAATGCTGGCTAGCCTGAGACATCTGGAACTCGCTTCCTCACAAATCACTTTCACAGTTCAAACCATAGCTGGCATCAACTTCTGAATATCTGACAAGGAAGAGTATCTGTTACAGTGAACAGCTGCATGAACAGTCCTCATTTTTCTCATGAACCAGAAACTCAGTAGAACAGTTACAATAAAACATGTTCAAAACAGGAATACTCTGAATTCACTGAGCAATTTTCTCTATAGCATACTAATATTGAGGCAACTAGCAAGTTATATTTTAAAAAGATAAATCCTGTGTGCAATTTTTTCAAGCAATTACAGATATAGAAAAGCAGAAGGGCATGGAGTGACAAGAAGTTAGCATCAGTGAGAAACTTCCTCCAAATCAATGCATCATGTGTATTTTACTACTTCTTTTAGATGTATCTGCTTATTTTCTCAGACAGGATACTATACAAGGTTATTTTTGTATAAATGAGGATGAAATGAAAATTATGACTTTTTGTCTAAAGTCAGAAGGTCACTATTTTACCAATTTTATATACAAAACGGGAGTTTTGTTTCCAGATTTTAGTGTAAGAAGCAGTCAGAAGAGGAATATGGAGGCTCATTGATATGAATCAGGTATTCTCCTTACTTTCTAGGATCTTGACTTAATTCACTAAAAATCTGACTTTAAAGATCTGTCTTTTTAATAAACAGCTATCCCTATCATAGAATCAAGCCATATCAATTTGAGTAATTTCAGGAAATATTATAATTTTCACTGAATATATTGCAATGTGTGTCAAAATTTATCAGAAAATTGATGTGGCAATTGGAGTTTATTTCAACGCTAGTCTTATTCCTAATAAAATTTATTATAATTTTGTTTATTTTTCCTTCTACTGAGTCAATATTATTATGTGAAATAATATTCCCTTGCCTTCTTCAGTACTAAATAGAGATTTTATTTTCTCTTTTAGAGGACACCTGTACTGGTTTTACTCATGGACTCATCGACAACAGAACTGCTACAGAGCATATTTTTCTCTGCTGTGGACTGCACATCCTTGACACTTAAGCAAAACTCCAGTCCTTTTTCTCTGATTTATGCCAAAGCTCCCATTGAAGAGAATTTAGATCCTATTTGAACAAAGGGCATGACTGAATGGTTCTTTCCTAGCTTGCACTGTTCTTACTGAGGTAGTTCAGAAAGCATAAATGAAGCTACTGCTGATTTAGACAGGTACAAAACCATTTAAACCTATGGTAAATAATTTATATTACTATGGGTTTTGAAAAAAAAAATGTAACTTGGTTAAACTTCATTCTTATAAGAAAAAAAATTACTGCATGAAACATTGAGATTTTCAAAATGAGAATCTGAAAAAAAAATCACCAGATTTTCTCCTGAAAATAACTGAACTTCTATCAAAAATGGCATCCTAAGACTTGAAACTTTGATTCTAAATCTATTTATTTCTAAACTTTCAAACATGCAAGTCAGGATAAAAAATTTTAAAAAGGTTTTCTTTGTTGTTGTTGTTATTGATTCCTAAAGTCCTCTGCATTACACTGTGGGATTCTGTGTCTTACCAGACTGCAGAGATACAGAACCACAATAAATCCAAGAAAAAAAAAATAAATCCCAGGAATATCGAACTTAATTACCATCTTTCACCTTTAAAGAAAAGGTATCAACCAGGACACCTGGCTAGAATTTCAGATAAAATCTAAACCATTTTTAAACAAAGAGCAAAACTAGGGTAAGTGTGAAAACTCAAAAGACTCCTGCAGATAATTGTAGTCTGAGATGATCCTCTAGCAATGGCTAAGGTTTGTGGGAAATTTACACATTCTGGGAACAAAAGATCAAAGCTCAACAGCATAATTTCTCTGTTGGTTACAAAAACCTAAGCAGTAGCCAGCATTTCTTTCTTGGCAGACATAAAGGATTTACTTATCCTTCTGCTTTTTCTATTTCTTAGAATATTAAATAATTTATAATAATTCAATATCTTTAGTAGCACATACTATAGTCTCTTCTACTCCCTTCACTAAAACATGACTGATGGAATTTTCAGTTACTATCTTTTATCAATTAACAGATTTAAACTGTAGGACTAGTTCCATTTATATTGTTACCAGGGGAAATGTTGCCTCCTGTTCCAAACGAAATCAGAATGTGAATACTTTATGATCCTTTGCAGAAAGAATATGCTAAAATTATAAGTCTTGATATTATTTTATAGGTCTTCTTAGTGGTCAAGGGACATGTAAGAAGAACCTTGATCCCACTGAGGTCAATCGTAAAACCACCAGTATTTAAATGAAGTCAGCATTTTACCTTAACTTTAGGGGATTCTAAGTATTATTTTGAGTGTCATCTCCTTAAAAGCTCCATACAATTTTAATATATATAAATATAAATATGTATTTCACTTAACATTCAGTCCAAACATAAAAATGTTCCCTAAAAATAGATATTGAACCTATTATTATGTAAATGTAAGAATTTATCTGATTTATGTTACATGCAATTATCTGAACATTTTTATATAAAATTACATATTCAAAATAACTTCAAATAAATAAACTGTGTTTTAGTGTAAAGGGTATGTAAATGCATAATAGCATTTAAATTATCATTGTTGTTTAATGAAGCTGCTACACCTCATAATTTTCTTTTTGGTTTTTGGGCCCAACTAAGACAACTTGTTATTCTACATACACCTATATATTATGTAGTGTCATATGTTAAAAATTGACATCCAAATACCAAATCCAGTGAGACAATCTACCTAATATAAAAGACATTACATTTTGCAGATTTTGGGAATGGGTACAATTGAAAGTACAAATGTCTTATTTTCAGAAACTATCATTTGCTCTTATTAAGAATTATTTTAAATATTAGTAGGGTTTGAATTTTTTACAAATGGCAGATGAGAGATAAACAGCTGGTAAGGTAAACAGAATGCAGAATGACTGTAGCATTTTGAATATTGACACTAAGGACAGAAGGTGTTACATAATAAAGCACAATCACAAATGATGTTTTCTTTCTTATAATAAGTGAAATCTGATAGAAATGCTAAAGGCAAATTATTCAGCCATAAATGTCACGCAGCCACTCGGTGAAGATCTTAATTTGGCCTTGATGATATCTTATTTATATTTACCTTTTACATTTAAACTTAAGTCTTTGCTCTCAAATTTTGACATGATGATTATATTTTCCCTTGGTACAGTTGCTCTTATTTCATTCATACACCTTTATATCCTGTTCCAGGTACACAACCTATGTAATTTCTATGCTTAAGGAGCTGCAAGCAATGGTACATTTACTAACAAAATAATAAAAACAAAAGTCCTGAATGCATCTGCAAAGTAAACTCTCACATTCCTTCCATTTGCCAAAAACAATGGGCACTGAATATGAATCATATTTTACCCAGTGATTTATTTGTAGATGGGATTCAGGAAACTGCTGTTTCTCTAAGCTCCCTCTTCCTTGGTAAAACTATTCAGTAATTTTGTGGTCTTGAAGTATGTACTTCCCCCTTGCCCTTTTGCATTCTCCCTGTCTAACTGGTATGGTGAATTGCTAAACACATTGCAAAGCAGTACCATTCACATTCATGTAAAAACATAATCCTCCGTTTAATCCCCCTTTACCCCAGCAACAATTTCAGGAATTCACATATAAATCACTGATTTTATTTCAATGACATAGCAGAGGCAAGTATCAAATACAAACTGGACTCTGGGTCTCCTCTAGCCTACAAAACCAAACCCAGGTCATCTTTGTACTTAATCCAGTAAAATTATCCCCAGAATTGCTTTCCCGGCTCCCCAAACTAATTACCACGAGCTGCTTGTGATAAGCATGCCTGTCCCCTCCTTCAGCTCCAGCCAAGTGTGATGCCAACCGCCCCCTCCCACCCAGGAGACATCTGGTACCCAGGACCCGTCTTCCCTTTGGCCGGAACAACCCCAAATCCCACCTCGTCCCCAGAGGACATTCAAATAACATCCTGCTCCTCTTCCTTCTCTCACCCAGCCTCTCAGAAAACAGAAGAGTAATGGCACCATGGTTGGCCACAGAGACACGTGGAAGACGGTGAGGAGAAGGTAGGGAAGAGAGGAGCCAGGGACATGATGGAAAGGGAGGGGACGGAGGAAGATCCACTCATACAGATGAAATTTCATGCAGGCCTGGCCTCCTACCCGTCCCCTCCATGGAGTGATGGGGAGGGGGGCAGTGGGGCGAACTGAAATGGCACCTTACCTTCACTGCAGTCCTTCCCTCGAAATCCCGTTTGGGAGCAGTCACAGACGGCCTGGTCATTGAGCACCGAGCAGACGCCCCCATTGAGGCAGACGTCCTCCCTGGCACACAGGCGGCTCTGCTCGTCATCCAGTCGCACCTCCTGGCTCTCCACCGGTGACGCCTGCGTGTAGTTGACACGGACATCTGTTATCCAGCCCTTGAAGGGCTCTCGGTCCTTGACAGAGGAGAGGGTCAGCTTTAGCGTTGCCGACCGCAGCTCCGGCGGGAGCCCCCCTAAGAAGAGCCCACTAAAGACAGTCATGTCCCGCCGTTTGGACTTCACTTCCACCCACTTGGTCTCGGTTCGGTCAATAATCAGCGTTGTGTTCTTGAAGTGGCGGCGGATGACGACAGTGTGCCAGAGGTTGTCGTTGACCGCCGTGTCCGAGAGCAGGGTGGCAGGCTCAGCACAGAAGATGGAGAAGCTGAGCTGTAGCCGCCCGCCCTGCGTGAGGATGAGCTCCAGAAAGTCGCAGAAGCCCTCATCGTCAAAGTAGAGCACCAGCCCACTGGAGCTGCGTGTCTTCATGTTGAAGCTCATCTCACTCTCGCAGCAGGCGTTCCACTTGGGGAAGCGGGTCCACTGGCCCTCTGCACCCGGGAACTCCAGCCCGCTGCCCAGCTCAGCCCAGCAGCCCAGCAGTAAGGCCAGCCAGAGTAGCAGGTAGCCCCCACGCCGCACCAGCGCCGCCCCCATCCTGCGCGGCCTGGGGCGGGCGAGCGGGGCGGCAGGGCTGGCGGGGGGCGGCACTGGGGCCCCGGTGGTAGACAGGGTAAAATCTTGCTGGGTGCCGGCTGCGATGGGAGGTTCAGGCACGTCCACCCCCGCCCCGGGTGCGGGGGTCACTGCGGGAGACTCCCCGGGGCGGGGGGCTGCAGGTGCCCCACGGGATGTAGTTGGACACGAGATGGTGCCAAGGGCCACTGGAGGGGACTCGCAGTGGGGGTAAGGCGCCGTTTGGTCTCTTCACTGGTCGACTGGGCTCCGCAAAGGGTGTCCAGGGGTGGGTGAGTCAGCAGAAATTTTCCCCAAAGCCAACATTACCAAACCTGGAGGAAAACCAAGATCAGTGGCAAAACTCTCCTCCAAGGGGATCCACCAGCTCGGCAAGGCTGTAGCAATATCCTGGCACGTGAGCACCTCTTTTTACATCCTCTCCACCAACTGTAGTTTCCCAGGAAGCCAATTATTGATCCCAACGCTGCCTTCCTAGCATGGATCCTCTTGTCATATCACGGACCGTCTGCCATGGTGCTAGAGCAGCGTCAGCAGACGACAGGACTCATCACTCGTGGTTTCCTGAGCTGCCTCAATCCCAATGGGGCTGAAACCCAGAAGCTGTCAAACAGCCGAGTGGCTACTTGACATGCAAAGCCTGACAGCTCCTCTTCTGTTTGCTTGCAAAAGGCCAAGGCTAAGATCCAGGGGGGTGATTTTCCTCTATTGTTTTTGTTTCTAATCTGCAAGGAATTGAAACAGAATAATAAGAAATGGTGACAAGTAACATGTTAAATCATAAAGTTGATCAATATTGAATGTTTGAGATTATTTTTTCATTTCAGCTGCTGTTGGACATTAGGAAAATGCAGCTGTAATTTTGGAGTTACTGAGGAATTATAATAACTTGCAGCGCTAAACCTAAATCTTAATGTACATGCTTATATTAGATTACATTTTTATGGTATAATCTATACATAAACTACTTACCTTTCCAAAACTTTCAAATATTTCAGTAGTATATTTTATTATTACAAAAGCAATGTTAAACAGAAAAAGTCGTGTTTATTCTGCAATTTATTTTATTGTAATTTATTCATGGAAACACCAGCACCTGTGAAGCTATAGGGTCCTATTCATGCAGACAATGCTGCCAAGCCCAGTTCCAGTTGTTTCCAATACAGGTCAAAAAAATAAAGTGGTCTGAGTTCCCAGCAAGCCTGACAGCCTCCACTGTACCTGGCACACCTACTGGTTTATTTGCATGGGGAGAGGAAGAATTGCAATCGTTTCATAGAAGGCTTTTTGAAAATTTCAAACCATGTTTTTTTTTTTCTCTGCCACCTGCTTTCTTTCAGGGTTGATATTCTCTGTTATGGCAGAGAAAATCCAATTCAAGCCAGCTCTGATGTTGACATTATTCACTATGCAAATCAGCTAATCCCAGGTGTTAGTCCTCTGAACTGGGTTGCAGTATTTTATGTATGTTTACTCAGCTGCCCTTATTTAAGAGAACAACTTCTCATTTTAAAAATTATATAGATGCCACAGTTCACTCTTATCCTCTGAAGAGGTCTCTACATTGAAAGTGTTTGAGCAGAGGGGCTCTGCTCTCTGTTTTTCTCTCCCAGGCTGCTATATCTTTTCTGGAAGCTGTGTATTAGCAGACCTCTCCTGATGGAGGAGAGGATCTCCATCTCCCTCACCCACCACTTCCCCTTCACCTCCCTTACATTTCTTTGCCAGCAGCACTTAGGCAGGCAGAATAGCATGTCCAGAGCTGCTGCCAAGCCCTGTGCTGGGCTGGAGTGTGTGTGTCTGTGTCTGTGTGTGGGGAGAGGGGGTAGAGATGACCCTGCCAGGGAGAAACATGTTTTAAAAACAGGCAAACACCTCAGTTGCCTGCACCTGACACGTTCAGAGCTGCTAAGTCACCTCCTACTCTCTCTTTATATTTAATTTCATTCCTCTAAAATGTCAACACTATTATTTTTATTATTTGTCACATGCGACGTGGGCAAAAGCAGCAAAAGGGAGGAGGGGAGAACCCCTAAACTTCGGGATCAGAGGTTAGCTGTGCCCACCAGCAGCAGGCAGACCCCAGGTTCCCCCCACGCCCTCCCTGCCCCCCGGCAGCAGCCACCTCACGCATCGCCGCTACCAGCCGAGGGATTTTCCGGTGGCTCCCCCGCACAGCGCGGTGCCCGGGTGGGCCCCTGGCGGGAGCCCCTGCAGCTCCGCTCCCCAGATCGCCTTTCCGGGCGCGGCGGGGCCGCGGGCAGGGGCTCCGCTCGCCAGCAGTGCCCGCCGAGCGGCCGCTCCCGCTTCAGCACCCGGAACAGCTCCGCCCTGCGCGGCCCGACGGGGCGGCGGCGGCCGCTGCCGGTTGAGCGCCACGGGGACCCCCCCGCGGCCTCCGCACCGGCGTGGTGCTGGACACGAGTGGCAGCCACCATGTGCACGAGTGGATGCACCGAGGGCGGGGAGGGGAGGTGCGGGCGGCCGCGCGGCCCCGCTGCGGCGGAGGGGAAGGAGGTGGTGAGGGAGCGGATTTGGGGTGCGTGGGGGGTGCGGGGTGGCGGTGTGAGACACGGCGTTCGTGCCCGGAGTGGGAGGTGGCGTGAGAAATTACATGGAGGGAGGAGGACGTGTGTGAGGGGGGTCCGGAATGCGTGGGGGAAGGGGAGACTGCATGTAGGTTTGTGGAGCGGGGATGCGTGGGGAGAGGGTGCGGCTTGTGTATGTATGTGTGTCTCTGTGTGTGTGTGTGTGTGTGTGTGTGTGTGTGTGTGCGTTCACGGGGGTTACCAGGCAGCTGGGGCTGGGCTGGGGAAGCGGCGGGTGGGGAGGAAATACGGGAGGTGCCGCGGGGAGGGGGCGCAGGGTCCGCGCGGTCCTTGCGCCGGGAGCGCACGGGGGAAGCAGGGAAGGGCTTTGCGCCTCCGTTCCCGGGCGCAGGAGCAGGAGGGTGCCAGGAGCCCGTGGTGTCTGCCGGGGCGGGAAGGATGGGGGGAGCTAGGCAAGGACGCGCGTGTGAGTGCGTGTGAGTGTGTGAGCGCGGTCGCCCTGCGTGCCAGAGCGATCCCTACAGGTGTCCGCGGAGAGCCGCCGCGCGGGGATCCCACCTCGCGAGCATCCCTGCCTGCTGCCTGCCTCTGGCTGCGGCGTCTGCCTTACCCCTCACTCACACACACACACACAGAGCAGCAGCAGCGACAAGAGGGGGGAAGAGAAAGGAAAAAGAGACAGAGGAGAAAAAAGAAAGAAAGAAAAAAAGAGGAAAAAAAAAAAAAAGACAGCCGAAAAGAGATGCAGACACTGTAAAAGAAAGGAGAAAGACCCAAGGAAAAAAATACAACAAACAATTGCTTATTTATTACTGCCCATATAATTCACACACTGCCAATAAACAGCACAGTCTTGTCTAGTCATTTCCAAAGCAGAGGGATACTTTCATTCTCAGAAGAGGACAATTTATTAACATCTATCTATCTATCTATCTATCTATCTATCTATCTATCTATCTATCTATCAAATGGGCTCTTAAGTGCCAGGCATTCCTCCCAGCAACGTATCCATGTATACACACATACGTAGTGAGAAACATACACAAACCAATATAAATGTATCTATTACATTCACTGCCTCGCCAGTGAATCCGTATGCTTCCCCTACCCCTCTACAACCATTTCTTTTTCTTCAAAAATTATGATTTAGTCACAGGTGCCTCGATTGAGCCTTTTCAAATTAGAAAAAGAAAGAGAGAGACACCCATAGGTCAATAAATCCTTAATAAATGCCAGGTCGGTTGGCATGCACAATCCTTGGCAGAATCCTTATTGTATGAAATACAGAGCATTGTCTCTGGGTGCGGGGAAGACCTGAGAGTTCACAAATTACCGGATGAAATAAAAGGATCTGAAAAACAACCTTGCTGCAGCCAAAGGGAGAAGCGCTCTAATTCAAAAGCAGACTTAACAGCATCATTAATCTTTTCCTTTCATTTCTACGTAATTTCTAGAATCAAATTCTTTCCTAAGCGGCTGGAATGATCGATTTTGCTCCCCTCCCAGTCTGCAGCTGTATTTATTTTAATGTTCTTATGATATAATTTCTACCCTTTCAAAAATGCACACCATCAGCAGGAACCTGAACAGTTTCAAACACATATCGAGGAAGTCGGGTGCCCTCTTTCTTCTGGTTCACAATAGAAAATGTCCCAAATTATCAATGCACTTCCTGCACAAACCCCTTGCCTCTTCCAGATCGCCGCCGATAAATAACAATAATGTTGCGATATTCATTCCCATCGCTGCCCCGGCTTCGCGTTTCACCACGGCAGCTCACGCCAGGGAGAACATGCAGCAGATTGATTTTATCGCTCAAGTCTCGCAGACCCCCCTCTCTCCCCTCCTCCTCCTCCTCCTCCTCCTCCTCCCGCCTCGGCAAGGGATAATAAATTACCGCATCCAACCTTTCACTTATACCTCCGCTCCACCATCTCCTCTCCTCGCCATCCACCTCTCCCCAACGCCGCACGCAAACCCACCAGCCTCTCGCGCCTCCGCCACCGCCGACTCCGCCGTGGCGAAGCGGAGCGGCCGCTCCTCCGCCGGCACCGCTCCTCCCCGCGCTGCGGGCGCGCCTTACCTGCGCGGGGGCCGCGGGCAGGGGGGGCCGGGGCCGGGGCAGACGCGGCTGCCGGGGCTGCCTGTGCCGCTCGCCGACGGAGCGGGCGCTGCTGCGGGCAGCGGCGGCGGCGGCGGGGGCGGGGGGGGCGGGGCGGCCGCCGGGAGCGGGGGCGGTGCCGCTGCGTGACGCCGCCACGCCCGTCTGCCCGCCGAGGGCGGTGCCGCGCGCGCGCGGGCCCGCCCTGCTCCCGCCCGGCGCCAGCGGCGCTGAGGGAGCGGTGGGCACCGATGTGCCGTGGGATGGGGCGGGATGGGGCGGATGGAGGATGGAGCAGAGGGTACCGAGGGGGCCGCGGAGAGCCGAGGGTGCGCGGCCGGGGCGGTGTGCGCGACGGTGCCGCCGTCTGACGGCCGTGGGGTTTGCGAAGGGGTCGAACCGGCAGAGGAGGAGATGATGGAGCACGGCGAGGGCTCGCAGGGAGCTGAGGGGCTCCCTACGGCAAAGCGCTTCTTTGTCTGCGTGCGGGTTTTTGGTTCTTCTGTTGGGTTGTTGGTTGGTTGGGTTTGGTCGGGTTTGTTTAGTTTGACTGTTTGGTTTGGGTCTGGGGTTTTTTTTTTTGGGGGGGCGGTTGTTTGGTTTTGGCTTTGGTTTTTTTTTTTTTTGGGTCTTTTGGGGTTTTTTTTGGTGTGGTTGGTTTTGTTTGTGGTTGGTTTTTGGGGGGGAGGGCGGGTGGGTGGTTTGTTTGGTTTGGGGGTTTTTTTTGTAGTTTTGGCTTTTTTGTTGTTGTTTTTTTTGTTTGTTTATTTGGTTTTGTTGTTTGCTTGGGCTTTGGTGGTGGTGGTTTTGTGGGTATTTTTCTTTTTTTAAGTTGTTGTGTCTCCTTCCCCCTTCCCCTCCCGAAACTGAAGTTTGCTGAATTCCGAACAGCCTTTGGGAAAACAGAGGTGCAGAGTTGTGACTAGAACACACCGAAGGACTAGGTCTACAAGCACATGAGAAATGTTTGAGAAAGTCCAGTCGCTTTCTTGTGTAGTGTTAAACCTGCCTGACTGTAGGTCTCCTCCAAATGGTTGCAAACTATTAGAGAAATTCAAAGCTTCTCAAGATCATTGGGTTTAGCTGCATGGAAAGTATTTATTTGTGCCAAACATGCTCAGTTTTGTCTGTTGATTAACCTTCTAACTTAGTGCCCTGTGGCCTACAGAAAGGTGATGAATTGATTATAATTGATTTACATGAAGCCTTAACCAAAGTCCTGGCAATTTTTGAACACACACATAGGGGTGTTTGTCACACCAAGAGTCATAAGAGCACTCCAGTATTTGGCATCCCAGAATTTATTGAGAAAGCTCTGTGCAACCATACTTTTTGACATCTAGGGTGTGAACGTAGTAACCTAGTTTTGAACTGAAACTTCAGAAATAAGTATAAAAAAACATTCTTTCTCCCACCTCAGTTCCAGAGGAGTTAGCCTTATGAATTTTTTTTTAATGAAACAGACTTCCTTACAGATGACAAGTTTGATGAGGTAACATGCAACATGTTAAGTAATGGGAAGAAAAGCTTCCTCAATATGCAATGTATCTTCAGTACTTACAGCATAATCAGATATCCCTTTTGTTCAGCCAGATGATAACCATATCTAGTTAATTTCAAATAGAGCAAGAATTTCTCTCAACAATTGTAGTAACTTGACCCGTGCAAACAGAGCAAGGAGCAAATATCTCTTCTTCTATGAAAAGCATATGAATTGTAGGCTTCAATATGATAAGTGATGCACATTTTTAAAGGAGCAAAACTGTAACATGCCAGTAGTATTTAGTGTGTGTGCATATATATAGATAGATATATAATGTAAAAATACTACTTTTTAAATGTGGCCTTATTGTTATTAGGCTCACAGTGAACACATGGTAAAGCTTCTTATGGTTTTAGATAGGAAATGTCGAAGCCAAAGCCCTATCCACCCTGCTGGCATGGTGGAGGTGCTGGCACATGTGGAGCGTTCTTTCCACCTTGAAGCTGAAGGACAGCTCACTTATTCCAGCAGTAGCCAAAGGATGTTCATGTTTCTCTGGAAAGAAGCCTGCCACAGTGAGAGTAGGTCTAGGAGGAGCCTACACAGGAATAAAGTGAAGACATTAAGTGAACCAGGAAGATGCAGGGAGATTTAGGGGAAATACAATTTCCTTAATTTTATGGTGCTTTTTGGTTGAGTTTTATCAGAATGTACTACTTTTGTCAGTGATGATTGTTGCAGCATTTGGTGTCATAGCTGATTCATTCTGAAGCAGTGCCAAAAAAAAAAATGTGACTTTCATACCATCTCTGTAGGTTTACCAACTTTTTTTTCAACCACTGTATGGAATACCTTTACCTTTTAAGAAACACATTAAGAATCCTGACTTTCTGCTTAATAAAATAATGGGTTATACCAAAATATTTATAGGTTTTGAAAAGTAAAGAGATGAAAGCAGCAATGATATTCTTGAAAACAACACAATCATATTTTCTATCAGAGCAAATGCAGTACATTATCCGTTATTCGAGACCTTTTTGAGGAATGTGTGTTGTCAGAACAAAGTGCCTTTGAGTCATTAAAAAGTACATATGTGAAATTGTCCAAGAGTTGTAATTTTAAATAAGAGATCATACTGTGAATGCTGGAGCTGTCTTTGAGACACGCACATGCAATTGGCATGGCATTCAGAGCTAATAAAAAAAAGGAAGGAACCAGTCAAGGAGCTGCAGAAGAAATAAGACTCATTCTGCTGAGAAAAAAAGAAACAAAACCAACAAAACCCACAACTAAAATCAAACTAAAGGTGCTTCCAGGGAACATTAGTTATCTGGGCAGACATGAGAAAGATAGGAGAAGGGAGAAAGTTATTTATTTGAAATAGAGACAGCAGGAATTGTTTTAAAGATTTGAAAGAGAGAAAACCTGTTTCTTTGCTAAAGTGATCCAGGGTAATGTTCAGTAATGGGGTGGATAGATTTTTGGGGGCACATCAATGCTCTGTTCTGGTTATAATCATGCCACATATGCCTGACATATTTCCCTTCTTTGAAACTATCACCAGAAATCCTTCTATACCAAATAAAATCTTTGAGAAGAGCTTCAGACCCACTAGAAACTTGACTCTTTGTGTGTTTGAATAAAAGTGGTTTTTTAGAGGACAGTCAGTAACATTTTTTTGAACAATTCAGTAATACCTTTTGAACTTGGTCCAGAGTGAAGAACAGACAGGATGACACAGATGTACAGCAGAACCAAGGAATCTGTATGCAATTGTCTGTATCTGCATAGAGGCAGTGAGGTTTAAAGAAATATGGAGATAGAAAGGTAAAATTTCTGCCTGATAATTGTTTTATCAACTATGGATGAAGAAAGTGTGGGTAAATCTAAAGTAAGAAGAAATTAGAAGATACCTGCCTTGGAAAAAAAGTCAGTGTGTTACGTAAGTCATTGCTTGCTCAATTTAAACTAATTAAAGAAAATTTTTAAGTACTTTTAAGATCTTGAAGTAAAAGAGAGACAAAACTATGTGGTTCAACAAATTACTTGTAGCAAATAATGAAATGCAGTACTGGAGGTATTTGACTGAGACATGTTTGAAATCAGAACAGAGGAAACTAACTACATGCGGATTGGATTTGATAGTTTCACTAGATAATGCATTTCTGGAGCTAGCTTATACCTAACTTTGGAGGATTAAAGTGTTAAAAACTTGCTTAATACCAATTGTGAATGGATAAATAATAAAGTAAAGCGGCATACTTATGAGGATTTAAAATATTTATTGACCTTATACTCAGTACTGGAATTTAATATTTCCTGGTCTTCTGCCTTTGCAGAAGGTATCAGCTGTGTTTAGTGATGTAATGTTCTAGTGATGAAGAGAAGATTAGAGTCTTATATAGTTATGGATGACTTTGTCCAAAGAAAGCAGACATGGTAAGAAAATGTATAAGCATATCTAGGATCAGAAGATGTTTGTGGACTCTTATTACATACAAAATCTCAGCTGACCAAAAACCATTTCAAGGCCTACATGTTTTTCCTTGGAAATAACTACTTGTATTTACTGTAGTCATAAAAACTTAACATGAAACTGAAACATGTTCAAGACAATTAACAGTAATCCTAATTTGATCCCCAAGATTAAAATCTTGGGATGATTTAGAGATTAATTTGGAAGCTTTTTTTTTTTTCCTTGGTAACTTCATTGCAGGAAATTGCTTACAACACTAAGAAAAACAGACCTGTTTAGTAGTTCAAAGCATAAATATGTTATTTACATATATATGGCCCATGTATGAGACATTGAATTCAAGGTTTTATTACTGATCAGGAGTTACACATCCAACCTGTGGTTTGTTTTTTGGGGTTTTTTTCAGTAAATTAGAGAAAAACTTGAAGAGTGTGAAGATAGTCATATTCCTACAACATAATGATCATAAAGGAAATTGTAATGTGAAAAATACAGGAGCTACCAAGACCTCAGATATCTCAAAGTGCATTTAAAAAGACATAATTAATGACAAAACCCTATAGTTTGATGGCTCTAAGTCTCAGAGCTGAAGGTACAGTACGCTTTCATACATACAAGTTCTAACTCCTCCTGTGAACAAGGCTTGACTGATGGGCACAGCAGTGCACATTGCCAGGAGAAATCTATAATGAAAGACTCCATATTAGCTCCTCTGAACTGTACAAAAACTCATTTATCAGCTAGCCCTCTTGATGAATCTTCAATAGGTTTCAGAATGGATATGATATGACACAAGTAGCAATGGTTTTCTTACTGAAGCTCCATGAAGAAAGTCAAAGTGGTGCAAAATGGCCCTCTCAATATATATGTTTGGATTTCACAAAGAGTATCCATCAACTGGGCAAAGCATGGTAAAACAGAGAACTGATAAATCAACTGGCTTCCCAAGCACATTTGATTTGGTCTTAACTCTGTTAATAAGAAAATGGTTGCAAATTTTTTTAATAGAAGAGTTTGTAAGGATTGATATGACCATCAGTACTGTGATGTTTTAAAAATTGTAATAGTACATTTCATATTAATAATCTGACTAATTTCAAAAGAAGCCCTTATGTTCACATCTCAAAAATGATCATTTCCTGTGAATCTTTATGTGGTAATGTGAGATAACATATATATTTATGCATGCAGCAGATACATCTCAAGGCCATCCTTGTAGATTTGTGTTTAGTTGCACACATAAATACTGTGCAACTAAATGCCTTTGACCGCAAAAATATAAGGAACTAAATGAATTTAGAATAGCTAAGTCTTCTTTGGTTCAAATACTTGCTTTTTAATGTCTCAAAGCAGTTTTTAAGCAGAAAAATACAGGCAATGTTTTAGTTAAGAAGTGGACAAGAAACTGTTACATGTGGACATTGAATGGACAGTAATCAGCAAAAGAACTTGGAAGCTCATTTCATCCCATAACTTCCTGTGAAATAACTTCCTTGAAAGAAAAGTGTGAGAAATCCCACTATAAGCAGATATGGGATGAATATTTTGTTCCAGTCCCTAAGAGACTTTATTTAAACCCTGAAATATTTTACTTTGTATTTCTTTCAAAACTCTTAATATTTAAGAGGCTTTTAAATGTTGCTCATATAATTTCCCATAATTCTTTTTAAATGTCTCACTAAAGTCACACTCCTAAGTACTTGATGTAGTTTATATGGAATTTACATGAATGCCATTTGTGTCCAATCTCTATAAATTTTCATGAAATCCATTCATCATCATCATTCTCTTTGTTAGGATCACAGAAGCGCCTGGATACATCAGTGTGTTCACAACCCTTATGTGTTAGGAGAATTTCTGGATAGTTCCTGTAGTGTGATCATCATCATGGCTAGGCTTCACAAACGAAGATTTGAGAAGGGCTCTACCCACGCTTGCTACAAGCGCGCTGATGGCTAAAAAGGCCAATGCAAGATAGACAAGTCCGGTTGCAGAAGGCACAGCAGAAAGACTCCCCAGGTGATATTGACGAGGAAGAGAACTGCTCACCAAGCCCACCTTGCTCAGCCATCTTGTCATATAAGAAAAACAGCCTTTCAACTCGCATGCAGCAAGCTGCAACAGAAACTTTGTGACTCCAGAACAAATGGTGGACCAATCTAGCAGAAAAAATCCAATTATGCGCAGATACAGGTGACTACAGGGGATTCTATGAGGCTCTGAAAACAACCTACGGTCCTACACACCAGGTTCAAAGCCCTTCACTCAGTGCAGATGGCCAAATGCTTCTCACAGATAAAGTTTCCATTTTGAATCGATGGTCTGAACACTTTCAGACTCTCTTCAGTACTAACCGTGTAGTTCAAGACTCAGCAATGCAGTTCATTTCACAACAACCAGTGAAAACTGAACTGGATACTGCCCCCACCATGGGAGAAACTCTTAAAGCAATACAGCAGGTGAAAATTGGCAAGGCAGCTGGGGTTGACGGAATCCCACCTGAAATCTGGAAGTACGGTGGCCAAGCACTCTGTGCTAAGTTTCATGAATTTGTGGTGCGCTGTTGGGAACGAGGTGAACTGCCTTCAGACGTTCGTGACGCTGTCATCTCACCTTGTACAAGAGGAAAGGAGATAAATCAGACTGCTCAAATTACCGAGGTATTACTCTGCTCTCCATTGCTGGTAAAATCCTTGCAAGAATTCTGTTGAACAGATTAATACTCACCATAGCAGAAGATCTTCTGTAGTGTGAGGCTTCAAGTAAAAAACAAGGTCCTTTCCAAGAGACCTCGCAAACTGAAAAATAACGTGGAGCAAGCCTGTGAGGCTGGCAGAACAACATGATATTCCAGTGTTATTTGTCAGTGTGCCTGAATCATAGATGTAGTATGCAAATTAGTAGAAGCAATCAAAGAAATTATATTTTGCCACAGCTGCAGGCTTGGGTCTTAGCTGGGAACTTCCCTAGAAGGTGTTGAGTACCCTCTAGCTCCCACTAACCACTCATGTGGGTGGGGTGTACTAGGAGGAACTTGTCCCATTTTGAATCAAGCTCTTTGAAAACCTCAAGAAAATCTCTGATTATAATAATTTGTTTTATAATGTGTCACTCTACACTTATGAAAACTGAGTATACTTGCTATAATTCAAGTATTCTACAAATACTTAACTGTACTAAATGTGTGCCAAGTATACTAAAAATATATTACTTTTCATAAGGATATAATTTCCTAGTAATCAGAAGATATACTCTGATCCAAAAATTGCTATAATTTTTAATGTTGGTGAGAATTCTTAAGGCATCCAAGCAGAGGAATATTTGTGATAGGAAGCTGCAGATAGGTAGTTGAGATCTTCAGTGTTTAAACCATGAATGATGAACCTGCTGGAGAGATTCACTAAGGGAATACTGCAATGTGCCAGATTGATAGTATTTTTACACTTCAGGGCAGCTTTATTGTTGGGTTGCTGAGTTCAAAAAACCTTTCACTAAGGGAAGTGAGAGTTGCGCTTTCCAGGAATTGTACTATTAATTGCTATTAGTTTAAAAGCTTGATTCAGTTTATTGTTACTTAGTCCCCACAATCTGTCTTGAGAGCCCTTAGTGTTGTCATTGCTTCTTAATAGTTCAGGTGTTTGTAACACAGTGCAGAAGTATTAGAGGAGGCAAGAAGAAAAGAAAATTAACTGAATGACAGATTGGAAGGCAGCAAAGGAGACAAGTTGGGGATGAAGCATACTGTAGATGAAGTGATTAAAAAAAAAAGGCAAGTAACCTAAGTTAGAAAAGCAAGAACTGTTGTAAATACAGAGCAGGGAAATAGAAGGGTGATAAACAAAAAAACGCAAACCAATAATACTGAAAGTTTAATAATGGCCAGTCTTCGCGAGCGAAGATCCGGGGAAGGTCTTTCCACCTTCCAGCCTGCGCATTGGATTTTTTAGGTGAGACACAGTGTGCGCTGAACTGAGCCCACCCTTTAATCCTAAGGTTCATCTGCCGGGGCCAAGCGAGCTTGGACGGTGGCAGTGAGGTCCTTAGGACGTAGGTGGGTTGCCTTTAAGGGCTAACGAGCCCCACCTACCCGGGAGTGGCCCTGACCGGGAATCGAACCCGGGTCTCCGCAGTGATAGCGCGGCGCCTTTACCCCCTAGACCACCAGGGGCTCCACTGAAAGTTTACTACTCAGGGTATGTGGTGGAAACAGAAACCAACCCTATCCAAAACCAGACAGTTGTGTTTAGTTGTATTATGATCATACCAAGGTCAGAAATTCTGTGAGAGTAGATTTGAGCTGTTGGGAGAACTGTATGTGGCTGCTGGCAGCATGTCCTGTGCCTGGTTGATACACATGATCTATGTCACATCAGGATTTTTCATGAGTGATCCCGTGGTGCTTCCAGGGCAAGTATTACTGGGAAGGGTAGGTTTTCCCCTGCTATAAATTAGTGTTGTTCTTGTGGTCCTGTCAGAGGGGAAAAGTCACAAGACATTTTATATTATTTCCCTCCTTTTCATCCCCAAACTACTCACATTAAGATTTAGACTAGGCAGTGCTATGTATTGCTGGTCTTATATGATGCTAATGATTTCTGATTTGCCCTTCCAGGCAGTGTCGAACATGTCCATGCATTTGCCTTAAACAAATTCTTAGTAGCATTCAAACACTTGGTCTCAAGTTCCATAGTTCTTTCTAGGGCTACCAATAAACACAAAAAAATGCCAGAATCTGTGATGACCTATTCTTTCAACCCAGGAAACCACTTTTCCTATGCAGTATAAACTTTCAAACTTTTCTGTAATATCTGGAAGGCTTGTGTCTCTTTCTAAGAAATAACACTTCTCTGATGTCAGAATATATATTGCATTGTGTTTTTAATACTGCCAAATTAGTATTTGCTTTGTGCAGTCTTTGATCCATCCGGTGTTTTTCCTGTTACTGTTTTCAACTGTTTGCCTTCCTCTGACGTGTTTAATACGTGGAGTTATTTTTTTCACTCTTGTTCTTTCTCTGTGAGTCTTTCCAGTCATTTTTTGACCACAGATTTTGCTGACTACTGCTTTTGATCCTGCTGGTCATTTGTGCAAAAAAATACCATAGATACCAAAGCAGTAGGAAAAACAGAGATTTCACACAGACTTATATAGCGGCAGGAGAAAAGGTCAAGATACTGCATATTTTTAACAATAGTTCTCTCTTATGTATTTGATAAACTCTTGTTTTTCTGGGTGCATTGTAAGACTAAATTTTTTCCTTCTGTAAACAGGTAACCCACAAAATAGCCTGAAAATAGTTTTAAAGATCCAAATTGAACTAGGAGTACTAATTAATAACTATTCTCTACTAGTATTCCTTTATTTTCACAGATGCGATGTACAGTTTCAGTGACTCATTTCACATTTTCTCCATATTACTCTACATTGCATTCTCTATACATTCTCTTAGCAACAAAATTCTTTCACTGTAGTGAGCATTGAAAAGGTGTCTTCATCTATGGATGTCAAGTTATGTCAAGTTATTTCAACATACATAGAAGGAGTTAACAAATGATGAAAAGATGAAGTAATGCAAATGTCACACTTTTTTTTTTAATATATAGGCTGAATCACATTCAAGTATTGCTAAAGTGAATTGGAAGCTATAACTTGCTCCCCGACCATCCTACAAGATAATGTTTAGCTTCAGTTTTTCATTTATCAGCTTATAGCAATGTCTTCCAAGTGGATGGGTCATTAGTAATTGACAATTGAAAAGTATCAGTGAGTCAGAAAAAGCATTTCTGGTCCTTCAGATAGTGAAATTACCATGGTTATAGACAGAAGACCTGGACTGGTATACCTCAAGGCTTTGATCCTATAATTTAGCTAACGCAGGACTCCAGCATGGCTTTCCCCTTGTTCTGAGAGCATGTATTGATTCTTAGGTATTCAATGGTTTAATACTACAGGCAAACACACAGATTTTCCTGATGTTTGCAGGTTTCAGGATGTTAAAATTATGCAAATTGAGCATAGTTTGCCCAAAAGCAAATTAGCATTGTGCACCTGTAGCAAGAATAATATGTATATCTCAACAAAAGTATGAACATTCAGCACATTTTCATCTCATTAGCACTCCAGGGGTAGCAGTGACTTAATTCTTTGCTGTTGCAAGGTCTGTAGCTGTTACCCATAGACATTTTCAAGTTGTCCATAAAACACCTTTGTCAAAAACAAACAGAAACTTTATGGTAAGTATTGACAAGTAAGGGTAATGATTCATTCCTTTATAGAGTGAATTACTCTATTTGGGGTATAAAACTTTTGGCATCCAAATTCTGTGGTACGTAAAAAGAAATGCCACTCCCAGAACTGGGCTGCCTGACGTTTTAGCACTTCAGATTTGGAAGCAAATCCTTGCTATCTGGGATGCAGAAATCATAGAGCACCTCTTCAGACCATATGAGGCTGGATTTTGGAAAGGAAGACTGAGATGAAAAAGGCCTAGGAGGAACAGGATCCAAACTCCTCAGAAATGGACTTCACTGTGACATAGTGCAGAATGATGGAAGGGAATGCAAAATCCCATCTATTTATGTGGTTCACTTGGTTTTATGGCTGATTTCTTGTTGGAAAAAGTAAGCTTCAAGACTCCACAAAGCATTAATAACTTTGATATAAGGAAGAAACACCTTTGGGTTATCATTGCATTTTGCCCCAAATGCCAAATATTTCTCATATGGTTGAATTAAGGAAGATTGAAAATTTTGTGGTGGTCTGGATCAGTTCCCTGTTACACTTTGGAAATTCTTGTTTTGAAAGCTGACTGTTAATTGCCCTTGAACTGTCTTACTATATGAGTAATAATCCTTCAAGACAGCTTAGGTTTTATTTCCTATTAGCTGAATCACTAAAAGTGTTCACTTTTTTATTAAGAATGCCTTTTTTATTCCCTGAGTTGTCCTCCTCCTCCTTTTGTCTTGCTTTAGTTTTTTTTAATTCATATTGATTTTAGGAATTTTATGCTTCTAATGAGTTATTTTATATGGTAACTGTTATAACATCATGCTTTGCTGGACATTTTTCTCAGTCCACAAATGTCCCTGTAGATGCGATAGGTACTTCTAAGTAACATCAGAACTTTTCATTCTTTTGAATATACACAAATATATTGCTAAAACATTTTGAAATAGGGATATAGATGTAGTATAAGATATAACCACATTAACCACATGGACTGAGGGTATGATGCTATGTTAACAGTTGAATGGTTAAATATCAACTTAGATGACAAACCTCAAAACAATTATGAACACAGAGCTGAAGGAACCTTCCCAATCCACTATTCAGAAAAGCTAGTAACTTTTTTCGTCTGGACAGAGGATTTAATGGAATCCAATACTGGGAATTAACATAATAAGAATATTATAAATACCATGTGACCTCATCTAAGATGCTTGCTTAAGTGTTTGTCAACTTGTCAAAAAGAGAATATTGTCACATTTCAGGACATGTTCAGGACTAGGTGAGAATGCTGAGACATCATAAGATTTCTTATTAAAAACTGAAAAGACCAAAGTTTCCTTTATGAAAAAGAGTCACATAAGCAAGCACTTAAAACAAACATAAGCAAAAAACACACCTCTTCCAACAAACCTCAAACCTACAGAATAGTCTGAATGATAATAGATTGGAGATTAGTGTTTCTGATCATGTATAATGCAAAAGATATTCTGTGAAATTGAAAAGCAGCTTATTCAAATCTGGAATAATTCAAAATTGGAAAATTCTTTTTCGCACAGTATATTATTGAACTATGAAACATTTGTTGTACAGGTTGCTACAGGTTAAAGACTAAGCAAAATTCCATAAAGATTTGACTATTCAAATAGCAATGAAGAAATTATGAAATGTTATAATGTGTGCCAACACATTTTTGAGAATTGGTATACTTCAAGATATAGCAATATCCTTAGCAGTTTTATTGGGATGATTGTCTGCCATAGCAGTAGTGTGCAATTCTGTCCTTCTTTGAAGCATCTCAGACTGACCATTGTGAGAGGCAGTCTGCCAAATTAAAAGAACCTTGGTCCTTTTCCAGTATGAATCTCTGAAAGATCTTTTCCATACAAAACTAGATGTGAGAGTCTTTTGCTCCCTTCAATGGGTTTTCTTTTGTTCCAGTGTAGTTATGTTGCTGCACCATTTTGTGGACAGAGGTACATCTGTTCTGCTCATGCAAAAGTTAGCCAGCTGTGTGCCAGCTGTTAGCATAGCACTGTGTGGGAGTTAATGAGCTTTCCTGTGGATTTTTTTTCTCAACAATTCTTCCAACAGCTCTTAATCAGCAGCAGATTCTCCACTGAGTGATGTATGACATCACTGTCTGTGCTCTTCTCTGCTGTGCTGTAGCCAGTATGCAGACCTTTAGTGACCTGTTCAGTAACCAAGCATAGACTATTTAAATTTATAAAGTGTCCACGAGCAGATGGGGATTTGAACATCATATATCTGCTATTTTATTCATCCAATCAGGTTCTGCAAACAGTATAGCGTCTTCATTATTTATGATTTTTTTTCAAGCCTGTGGGATTTTTTTACTCAACCTGGTCACATGAACATTTTCACAAAAATATTGAGTGTTACTATGAAGCAAGTGAAAGGAGCTGTGAACATCAACAACGTTTGATTCAGGACCAGTGTTTTAAAAGTTTATATTCACAGTTGCAAATATTGCCTGCAGTATTCATCATAGCAATGTACTGACTTAGAGATTTGGGGGAAAGACTTTTCTGATGTGGCATGTTTTTTACTTACATAATTAGGAACAGGCAGCTACTGTTTGCAGTAACAGAGCTTAAAGACTATTAATACACCCATTCTTCCTTTTTTGCATTTGAAAGAATTTATCACTCATTAGTACATTGTCAAAGACAGGATTATGTCTTGGTCCTGTGTGCACTCACAGGGAAACCCCTGCCAACTCTTTTAGTTGCTGCCAGGAAGCCAGTGAAGAGCAAATAATTTGGGGTTTTTAGAGGCATAGAAAAATAATAAGTGTTTTCTTTAAAAGCAGAGTCCTTAAGAACAGGAAGTGAAGTTATGATCCTGGGCAATACAAGGCCTGTGCACACTTGTCCAGGCTGAGGCTGAGGAGTCTCATTACCCCTCCCAAGAGACCTGTGCATTTCTTTCATCCTGTCTTTACTATGATCTCATACAGTTCATGCTGGAGGTTGAGTTGTTAACAAAAAAAACTTTTAGTGGAGTTTAGATATTGAACTTCTGTTAGTACAGGATGTACTGACAGCATGCTGAAGAGTGTGAACCAAAGGTCCCCAAGCTGTTTCAGGGGCATTTCAATTGCTTTACGGTGGTCAGTGAAGACATGACACATTCTCTTGAACAATTTTTCAGCACTGGGTTTGATTATGTACTCTTTCATTTTCCTCACAAAACTATTCTCAATATGTTGCCATGACTAAGACATATAGCAATTTAATAGTGCAGCACCAATAATGAAGTAAATCAGTCTCATAAATATTCCTTATGTCTTAAATTACATAATATAGGGTGGGTCCCCATGTAATGTAAGTGAAGCTGTGACAAGGAATTTCTCTTCCATAAAGACTGATATTTTTTCTCCATTTACTTGATTTGCTCAAAGACTGTGTTACCTAGTAAACTGCATATTATATGATGATTGTGATGCGAGTACAAATTCTCATTTGTAGGAAAGGAAAATGTTTTCCATTGCCATATTTTATTGAAATAGGCAAGCAAAACTTAAAAGCCAGAATTAGTGGTAGTACTTAAGAACAATCACTTAGCATGATGCATAGGTTAATGGCAGTTATATGGTCACTTCCTTGCACATCACATTAAATTATTATTCTTTTTTGTTTCTGGAAACATAATTAGTCTGTGATGGATGGGAGGCTAAATTCAGCACTTGAGGTCAAGCCACACCTTATAATGGAATAGCTGAATATACTTTCTACATTGTGAAACATTAATTTGCATCCAGTCTATGTCAAATCCTTCTAGACTTTCAGGGCATATAAACTTTGAAAGCCATAGACTATCCTTGTGAGATAAAACTGATAATACTCTTCAGTCTCCTTCTGCCCCTTTCACCCACCTGCTTTGCCATTGAGTGTTGTGGGGTAATCCAAGACAGAAACAATGTCCCTTCTACTTGTTATTAAATAATGCTTTCTGGTTTTAGGACCTTGACATTGAACTAGTGGTAATCAATATATCTCTTGAGCAGAGGTAAGAGAATAATGAAAATGAATGTTCTCTAGCGTTTGTTTGAACACGACAACATACTTCACTAATATTTGTATATGAAATAGACTGAAAATTTTCTAATAAATACTCTGGAAACATGATAATTTGCTGAGTTTGAAATATGTGGGAATCTATTCATTCTAGAAAGCTTTTAGGTGAAAATGTCTTGTTTGATGGTAAAGTCTCTGATTATCTATGACCCAAGTGAGAAGGAACTTTAAAACCTGATGTTTTTACTTTGAATACAACATTGTAACATAGATATGCTTTATGAAGAATAAAAGCATTATGGTTTTTTTCAGTGCAAAATGAAAATAAATACTGAACAATTAGGAGTTTCTGTGAAATATGACATGTCAACTTTCTTTTTATATTCTTTAATACTTTCAATATTTTTCAGGATATGTTTTCATCAGGATTTTCATGTACCTTGAAATTCTTCATAATTCAGAGAGCTAAACAGAAGAGTTATGCAATATTTAAACCTTTTTTAAGGTTGTGAAATAGGGAGGAGGTGAAAGATACACATTGTAAAGGCAAAGTGTTATGCCTAGGCATAAAGATTAATTTTACCTAAGAAAAGTACTGGGTATTTATTTTTAGATAAAAAATACAGTCAGAAATTCTATCACTGATTTATTTTAAACATAGAATTTGTCTGCTTAAATTGAGAATCTGGGCTCAGATAATGAAGAAAAATAAGCTTATTCAGCACAGACTGAGAGCAACCCTTGCGTGCCTTTGCCACGGCGGTAGCTTGGCCAAGCTCTCTCCAGAGCTGACCTGTCACATACCATGAACAGTGTGGATGCAAATAGAGAACCCTTGACACAACAGGAGTCTAAAAGGCTTCTGTAGACTGATATGTTTCCACACCAATCATTCATAAGAATGAATATGAGTTTTAGTTGAATTCTTCTTGCCAAACAGACCAGTCGAGATTAATGTTTTTGTTGATTACTACACAGAAATTAAAAATAATTAGTGAAGTAGTGTAAAACTATTTCTGACCAAAAAAAAAAAAAAGAGCAGGTATTTTTTAATATCTGAAGATTTTTTTTTCACATCACTGTACAGAGTATGGGACTGAACTCTACTGACTTGGATGAATTTTTTTTTTTTTGCTATAATTTAAGCTGCAGACTCTTAACTTGCTACTGTATTCACACCAAGAGATAACACTTTCAGCATATTATCATCTTTATAGACTTTACATATGAACACTACAGACCAGCAAGCAAACAACTTATAAGAAAAAAAAATCCTTTATTTAATCATTTTAACCAAAGTGATTTCTTTATAGGATAAGAGTTTTTACTCCATAAATTCCTGAAGTGCAAGTGAGAAGCTCAAAGCTACTTCAAAGAGAAATTGAAGAACATCCAAATCTTTTATTATAAGTAAAATCTAAAAGCACATTTAAATGTATGGCTCTACTAAAGAGATAATACTTCCTTTTTATTAGTGTTAGGGAGCCCTGGGACTTGTAAGGGTTGGCAGTGTCCTCAGGGCCCTGGCAATTTGCGTATAGTATTTGTATTTTAAAAACCATTACTGCTCATTTTTGCCAAGGAATTGTGAAGAATTTGTAAGTTGACTTCTCTTCTTCGGTGGCTTCTTTCCTTAAACAAACACAAACCAGCTAACAACAGTTAGTAGAGCATCTGGGAAATAAAGTAGAATGACCCTCTAGATAATGTTCTAATATATATATCATATATATATATAATATATATATAATATGTTATGGCCAAATGAACACTCAAATCATGCATATTTAAAGAAAACCCTTGCCATGAAGACTGAAATTACATTTACATAATGATTTTACTTTTGCTGCATGACTTACAGTATAAATTTTTAATTCTATGTGAAATTCAGTACATCACAAATATACAAAAACCCCCATTCCACATTTATTTATATAATTTCATTTTACCTTCATAGATGAATTTTTGTAACCTCTGTCTCTCTGGATATTTATGGACAGTTTTGAAATACCAGGTAGCTTTTTTTCTTAGTTTTTGTATCTCTTCAAACTCCCCATAGGCTAGGTTGATCAGTATTAAAATCCCCTGAATCACACATATATTTCTCTCTACGGTTTCAACTTTTTTTTTTCCAATAATTCTTCTTTTTGCATATTGCATAAGTATTTTTAATACATAAAACAGACAAATGGTTTATAATCCTAATAAATTCTGCTCAGGAAAGATTAAATTTCTGCACACTCACCACAGAATTTGCAAGGCAACGCTACCAGTACCAGGGCAGGGTGGCCATGGCTGCTCTCCAACACTAAAGTTATTCAGGTGTCCTCTACTTTTTCACTTTTGCTTTTTACATCATATCAGTGTACCACCAGGGACAAAAATTTCAGAGAAATATGAATTCCTGTGGAGAAAAATGGCCTTAAATCTTTCAGGAATGTGTACAAAAATTATCAAATTAAAAAAAGGATATAATCTACTAAGTTTCTTCTGAGGAAACGTAAGGAGCAATATAAGCCTTTAGTCAGTCTCAGCCTAATAAAGACACTTGGCCTGGTTGACACAGGCACTGTGGAAGAAATTGCTCTTTACAAAGTCAGCCTTTTCCAGAATCCCACAAACTGATGGTGCGATAACAAGCTTCCTGGTATTGATGCAGAACTTTACCAGATAATTTTTTGAGACTTATTTTTCTGTTGCTATTGTTCAGTTCACGGAAATGAGAATGAGAACACAAATTGTTTAGGTGGGAAAAAAATCTGTTTTCTGCAATTACCAGAGACAATGCGAAATGAGAGTTTCCCAAAGGAGATCAAAGGTAACAACTGCATTTTTGATATTTATAATTAATTTCCTACATCTGCCTTTGCATGTGGAATAAATCAACTTTGGTAGCTAATAGCAGCAGGATACGCCTTTCCTGCATATTCATGCACACATTCATCAGTAGTGCTACGGTGAGGGTTGGGAAGGGATCAAGATGTATTTATTCCTGATCTCTTCATGTTGCAAACAGTAGTCTTGACTCAGTTCCTAGTCGTAATACTGCTTATATGGGGAACAGAGTGAGGCCCACAGAAGGAAGAGAAATGTATGCTGTCTAGAAACTGTGATATTTCTGAGTAACAGCACTTGAAACTTGAGTACTTGGTATCAGAAACATCCTGGCTCCATTGCCTCCCTTTCAACAAATACAAATTTTGCTTGGAAGTACATTTGAGTGGTTGAGAAGGGCTAAAAAAAAGCAACTGATTGTAAAGGAACTCTGTGTTTTAATTTTTTTACTTCTCCTGTTGACTTCTTTTAAAGGCAGACACCTAAATAATTCAGACAAGTACCTTTCAATATGTGGGCAGGAAGGAAACCAAGAACATGTCCAGTTTTCTTCAGCAACAAGAACTCATTTGAAAAGTATGTTGATAGTTCTGAGCAAATTCCTAATTATCTTTTTCACTCCGTAAACCATGTTATTAACTCTCTTAGTAACAACTGTTTCAGAGTTTCACTACCAATATGTTTCTGAATAGGTTGATGTTGCTTTCTGCAAGGAATGCTTTCAGTTTCAAGATGCTCAGAGTTTCTGTCAGCATCTCCAGTCAGAAAAAAAATAAAGGAATGCCTATATTGTAATAGAATCTTTGTTACTGTTTTGTGACTTCAGATATTTTGTTACTAGCTGAAAAGCCAGTTCTCCTCAGAGTTTTGAGGAGTTCTGACTTCAGTCATGCTTACTGAGTTTTCAGAGGGTACTTTGGTGAGAGAGGGATGCTGTTTCCATTTAAATGAGTAGCTTGATGTCAAACCTGGCAGACTACAGCAGCAGTCATGTATCCCTAAACAAGTATCATTTCTGTTCTTTTGTAATTTTATGATTCTCTTCATAACCAATTTTTCATTAAAAATTAAGCAGCTTGCATGTTTTCCTATATCTTGCAATTATTTACTAATTATTTTAAAAACAGAAAAACATATATATTCCTTTTTTTTTTTTTAACAAAGAACATGTTTGATCTGTTTGCAGTGTTCCCTGTAAATTTACATTGCTATATAAATATTTATCAGAAATAGCAAGAACAGGCTTGGTTTAGGCCCACACAAATGCAGGAAGACCAGCTGCACTCTTCAGAAAACGCTAGTAGTGCATGAACTCTCTTTCAATCAAGACTGATGAATTTATTAGCATATCTGAGATTGTGTGGGAGCTTCGCTGGTGGAAAACAACATAGCAGGGGAAGGAGAGCTGATTAGCAGGGTGTCTTGATTCAGGAGTCAGTTACTCCATGTATTGCATTACTTAAATCTTCATCCAGGAAGATGACCAGCTGATATGTTGTCACCTGTATCCCTCTTGAAATAGTTAATTCAAAACCCTGAAATACTCATCTCCTCCAGTAGTTTAAAACAAACTTCACAGTAGACTAACAAATAAGGTGCTGAGACAGTCATATATCTACCTGATATAATAATACTGGCTTCTTCAGCTCCTCTGTCTTTTATGATCTAAATAAGGCATGGTAGGTATTAAGTGCTTTTAGACAGGTTGTCTATGTTAATACAGAATTTGCCTTACTCACAGATTTGTGACTGATTCATTTTACAGTACAAATAAAATTTTACAATGAAATAAAAAAGTCACCCTTTTAGTAGGCTACAAAGATGGTGCAAGGTTTGGAGGAGGAGCCATACGAGGAGCAGCTGAAATCACGTGGCATGTTTAGACTTGAGAAGAGGAAACTGAGGGAAGATCTCATCTTGGTCTGCACCTTCCTTATGAAGGGAAGTGAAGGGGCAGGCACTGCTCTCTTCTCACTGGTGATCAGTGACAGGACCCGAGGGAATGGCCTGAAGTTGTGTCAGTGGAGATTTAGTTTAGATATTAAAAAAACTTTTCCCTCAGGGGTTAGTTGGACACTGGAACAGGCTCACCAGGAAAGTGGTCACAGCACCAACCCTGACAGAGTTCAAGAAGTATTTGGACAACACTGTCAGGCACATGGTGTGACTCTTGGGGCTGTCCTGTGAGGGACCAGGAGTTCAGCTTTGATGATCCCTGTTGCCTAAATGGCTGTGGGAAAAAAAAGACTCCAAGCCAAATTAGGTAGGAGATAAGATAAGGATACAAAAGTTTTAATGAGCCCCCAGGCTTTCTGGAATACCCTCAGCGCACGCTCCCGAAATACAGATGTCCAGTTTTTATAATGATTTTCACCCAATCCCGTCCAGCTACCATCCAGGTTCTTCCCCCGCCACGCCTCTTGGGAATTGGGTCTGGGGGTGTTTTGGGACCCCCTCTTCTTCATCTTCATCTTCCTCAGAGCACGTAATGTCCTTGGAGGCCTTCCAGAATTCTAGGCCTGAAGGTTGTTGGGTCTACGGCTGTATCTTGTTCCGTAGGGTTAGGGTGTTCTTCTACAATTCTACCTTGAAAAAGAGACTAAACAGGCTATGGAATTTAGGGATTTGATATGGGAATGGGTAACAGGGGTTTGAGCTGGTGTGTTAAGGGTAAAGGGATAATATGCTGCTACTCTAAAATCTACATTTACTACATAACTACTTCTAAGGTCTACAAAAATAAAAAAAATTAAACATCAAAACTCCAAGGTATCATCCCAGTGGGTCCCTTCCAGCTCAGGATATTCTATGATTCCATGATTCTATAGTAATGATTGCATGTAGAAAATAGGAGTTGAAAGATACTGGAGATAAAGGCTGCTAATTTCTATTAATTTCTCATATCTACTTCTAGACTTTAGATTTAGTCATCACAGTATTCTACAAATACCTTTACAAATGTTAGAAATAACTCAGTGCTTTCAGAAGCCCATTTACCACAATGCCAGTCTGCCATTTTAGGTACCAAATGTGCAAAGTGCTGTATCCTCTTCCTGGCAAGATGCCACGTGCAATGAATTTTATCTTTTAAACAAAGAATATAAATTTATTTAGTATCTTCGAGAGAAGTATCCAAAACAGTACTGCTGTTAAGAGTGTAACAGTCTCAAAGAAATCCTCCATGTTTTTCAGGATGTGAGAATGAATGTTTTGTGAAGGCACAAAGTGGTTTACATTACTTTTTTTTTTCCGGTGAAATAAATGTATCTTTAAATGTTCATGCAAACTGTGTTTGCTGTTTTTACACAGCATTGATAATGTGGGAAAAGGAAAAAAGTATTTATGGCATGGTAAAAGGGAAATTAAATTGCGCCTAATAGCACAATACTTACACTTAACTTTTAAAAGAAAGGTCTCCCAAATGTACAATTTTGATCCTTCACACCATTGTCAATGAATTTAGGTTCTGGATTAATGTGCATCATTGAACCCTAGAGTGGTTTGGATCGGAAAAGACCTTAAAGATCATCTAGTTCCAATCCCTATGTGTTAAAATACTGAATTGTACATATGTATATAGATGTAAGTATGTATATATAAATATAATTTTAAAATAAAGTCTTATTTCTCTATTTATAATTATATGTTCCATTTAGCAAAATAAAAATGCAACTGGACCTTGAAACAACTTTTATGTTGGTTTTTCAATCCTCCTGCTATACAGACAGATGCAGAAAACCTTTAATTGGATATAATGGCATTCACATTTTGTTTTATTTTGCTTCATCATAGCTCATTTCATAGTGAGCATTTTCTGCTCAGAACAGTGTTCAATATATCTTCACATGAAGAGAGTAAGAAGTAGAATATAAAAAGAGATAAGCAAAGTAAAGGCTGAGGCCTTGTAAGTTTAAAGCTTCTAGTCTAGATCAGACACAAAAGAGTCTTGATTCATAGTGATCTGCAAGGGTCTGTACAAGCAACAAACTTCTCACCCTCACAAACAGAACAAACTGCAGAACAAGATCAGATTTACTAACTCTGTGAATATCAGGCTGAAAGTTGGATTTCAGTTGCCAAAGACAGGATTACAAATGAAGTACTTTCAGGTGCAATACAAATATCTTTATTTCAGTAATTATGAATAAAAAGAAGAGCTATGATGTCCTACAGTGTCCCTCAGACATTGAACTCAGGTTTGTGCTGAGGTGCATACTAAAAGCTCCTGTTTCTTTGCAACTGAACACCTAAAGCTGGAGCAATATGTAGTCTTCCCAAGTAGTCTTTCCACATGCTAGTGGTATTGAACATTTTAAAACTTATGAAAATGTCATTAATTTTTTTCCCATTGTTTATAGAATTCAGTTATATGTATTTCATTAATGAGATCTTTGTGACACAATTTTCTTTCATTTCCTATGTTCCATAATTACTTTTCTAGCACTATTCTTTTTAAAATCAATGAGATACTTTTTTTTTGTTGAAGCTTCTGCCTTCAACTGTTTCCATTGCCAGTGCATGACTGAGAATCAAACATGGAACTCTCTGGTTGTGTGAAATGAAAAAGTAGAGAGGATGCTTTGCAACCTGCTTTAAGTGCCTTTTTGAAAAGTGACACAGATGTGCATTGGAGGACAGCATGAAGTCACAGAGGGATGCAAGATGCTTGCAGGGTCTCAGTGAAGGGGTGGGATCATGGCATCTCTACACAGAACTTTATTTTGTATAATAGTTTCTGCTTTAGTTTCAGGGAATTTTGTAGGGAGACCAAAGATGAGTTTCATCTCATTTGTCTTTAGGCATCCATAATCACCTTAAATTAATCACCTTACATTCTCTTTATAATAAATTAAGAGAGAAACATTGATAGCATTGCTGCAGGCATGACAGTCAAAGAGCATATGCAAAGAAAGATTTGTAGGTTTAGTGAATGTATTTCATTAAGCAAACTAAAAGTCTTAGAAAAAGTAGACCAACTTTCAGAAAAGAATGTGTATCTTCAAGTCTAAAATAGAAGCAGCAGCCTTCAAAAGTAAAATAAAATTTGGCCCTGTTAGTCCTTCTGAAAAAAAATGTGCATGCTTGAACCAAAGTAATATACATGGAAAACATGATGTTGTATCTAATCTACCTTTTTTTAGATGTGTGTCAGGGTGAGATGCATTATACCCAGGACATCACTAATTGCAATGACTAGATCCACAATTAGGGGAGACATTGTTGGAGTATTCATAGAAACAGAAGAATCCCATCTTAAAATAAAATTAATTTTTGAGGTACCATTCTGGTATTTTTTTAATATGGCTATTTCCTTCCTACTGAAGCTTTCCAGCCCAGCTATAGAAGTTAATAGAGAGATAAATCCTGCTAAAAATGTAATCATGGAAGTATTGACTAGGAATTTTAATAAAACGAATTTTAACTGATTTCTGTGAAAATCACTGCAGTACTTCTCTATGACAGATGATGGTAGCATTATGGGAATCATGGAATATGTCACAGGTCAAGAAATAGTACAATAAGGAAAACAATATGCAGTAATTTTACTTTCATGGGGCAGTGTGAAACAAATTTTTCCACCTACATTCATTGATATATTATCTGGGCACCATTAAAGCATGTGGATTTAATCCTTCAAATGAATTGACAAATGTATACCCTATATTGCAGGAAGGGTACAGAGACTCAAGACAAATGAAATGACTTGGTGTAGAGTAGAGGTATCTGAGGCCAAAATTTCAGGATTATGCCCCACTTACCCACAGCCAGTAGAGTGAATGTATCCAAGTTAGTGTAATCTCATCAGCAAGAGAAGAATGTAAGACACCTTAGTTCATTACAGGAATCCTGTTGACAAGTAGTCTGGGGAAAGTCTACCTGAATTTCCCACCAGAAGACCTGTCTAGGATGCAGGAGGGACATTGCATGAAAAACTTGCTTGAGAGCTTAGAGAACAAACAGCTGAGAAAGATGAAGTTACTCAAAAAAAAGCAAATATTATTATGCAGTTTTGGTGACAAAAACATTAATTGTTTCTTTTTTATTATATTAGAATTTAAAGGTTTTGTCCTAAGTCCACCAGGTAGATTTTCCAAAGTACTCGGGCACTTAAAGGTGCAAGGAAGTCCCTCAGTTCTTACTTCACAGTCGGTGGAAAGATTGCCAGCTGCTGGTTTTTGTTCTTAAGTGTCTAAATATCTTTAAAAACCTACTTAGAAATTCTGCCCATCCAGATACTCAGTCACCGGAGAAATATTGAAATTCAGTTTTCCTGGGGAAATTAAGATAATATGACTGTGAAATTGAGGGCTAAACACACGCAGTTACTGAAAAACAGGAACTTCACAGCTTCACTTTCAAATTTTGGCTGTAGTTCAGAAAAGCACTTTCATACATGCCTAAATCCTTTTAACTTCAATAAAAGTTAAATATGCTCTTAAGTTTGATCCGTAATAGGAAGGGTCCTTTCTTGCAGCCTTTCAGTTGGAGAAGAACCCTGGGGAAGGGGAGAGAAAAAACACCAACAAAAGCTTTTGAAAGAAAACAGTGAAGTCTTTCTCAGGGAATGGTTTTCAATTAGTCACTGTAATCTGCACGTAAAATTGCGACAAGATGTGTCTTCCAGGAGTTTTCAAAAATCACCGTTGTCATAGGTAATTTCTGTATAGAGAGGCTGAATTTCTGAGAGAAAGATAATTTCTGTTAACCCCAACAAGTATGTTATTTGGTGTTGTCATGGTGGTAATACTTACATACATATTATTATGCTTTGTGTTCTTCGGTCTTTACTGCATCTATGTCTATATTAGTATATAATTCATAGTAGATTCAAGTGACGAATATTAATCATTCAAATATTTGAACAGTACAAACCAGAGCCAGATTAAAGCTCACTGGAACCCACATGAATCAAACTCTTGGCTGTCCTGCAAATTTCGGTGGAATATGAAGATGTTTGCAAACAGAAAAAAGTTGTCCCCTTAGATGAATGAGCTACTAATTTGCATATTTGGAAAGGTTGTGGTGGTCTGGACACAAATTAATAGCCTTCTGACACTGAGTGAGGATGTTCACTTGCTTGAAAGTTGCTATTTCCCATATAAATTATATTCTTTTACTGATATTGGTTTTTGTCATTGCTAGCTCCATCTCTGTTCTCATAGAACTGAAGGAGTTACCTCTCTTTTTGAGGGCTTGAATTTACATTTGATATTATATATTGGTCAGTGGATACCCCAACAAGGGACCTCAGATTTACAGTTTTCCAAATTGCTGACTAGCATCCTTTATATTGGTTTTCTTTTTTTTCCTTTTTAACAAAAAAAGCGCGAAAAGTAAACATATACAAAATATTTTAAAACCAACAAAGTCTTAGGGAAAATTCCTCCAGAGCTTCTGCAATGCTGATATAGGAAATTGATTCAGCTGGTGTAAATATGTGACCTTTGCAAGGGCTTCTACTCTGCCTATGTCATTACTTGATTTCCAATGGAAAATGAGGGCATGACAAGTACTATTTGCAGCCATTTCCAGTCAGTGCTTATGATAGCTTTAACCTCGGGGTCAGGGAGTAGTGTGTTTTGCAGTTTAATTCATTGACTGTCTGGCCTTAACTCCAGAAAGAAGGGAAACGTGGGAAAGGCAGAGAAGAAGTAAGATCCCAAGAAGCTTAATTCAGTGCCTTTGAAACAGTCAACTATTTACCTTTCAGATGGACAAAGTATAGTAAAGAGGCATTTCCTATATTCGTGTGTCACGATGTAATGTGCTGGGATTCTGATCTTGTCTGTTGTGATGTTCCTAGAAGATGAATTAATTTAATTCTACATGTTAACTTCTGGCCATTTGCCTTCCAATGCACCTTCATATGCTGGAGAGTGATTAATGGTCATTCATGTTAACACATCTGTGGTTTGTATAAGGGAGAAGCTGGTAAAATTTTGGAGGGCCATGTGCATGTGTAGGGATTTCATATATGTGACATGTTTTGGGAAGTCGAATGGGGCACAGTGCAGCTGGCACAGACAAGTGTCAATTTACAGGGATGTAGTTCTGGGTTATAGACTGATGAATCCTGAACCTTGTCAAAAAGGGTAGGTGGCCTAATGGTCACTTAATGTAATGGTCTATGTCTCTGCTAGATTTTCTATCACTGTGTAGCCTTAGTGTGTTTAGTCATCCTCAATCAGCTGTGGGTGTATGCTTGAGGCTTTATACTAGTTAGTCACACTGTTTTTGTGATTTAATAGAAATTATGACCCAATGTGCTAACCAAACATTACAACATCAAAATCATCCTCTGATTTGGTGCCATCACAAAAACAAACAAACAAAAAAACCCAAAAATCAACCAACCAAACAAAAAAAAAAACAAACCAAACCAAAAAAACTTTTTACCCCCAAGAGTTATGCCATAGCTTTGCTGAAGAGTACCAGCTCATCCAGAGTAGTTATGTATTCCCCAGACACTACATATCTGGTTTCAGAAATTTAGTGGTTTTTCTTTTGACAAGTAAAATATATCATCTAAGTAGTTTATGTCCTTTTACTCCTGATACTGTAATCATCTTGAATGTGAAAGAAATCTTGATTTGATTTTGATTTGTATTGCTTCGTGGTTCATTCAATCAGCCATCAGGATCTGTCATATATCTTAATCTATATTTGTTGTTGGAATCATTTAATTCCATAACACAGAACTTCCTGGAGCTGTACAACACACACACAACCAACAAATTTAATAGAGGAAAAAACAAAAGTCTGAGAAGTAAAATTCCGGAACTGACAAAACTAATAATGTATATTCTTGACAGATATTATGCGGTGAATACAAGCCTTTCTAGTTTCAGTCTAGTAATTTTTTGAAGGATTTAACTTTGATTTATATATATAAATGAAGTAACTATAAAATATGATAACTATAATATGATTCATCTTGTATACTGTATCTATGATGTATTATTACAGGTATGTACCCCAAAGAACTGTAAGATTGATCAGTTTAAAGTGTATTTTAAATAAAATAAAAATACTATATCAAACAATGTCTTTTTGGATTAGGATGATAAGAAATTGCAATATAATTTTACATTTTTACTTTTAATCATCTTTCTTTAATTGCATGTTAATGAGTTTAGCCAACATAGCTGAAAAGGCTGAGCAACACAGTCATAAAGAAAAAAAATGTACTAAAGAGAGATTTTTCTCCTATAGGATACATATAACTTGAAAATTATACCACTGAAAGCTATGAATATGGAAACTGCAAACCATTATTTTATTCACCTGGGTTTAAAATATGGAATTTATATTGTAAAGTGTTAGTCCTTTTATCTTGCAATGAACTAGTAGTTCCCAGGTCTCCTCTGTTGAGGCCAGGTTTTTAGGATCTCATCTGGGCACTTATTTCTTTCTGTTTTTCTTAAATTTCAATACATCTTCTTCCTCCTATATTTCTTATATTCTTCTGTCAATCGTGCTGATAGCTGTCTCCTGGCTGCTGTAGGAATTTCCTTGGTTTCTGAGGAATTTCTTTTCACCAGAAGCAAACCACATTATAATATATTTCTTATGTCCTTCCTACTGAAGCACTTCTTCCCTGAGAAGAAAACAACCATGTTTTTCCTCGAGTGTTTAAGTATGATGAGAAGGCTTGGTGGCATCCACGAGGGCACAGCAGGAGGTCACAGCACTGGTCCATCCATGGGGCCCCCACTGAAGATGCCACATTCAGAGACTCTGCTGGAGTTGGCACACCTAGGAAGAACTGACACTGGGGTGTTACTGCTGGGGAAGCCTTTGGCAGGCAGGAACAATGATCTGACTTCCCTCTCAACCTAAAAGATAGATAAAGGATTGGTTAAATGTATTTATTGTTTGTGCTCCTTCTGTAAAGAAGATACACTCCAAGCCTCAGAGATTTTGCTTTTTCATTCCTTGAACCATGTAATTAATCAGTGTATCAATTCTACAGAATAACTGTGCTATGATGGGCAGCTTGTATACTTGAATCAGTGTATGATATGAATATATGAAAAACCATGGGTTTTTTTTAAATTCAATTTTTTCTAGAGTGTTTCATTTGATCCCAAATGTTTAGTCCCATCAAAATGTAGTGAAATTTCCTTTCACCTAGGTACTAATTAGCAATTACTGCACTCACAGACATCCTTTATTGTTATAATATTATGAAGGGGGAGAAATTTTTTCAGAAACAAGTGGATAAAGTATCCCATGGTAAAAACAATCTTTAATTCTATTAGGATTATTCAGAGTGCCATACTACCATCTGAATACTTCTTTGTTGAAATGTTATTGTTCACAATTAATATACCTTATCATACATTTAGTCATTGATGAAAGGATAGAATTGTAGAATCATAGAATGGTTTGGGTTGGAAAGGGCCTAACAGATAATCTAGTCCAAGCCCCTGCCATGACAGAAATGCCATTCACTAGACCAGGTTGCTCAAAGACCCACCCAACCTTGAACACTTCCAGGAATAGGGCATCCACAGCTTCTCCAGGCAACTCGTTCCAGTTCTTTACCATCATCTGAGTAAAGAATTTCTTCCTGACATCCAATCTAAACCTACCCTCTGACAGTTTAAAGCCATTCCCCCTTGTCTCATCACTAGTTGCCCATATAAAAAATCCCTCTCCCTCCTTTTTGTAAACTTTTTTTCTGACGAGCATCTTTTACATGCCTTAGCATATCTCCTGGGAGGATCTGCTCCATGATCTTCCCAGGCAGAGAGATGAGGCTCACTGGTCTGTAGTTCCATGCATCTTCTTTTCTCCCTTTTTAAAATTGTTGATTACCATGGGACTATAAATAGAGTATGCTGGTTTTTTTTGCTTTATCTGAAATCAAACCGTTGCACCCTCTCAGAAATTTCTTTTTAAAATCTCTCTATTTTCTATGGAATTTGAAATTTAAAAAACACTAAGGACAGACATATAAGAAAGGGCATTGCCTTATTTGAATAGAGCTTTTAGAATAACCATGAAAAATTAAGGATCAAGTTGAATACAAAATGTAAAGTGTATATACATATATATATATATATGAAAAGAAAATATCTTAGAAGTGGAGGGTGTTTGATAGGTAAGTTTAAAGGTTTTCCTCTCCAGAAAAAGGAATTTTAATGGCATAAAAATATATACGGTGTCATTTCTTTCAGAGCAAGGCCCAGAGTCTAATAACATTAAAAATTTGTTCACTTTTCACCTGCATGATAATCAGTGATAATTCAGTGAGGTGCACAGAATTGAAATTCTCAGAAAATATTTTAACAACTAACCAGTACTCTTTATGGTTGTGGATTACAGTGCCATATTTTAGAGGTTATGCTTAAAGACAATTTCTCTATCTGTTTTTGTATTTCTAGAACATTATAACAGTGTTTCAGAAAGTTTTGGTATGATCTGAAAAAACCCTAAAATACTTCAATTTTATAGTAGACTTGTGAATTATGGTGTTATAACAGTGCATTGAAAAATGTTTTCAAGTGCATGAACAAATGGCAGGGTTTGTGTGTCTTCCTCTGGGGAATCTGCTTTGTATGCTGAGACCAGGTTAAGTCATTTATTATTGTACAGTTGCACACAGCCTTTTAAAGCATAGTCAGTCAAGATATCAAGATGCTTTATACATTCTGTGTCCACTGGGATCAAAATATCTGCAGCATCCTGTGGTTGTCCCCATGGAACAAGAGTTTTCAGTGGCTCAGTTCGTTTACAGACCTACAAGCTCTTTTCTCAGAAATGAATATTCAGCAAAACATACACACTTTTTGGGAATTAATATCATAAATACTAAATTGGGCAAAAAGTGTAATTTTACTTAAAGATACCTGTATGAAGGTATAAATTATACAGAAAAGTTCTTGATGAAGTTGACATGTTCTATTGTTTTAATATGTTTTTAATAGCACATTTTAACCAATTTTTCTTCTTATTCACCAAGTTATTATTAGGTGACTACAATTAATAATTTAAAGGGGCCTATTCTGGCTTTTAGTGCATTTATATGACTCCCATGACAGTAATTAGAGTTTAAAACATATTGTAGGTTCTTCTGTCTGATTTATAACATGAATCTTGCATCATTTTCCATAGAATTTTAGATAGGAGTTTTCCACATTAGTTTTACATTTGCTATATATATGTTTTGTGGTTTGCAATACTTTTCCTCAGACAGAAACTATGGTCTCAAGAGGCTTAGCTACACCAGGCTTTTATCTCTGAAATTGTCCAATGTTGCTCCCTCTGGTTCAGTTCCCAGGACTAGCAGGGCTGACAGAATTTCATGGGATCCAGATCCTGTGTAGACTGACTTCCAGAACCTGCAAACACCATGTAAGGTCACATCGCCCTAATGCCTGTCTGCCCTGGCACCAAAGGGAAGGAGAGCTTTATCCACACAGCCCTTAGGAGCTCTGTCTCAGTTTGGACTAAACTTGGCAATCCCAGTGGCTCTAAAAAGTCCAATTTATATTGAAAAATTTATGAACAATTCATGTTTAAAAGCAGAGCACTCAGATATGAGCTGTTTCTGCAGCTTTAGCCTGACTTTCTCTACTGGGAAGTCCAGTTGACTCACTTCTAATTAAACGTGAAATGTGGGTCAGCTTCGTGACAGTGAGGACAACGAGGGAGTTTAGGCTTGTGTTCTTGTTCCAAGTTAAAATGACAGAACCAGCATTGCTTAAATTACCACTTAGGCTTTTTCGTATTCGATGACCCAATTCATCCTCATTCTTTAACCTTTTATAAATGTATTTCTTTTACCTAGCATATAGCAAAGATAGCTGCACTGCACCTATAGTTTTATGTGCAGGAGATATGCATACATGATTCTTGTGGTCAAATGGGAAGGTCATATAGGACTCAGATTCTTGAGGAAATTATCACTTATACTGCCATGAGGCAGCATATACATGCCTTTTGTGGATATTTCTTCTCTTGGAAAATACATAATCAGGAGGTGATAATTCCATACTGCTTGCACCTACAGTACTCAATAAAATCTGTGAATTATTATAATGTTTCAGGAAGACACTTTGTGAAGTTTTATCTTGTGGTTCCCTAAA
The DNA here is from genome assembly GCF_022539395.1 of Myiozetetes cayanensis. Taxonomy (NCBI): domain Eukaryota; kingdom Metazoa; phylum Chordata; class Aves; order Passeriformes; family Tyrannidae; genus Myiozetetes; species Myiozetetes cayanensis. The sequence continues at coordinate 20,375,804 of NW_026087411.1, forward strand.
GATTAAAGAGTGTATTGTAATCTTATGTGACTGAGTAGCAAAAGCAAGCTATGCAACAGAAACTTTATATAGTATCAACCTCTATCCATTTGGATATCTGGACAATCTTCAGCAATTTTTATGGTAGTCCCAGATGTTAGATTTTTTCATGGCTCAGAGATAAAAGTCTTATTTTTGATCCTCTTTTACTTTCTTTTCAGCAACATCTCAGCCATATGACTTCAAGAGTTCCAGACAACAACAACAACTAAAGGGTACTCTTTTATTTCTTTTGCCTTTTAACAGCATACATGGTAAGGAGTAGTGGATTCAGTATTAATTAAATGTTTGTATTTGTTCGGAACATATGATGAGCTTCCCCTTTTTGTGAATTTACAGGTTTCAGGAATACCCTATACCCTCCATGGAAGAGAATGATGACTTAATTGTTTTTGCAAATGACAGCTTTACTTGGCTGTGAGTTTATGAGGCAGTAAATTTCCCTCATAACTTGCAGCATTTAACCAGCACATCTCTATGATGTTGTGAGCTATTTAGTACTAAGTTTGTGGAGAAAAGGAAAATGATCATATAGGCACTCAAAGGAGTCATATTATGATGAAAAAAATAGTCTTCCAATAGCATTCTTTTGGGTCTTTCATTCTCTTCCCAGTTCCATAAGTGCCCTTTTAGTGGTGTAGGAGGACCCATGGAGTTGGTTAAATAGCTTGTATAATCCAGGAATACTAAATTTCAAATTAATCTATAGGGTAGGTATTTGTACTCATAAGTGCTGGTGATACTTAAAGAAAGCAAATTAATCTAAATGACTGTGCTGTATTGGACTGAAGAGCCATCTAACCAAACCACAGATGTATGGGTAAGGCACTCTATATATATATATATATATATATATATATATATATATACACACACACACATATATATGCATATAAATAAAAATGCTTCCCCTGAGTTCATCTGAGTTTTCAGTGACATGGAACTTGCTGAATAAAAGAGCCTTAGAGATCAAATATTTCCTGAATAAGAAGTGATGCCTTTTATTTTATTTATTTTACATTTAATTTCCATTTGTCACACCTGTGACATTGAAAATGCTTATCCATTGCACTGGTTATTGTTATAATAATTGAAAATATGTAATATCTAAATAACATCAGTGTCAGTATTTTAATGTGCTGGTGCCTAAATTCTGTGAAAATACAGATCCATTCTCAGGTTAATTCACCGTACGCAATGCACTGTATGCATTGCATGCAGTCAGTCTTAGTGGTGCTAGTATAATAATAATAATATGCTAATGTTAAATAAAGTATGTAAATGCATCCTATGAAATCTGGTTTCCCCTTGGTAGATATAAATAATGCCTCTTAACACTTGTGTGACCTAAGCCTTATTTATTGTTAACTGGAAAATAAACAGTTTAGCAACAAGGAAGTTCTGATTTGGCATTAAAGCAGTTTTGCATGGGAGAAAACAAACTAGTTAAATTAAAATAAATCCATTTTGGTATTTTGAATAAAATTATACCTTAATCTTCTAGTGATACTTGTCCCTACAGCCCAGTTCCTGTTCACAGTATAGATAGTGTAGATGTATTTTTTGGACAATTATCAGGTGTGAATATTAATGGTGCTCTGCATGGAGATAATGGGGAGCAAGGCCAATCTGAGTCTTGGGAATATGGGTTCATATTGGGCCAGAAGGAGACGTATTGTGATCTCAGTATTCCCATCCCTAACTGGCCTGTTTAAACTGTGAACATGCAAAGGGGTTAGGAGATACCCCAGCAGTGTTTCCACAGGATCTGCCTGCAGGCTGGGCTATAATTGGATGCTGCTGTGGCATCAGCTTCTAAGTTTATGTTCCACAGAAAGGAAGAAGTGCAGTTTTCATCACTTCTTCACTCACATTTGTTGGTATTTCAATCCCTGAAATAGGCAGGACATACAAAATTCAGAAAACTGCTGCACACCTTTCCTGGAGCTCCCATCTTTTAATCTGTGTCTCTAGGAATTTAAAACTAGATCAGCAGTCTCCAGAAAAATGTTGCTTTGCCTACTGATGTATGATATTCAGGGAGGTCAAGCATTCTGCAGCTGTGTCAGGGGACATTAAGGTTTGTCTTGGCTGCAAGATACTCCGTGAATTATTTTTGTTTTTTCTTTTCTTTATTCTCTTCATCCAATTCTAATGCAGGTGACATGTTCTTTCCATAGTGACACCTGGTTGAAACCTGAGATAGTTGACAATACTATGTATTTCTGAAAATTTTGTATTTATACTCGAACATCTGCTTTATTACCTTTAAATGCTCTCACATTTATTTCCTTGTTTTAAAGTGAAACTGTGACCAGCTAGAAGCTGGCTGATGGCCCTGACCAACATCCCCTGGTCACCTCCTCGTGGCCTGGCTCAGTCTGCACCTGTCAGCTGCTTGCCCAGTGATGTTGTAGGTCTGGATGGTGATGTCCAGGTCTGGACAGACCTTATGTTATAGCCTTGTTTCTAGCCCAGTCTCTGTCCCTGTCTCTTGCTGCTGATGTCTGGAGAGCCTGGCTGGACCCTGGCCCTTCTTTACCACTTGTGGTGCTGGGCATTGTGGTGCTGCTAGCACCAAGCTCTGCCCTGCATATTGGCTAATTACCAAGTTAAAGAGAAAGATGGGAGTTGGGAGTTGGCTAATTACCAAGATGAGGGGATGGGAGTTGGGAGTGGCAGTGAATGTTTTCTAGCACGCTTTCCTCTAGCACTGCATACACCAAGCTTTGCTCAAAATTTGTGTTGTAGCTGTTTTATCACCATCTCAGGTGATTCATGTGTTCTTGTTCAGGTGCAAGTGGTGTGGGATGGCTGGTTTCTCACCTCCTTGCAGGTATGTTGTTTGGTAACTCAACATTTCCTGTGTCTCAGAGAATAATGTGGTAAGTTTAAACTTAGGCCCTTCCAAATAAGACTGTGCAGAGACATATGCATATGCTGTTAAGGCTACATCTGACTTTCTTTACAAAAAGAAGCTGATTTCTTCATGGTCAGAATTATGGCAATCAACAAGCCTTGACTGATAGTAAGAAAGCAAAATAAAATTTCTAGATAGTCAATAAATGTCACAGCATGATTTGAAAATCATGATCTCTCTTTATAGAGGGATGCATCCTGATATTTTAATTATCCTATCTGGTAATGTAATCAAAAGCTAATTATGAATCGCAGTTATTTTCAAGGATACACTGTGGAAAAGAATTGAGGATGGAAAATGAGGACAAAACAAATCATAGTCACATCTCCTAAATCTCTGATTAAGCTGTCCTTCTGATCAATGGAGACTGCTGATTGACAGCTTTTCCTTTCAGTGCTGTCATTCTCATTATATAGTTACTTGTCTACTTTATCTAATAAGGGGTTATTCCTAAGTTTAGGGGAAAATTTACAGCAAATTGGACTGAATCACTTTGAATGGCTGCTTTTACAACCTGCATTTCAGCTGTAGTCACAAACGTGTCTCAATTGCTATTGCTATTTTGTATAGCTTCAACCTCTTTTCCCCAGGAATTAACATCAACATAGCAGAAAAAATCTTCCTTCTGTATTTCATTACCTCTTCTCTGTAGATCCTGACTACTTGCTGAGAGCTTTGTCCAGCAGTCACCAAGCTTGGTGCATTAAATCTACAAGCCTGTATAAATCTAACATGTTTTGAGTACTGGTGTTTGCATCCCTGATGGGGAACAGGTTCTGTTCAAGATTTAGCATATAGTGTGCAAAGTATAGCATTATCTCATTCAGTGAGACTTACTGTCCCTGGGAATTTTTTTTAATTAGTTGCAAAAAGAAAAACAGCTGCCTTTTATCAGTGTATCTGCATGCAGTTGAAATTTTAAGAGGAAGCCTCTACACTTTTACCTGTTTTAGAAACAGCTAAAAGATTTTTTTTTTTCTAGTTTTTTCCATCAGCAATTTCTTAGAGTTTGCTTTCAAACTTTACTCACCGTTAAAAATCCATGTTAGCTGGTAGTCACAGAAGGGTTAAATTGAATAGCCAACCGTAAAATCTATCTGAGTCCTAAATATTAGTGAAGAACACTTTTTCCTTCTTGTGTAGCATGAAAAGGAACTAAGGTATAAGAATTTAACAAAGTGAATTATATAGTGTTTCATAATGAAATCTGTACAGCTAATTACCCGTTAGTCCATCTGTGCATTCCAGGAGAAAAGTAAAATTAAGTTTGGGTAATGCACACAACTGAAAACATATGAATAGCTATTTTTTAGGCTTTACTTTTCTTCTATTATAAAATTGTGGTCAGAACATGCAAATTAAAAGTCCCAATGTACTCTAGCTTTCAGCTACCATGAAACCCCTTTTATCTCCCCCACAGAATTGCAAGTATTATCTAATATGATGCAAATTTTGAAACGCATTCCACAACTTTGTCAGAAGAGATGATGTTCTCCTTTTTACTGAAATATTAAAGGACTACTTTTGTTCCAGGGAACAGAATATTATTTTCTGATATTAAATAGCTTTGAGGCACTCTTCAGATTCAGGTATATAAAATATTGCAATCCGTGATAGTGATAAATCTATGACAGTGAGATCCCATGGTTAATCTAGACCACAGAATGAACACTGGAAAAAAGAAGAAAAAAGAGGAGTTCTACCTCTCAGGTGACTTTTTAAGCATGGAGATGATGACAACTTGCCCTATACTCAAGTTCCTAAAAAACAATAAAGAAAAATATGCATTCCAGTATTTCTATTACTTTTCAATTTATTCTGTTATCCATCTGGGACTCAGATGCAAAACATTTACAGAAAAATTCATGTCTAAAGTTTCTAAGGGTATGTTGTTGAAATCTCAGTCAACAGTCCTTTCCAGAAATACTGATCCTCTTCCTTTTATATGCTGAAAAAAGCAACAATTATAATAGAAGATCAGATTTTAGAAAGGTGATATGGGTTAAGGTTTTCCAAACCTCATATGAGTAGGCCAAAATCCTTAAATAAATATGTACTCTATTTGGTTATTATAAACTTCTAGTCTGTCTTCTTAGAGAGCGAGAAATTATTTCTGGAAATGTATGAAATTTATTCTATTTGGAGATAATCCTCTATGTCACACAGATTTTGAGTATTTCACTTCCTCTTCTATTTTTTCAAGTAATATCTTTTGGTACAAAATATTTGCATAATCTAGGTGACTTATTTTATGGATTTATTTTTTTTTTATGTGTTTAATTCTGAAGCTAGGATATAGAAACAATCACTTAAATTAGTGAAATTTATAAATAACTATGCATAATTTCCTTACTTCTACATTACAGAAATAGAAAACCCACGAAATATAACCCATGTTATATTACAGCTCGATACCTGGTGCCTGCTACCTCTTTCTCAAACATTTTGTTTCACACTGGCATCGTTTCATTAGATGATGAAAACTTTGATTTCCTAGCGCTAAGGTTGTGAAGTTGATTTTTACAATGCAAACATCAAGGTCATGATACTTCAGGCAATTTTGGACACATCTTCAGTCAAATATAGATTTTGTACTTCACTGAACTATCTTGGTGCTTATTGACTTCCTTTCTGCTTGTTTCAATGACAGGCAGTTGATATCATATTTCTCTAATTCTTTCAGCATTAAAAAAACATAGAGACTCAGGGATACCTCTTCACTCCCGGGAGGCGTAAGTATGACTTTGCCACTATTGGCCCATGTAGAAAAGTAAGAAAATTATCAGAAGTACACAGATCTACAAGTTGCAATTGCTTCTTTGAAATTTTCCTAGAGTAATACAGAACATTTCATTGCCTTGGGGTAAAATCTATTCTTAAAAAAAAAAAATCTATGTTCTTATATAAGGATACGTACATGAATGTCCAGTGCATGAATATTAAAAGCACATCAGCATGTGTATGTGAGTGTACATGTATATGTGCATCTGTATTCCTGAGGCGAGTTTAAAAAGGAGGTTGCTTTTAATTTTTAAATAATAATGTTATGGGATTCTTGATCAGACTCGAAGAAGTTTGCCTTATATCAGTGTGGTTATGACGAGGGCAGTAAGGCAGCTTGGCCCTGAGAACACAAAGCACAGGCAAGGGACAGTCACGACCTTTTCATCATTATCATTGTTCACATTGTTTCCTGCACTCATCATTGCTCTGCCCATCCTAAAGGAAATGAACTAGATTGTTGTTTGGTTTCAGCCAAATGACCCCCAGCCATTAGTAGTTATCTCAGTGAACTGAACCTTCAGCATCCACTGCGGAGGGCAAACAATTGGGATATGCTATCTGTCTGTTTCTGGAGTGTGGAAAACCATGGATGGTGCAATCTTTTTAGCGCATGTAATTCATGCGGGACCACGTGTGTAACAGCCTCGCTGTTATGTAATGATCTGCCCACACCACAACATGCAGCTTCCCATCTTGCCTGCCCTTCTCATAAGCCTTGCAATTAAAGTCTGGGCTGATCCCTTCTGGCAGCTCACCATCTGCAAAATGGGAAGAGCTGGCTTTGCTGTGATTTCACACTTCTCTTGATTAAGCTCGCTTATGTCTGAGAGCCTTCAGGAGAGCCACGTAACACGCAGTGGCTGCGACTGCGCTTTCTGTGGGGACAAACATGCAGAAAGGCAATGGTGGCAGCGTGCAATCTGGAATAGCCAACAGTGCTGTCCGGATCTGTTAGTTTCTCTTGTACTTCAAAAGCTGCATATTATGAAATGAATGATTTCAATGCTGATGGATCTACCTTCCTAGAGGGAATCACGCATATTGTTTTGTGATCTTGCAGCGTATTTCTTGGTGGATAAATGCAACTGTAAGGATCAGGCTGGATAAAGTTCTGCAAGCAGAAGTATCCTTTTTAAATGACAATGGCTAGAAAAGAAAATTCCCTTTTATTGCTGGTGTTCCTGTATATCACTTTCTCCTTCTCTGGCTGCAAGATTGCAGAAAGGAGTTTATTAAGTATTACTGTCAACAATCTGTCACTGTTAGTTCTAAAGATTGGCAGCACTGAGAATTGCTCTCATTGAAGGTTTTTTCAGAATTTTCAATGGTCAAATCACACTTTTTAAAGGTTGGTAAGAAGCTATTCTGGCCATTCAGCTTTCCCTGTTCTTTCATATGAACCTCAGTAGGTAACTCTCAAATCCACATCGACTCTATAAGTGATAACTCTGCCTGTAGAGAGATCTTGTTTTTTCAGTTAAAGACACTATGAAATGACTCTATTTATTTCCAGTATAAAAAAAAATATATTGCATTCCTTATTTAATTTTTTTCCTGCTTTTCTAATACATAAATCATCCTCTTTTTACAATATTAAACTAACTTTTGATTCACTTCACTGTTCTGAGAATTAACTTCTCTCAGCTGGACATGGTTTTGACAACTGTTTCTCTTGCTAGCTTATTTTAACATTTTCTCCTTCTGTGAATCTCTTTTTGTTAGTTGTCCTTGCTGATCATCATAATCTTTTTCCTAGGGAGCAGGAGGGTTGCTTTTTAACAACACAACTTATAAAGTGAGTTTTGCAAATGTAAGGTACTAGAGCAACTCATTAATCCATTTTGGGAAGACACGGGCTACCCATGGTCTTTGCCTGCACCTCTGTCTCAGCCCATCAGACTGCAGACCAATTTCATGAAGATTGGATGTAGAAAGAGTATTTTCCATAACAAGAATGTAGTTTTGTTTCAACAACATGAAATGCTTGAAGTTATGTGTAAGAAACCCACTGAGCTTTAATCCCTGATTTGCTTTCATAGTGTATTCTCAAGAAATTTTTAGTCTCAAGTTATTTCCAAACTTGCCAGAGCATTACTGCCATGCAGCAGCTTGCCATCTTCTCACCTTAATTCCTGATATTACCTGGAACTGTGTATTTCCCTGTGCATGCAATCCTTTTATGACACTAGCTCATATTTAATATTTAATGCTTCTATCACTACTGGCTCTGCTCTGCAAGCTGCTGGGGATTACGCCCTTAAAATGTTAGTACAGCAAGTTTTCCATTTGAGTTTGTAACATTTTTTTTGTGGGGATCAAAGTAAAAAAATGTACTGGAGCTTCACAGAAAATGGTTCAGAAAAAACTTGGAAATAGCACTGTGATCTTGGGGCTAGATTTGACATTACCAATTGGCATTTTTCATCTTGACACCATTTTTAAATGGCATAATAATGTGAAACATTTTAATTAGATCAAATCGAAATATAATTTGATGAGTGTATATGTTGCACCATGGGAGGCATGGACGCTCAATATGAGTATCAGCAAGTTTCGTTTATTTGATTATACATCACAGTATATATAGGATACATTAATATTCTGTAACCTAACTCTACAATTGGTAACAGTTTTAAAGGTTAGAAATGCCCTCAATTTCTGTTCGTGAAGATTCTCAGTTCCTTCTTTTCCCATGCTTCTATGGCCACAAGATAACAGCAAGATCTTGTTATTGCATAATGGTCACTGCCAAGGCCAAGGTGACCTTGCTTGCACAACAGCTACACCAGCTGTGTTCTAACCTTGCCAAGTTCATGCTCGCTCAGCTCTTGTAGGTCTACGTGTCCTCGGTCATATAGTCATTCCTCCACATGTATATGAATATAGTAAATAGATGTGATCAGTATTCTGTGGTGATTCATTATTGAGTTATGCCATGTGCAGCAAGCATAATAAAACAAAGAACAAGCGTTTCCTTAATACTTGGATTTTTTTCTACATTGTACTCAAGCCACTGTTTTCTTCTTGAAGGTGTTTGTGTATTAAGGTATTTGTGAGGTACTTGTGTGTATGTCTACATAATGGTGGGGAGTAAGATGCTCATCATCATAACAAAAACACGTACTCACAATGTAGCCACTTGGAAATACACTGACATTCGTTATATGCCTCAAATGCTTAACTTATGGGAGCTATTATTGTTAAGACTGCAAAAATAAGCAAATATATTTACTTATAATAACATCTATGCACCCACGAGCATGTGACTGTAATTTGTGAGAATAGTTTCTTATGCTCAAGGTGCCTTTATTTATTGAATTGGAGGCTGCCTAAGGAAGGCTGTCACTTTTAACTTCAGCAATAAATAACTAATTTAGGACTATAAAAAATTCCAACAGTACAGGGCTAACTTTCATCAAGACCTTAGTATGTAAAAAGACAAAAGGCAAACAACTTTTTTTTTACCATACTTGTAAATAGGCTGTTGAATCAATCACTTTTGAAATATACATTGCACTAGTGCATTCAGGTTTTTTTTACATTGTGAGAGAGCATCAGAAGCCCTACTAATACCAAAAGTGAGTCTCAAGTTTTGAGTTACTAATCCAAGCATGGGAGACCCTATGCCAGAAAAAAATACCCAGCACAAACAGAAGAAAAATGACTTTGAAATACAGCCCCCAAAAAATGGTAGTTTGAGTAAGGCGGAAAAAAGGGATGACTCCACAATAAGGCAAAGCCCAATTGTGTGAGTTTTTAATTGTATGAGAGTTTCCATTGCTTAATAGGGTTATTTTATGTGAAGGACAGTTCCAGGAGAAGATACGGACTTTTTTGTCTTGCTTTTTTGGAAAGGATTGTTCCTAAACAGAAACAATTTATAAATCTTCTGCACAGAAGATTTTAAAAACTACTGTGCACAGAATAGAAGTGGACTTGATTTTTAAACTTTATAATATAAGCTGATTAAGATAACCTGCCTATGTTTTACTTCTCAGCTGTAATGAAGAGAAAGGATTTAGAAGTCAGTTCTGGTACTTCTTTAATATTTTCCAGAACTACTTAATCTTTCTTGTAATGTAATCACTACCTAGTTTCCTTCTGAACAGATTTACTTTACTCTCACTTTGTCTCACTATGTCATAGAAAACTTCAGTCTTTATGGGAAAACAGCTACACCACGAGTTCAATGCCCTTTCTTTTAAGGAGGAACCTTGACACTTGCTCACCATACAGAATTGTCAGGTCCATATATACACTGGTGGTCTTTAACCTGCAGAAAATTTCTGTTGTGTTTTCGATGATAGTTTCAGTGTAGTTAAAGCCTATTAAGTAGACTATGTATTGTAACTGAACTAGACACAAACTCTGACAATTTCTGCCTTCATGGAAAGATGGGAAAGAGGTCAAAATGTTGCTAGTGTGGTTTCTTCTTCACTTTCTGAATCTGACATTGGATCTAGCTCTTAAGGATTTTTTTTAGCAATGATCATCAATTGTATGCTTCACTGTATGTACATAACTACGGGAAAAAACAATTTCCATAACTGCTGCAGTCATAGGAGCAGTGACAGTAAATGGGGTGGAGCTACTGATGAGGCTGAGTGCAGACATGATGCTCACCTAAACTTGATTAGTCGAGAAACTAAATATAAAGAACATCTAAAATGGGCAAAAGTGGGAGGAAGGTTAACAGTACAGACCCGGAGAAAGAACAAGGATAAGATTTCACAATTCATGAACTGAAAGCATCAACTAAAGACTAGAGAAAGAAAGCTAAACTGGAGACAGGAACTTAGATCAACAGGAGAGACTTGCACACAGCTAGCATAAGAGATTGCTCCAGATAAAAAAGAGGAATAAGCAGGAAAGGGAAATCAGTGACATGGTGAAATGAGCCTGTGCTTGGTAAATAGGTCCTGGGGTAGTAGTACCTCCTCCTGCTAGTCTTACCTCCCCTAATTCATCAGAACTGTAATGACACAAATTAGAAAGTTCCTCCTAGGTTCAGATGTGTGATCTGTAGATACTATCCTCTCATTTTTCAGATTAATTGTGAAAATAATATAATTAATATTTATGAAGTAATCAAATGCTATACAGAAAAGCACCATAGAAATAACTGTGGGAAAAACAATGTCAGTTTTCAGGGCTGGATTTGAGTAGCATGTAGTAAATAAAGCACTTGAAACAACAAGGAGAACACAAAATATTGACTAGCTGCTCAGTAAGTGAGCCACATCCATATTGTGCCCTGAGGCAGGAATTGTGTGGGAAAAACAGTATGTGCTCATGTAATTAAAGAATATCTCATAATACACCCAAACAAAGGGTTCAGATAAAATTGGCACTACAGACTCCACTCTGGTATTTCATAGCTTTGGAGTTCTTGGCTTTACAGCTTCAAAGATGTCCATTTATAACAGTGCACACTACACAAAGTGAAGTGCCTGAATGCCTGGCATGGTTGCACCTCCCTATGGCTTCTCCTTAAAGGAGTGCATGAGCTATTGAATTAGTTTCAAAAGTCTTGTGAGGCTGAAAGAAATTGTCACATTTCCTCTGTATATAATAGGAAACATCTCATGCTTTCTTCCCTGTCTATGGAGTGGGTCACCAAGATTTAGCAGATTAGCAGCCCTTTGAATTATCTATTTGTTTTTCTATTAAATAGTCTGCAAGTATGGTAATAAAGTACCTTGTAAAATTAAATATTAATTCACAATTTTATATATACTAAAACCCTCCAATTTAAACAAATAAATAAAAACTAGTGAAAGTTTGGACTGGAAAATGTGGGTGATTACATTGCATACTAGTTTGCTGTGTGCTAGGGAGATTCTCAGGAAATTATTTTCTTGACATTTTAATGTAAAGATCACATGACCTCTAGCATTAATTATTTCCATGAACTAGCAAATGAGTCCTTCAGGGCCCATGATGACTAAAAGTAAATTAATCCGCTGGATTTTATATGATTGTTGGATGATATTTTTACTGGGTCATTAGCTATGGAAGAGCTGGTCTTCTCTAGTTTTTACGTAAAATGTTTTAAAACACCTCTGCAATCCTATTGGCCTTGTAATCAACTTGAAATTAAACATAAGGGTGATCTCTTGATAGAAAGACTTTAATGCCTCCTTGAAACTCACAAAAGCAACAGAGCACATTGGAGGGGTAGCACTGCAAAGCTTGCGGTATTTGTTGATTTCTTTTTGAAATTTTCATAAAGCATTAAAGCAGAAGAATTGAGATAATCCAATGGGAAAAAATGAGTGAATTGGAAAAGCATTATTTTGCATATAATTTTTTTAATATGTGAGAGTAAAAGCAAAATTGTCACTTTTATACTCTGATAAAACAATGATTTACTGATATGAATTGTAGGACAAGTAGTGAAAATAAGGCCATAGTTGCAAAAAATTGTAACAAATGCTGAAAGATGCATTAAATGCTGTAAAGAAATACATGCCTTGGAATGTCTAGATAATGATGTATTATTTGTGATCCCTGTCAAAATTCTCTGGATGGACTGTCCCCAGAGTCTGGGGTGTATGGGGAAATCCATGTTTCATCCTAGCCAATAATTTATAAGCATTCTTAGCTCATCTTGCATGAAGAGTCTTATGCCAGTGTTCAAATGGACGCAACAGAGATTTGCACTAAGTATCCTTTGAGAACAAGCAGGCAAATGTTCAGCTCTGTATGCTTATATCATTTTTATAGAGTCCTACTTAACACTTACTTACTGTGCTGATTTTTGATTCATAACACTTTGTAGCACTTTTAGACAGCAACTGTAAAACTTCACTAAAGTCCTGACTTCAAGGAACAGTTAATACAAAAATTGATAGCTCAGTGGGTCAGAGATGGGAGGATATAGACCACCTGGATTCTGTTTTTCTGATTCAATTCTCACTCAGCTTGATTACGTTTGAAAGATATTGCTGTCTGTGGACTCTGACTTATGTATAGCAACTTAGTATATTCCAACCCATAAAAGGAGTTTCTATGCCACACAAGAGAATGCTATACTTGGAATTAATTGGAAGTTTTGGCAGGCTGGACAAAGTTGTTAAGAAAATGAGCTATTCCTTAAACCTAACAATTAGAAAAGGCCCGGTTGTTACCTAATGGCACATTCTGGTAGGGAAATAAGGATAAAAAAAATGACATTATTATTTTGTTTCCCTGAGTGTACTCACACTATGGTAAAAATTCTGTTAGCTTTTGTCCTCACATTACTAAGTTTTCAGTTAGGATCCAGTCTATCTTTTCTCTTCAAATGTCATCAACTCTGACTGTCTGTGCCATGCTGAAGATCTCCTTTGAAAGGACTCAGTTTCCATCCTTCCAATTTATTCTCTTGTGTTTCTTTCCCTGTCTTACATCACCACACAAGAAATGAGTGTCTGATAGCTCTTTTTGCACCTACAGGCCAGAACAACATCTCCTGTAGGGCAACCTTGACTTTTCCCTTCAAATAGAATCTGTAAGGAGACTCCTATTTTAGGAAGTTATTTTAGCTTTAGGATAGTTGTGTGATATTCCAGGTTTTTCTGCATATCAGTGCAGATATGTGTCTTGCTGATACACTTTGGTAATTATTGTTGGACAGGTGGGGCAGTTGTTGACTACCGCAGCTGGGCAGGCCCAGGTATAGTGCAACAGAACTAATGTAAGCAATCCTGACAAATAAAGAGTCTCAGGAACAGGAAAAATTATCAGCGGCATTAATGACTTGTGAATATTTAGCTAGGTAATGACACATATACTGTGATAGTTTATCACAGTAGTTGCAGATATTGGCTTGATTGAGAGAGTTTTTAGCAGCTATTGAAATTACTATATGAATACTGCACCACATTCCCTTTTCTTTTATCCTGTTTTCCTCTCCCACCTTGTTTGCTGACCCTGCATTTGCTGTCCATCTCCTTGAATATCCTTGTTGCTGCAAGAACACTCTATAACTCAGAAGATGAAGCCTTACATAAATACAGATATATCCTGTTCTGTTTCCTTACTTCTCCATAAGCTCATTGGTACACTGAAAGAAGAAAATAGGAATAATTCCAAGGCTATGTTTAATGCAGGATTATATGGACAATGACTGCTGCTTATGCTGCAGGAAGAAAAGGGATGTTTTTCACTGTTCTTCTTTGCATCAGTACTGGGCTCTGTGTACGGATCTTTTTATCAGTTTGCACTGGGAAATTAAATGCTTTAAAACACCTTTGTTCACAAGAAAGAATGTTCATTATTTATGTAGCACAGCCTATAACCATGGTCTGGAAAGTACCCTCCACGATCATGGTACAAGGAATATGTTAAGCTCACTGGAGCATGGATGTTACATGCTGTCCTATGTCTGAGCATTAGAAAAAGTGTACCTAGCCTTCACTTTTGATCTGGCCAGTGTTGTTAGTGATACTTTTACCACATTAGTAGACTGGCTAATTTTTTCATTAGACTATTCATAAATAATTACAGGTCACTTCTTGTTAAGTCTGTGCTTTTGCACGAAGTGCATTAATCAGGAATCATTGTTGCTCCGAGACAGAGGGAAACAGATGGCTACAGCAATAGTAGGACTGACTGTCTCTTGCCTCAGCAGCCTGAATGTCTAGTCAGTCAAGAAAATTAGTTTATTATGCCCCTGGTTTATTTGAACTTTTTCTATTTTGACTCGAAAATACACATGAATAATAAATTTTAAATACAGTTCTTACATTTGTTCATTTGAAAGAAAGGGATTATTTCCATGGGGAAACACATTATAATTTCTAAACATAAACTATCAAGATGGACTGATAAATACTTTCTCCTTTTGTTTGTTTTCAAAAAAAAAAAAAAAAACAAACCAAAACTGTACAGTGCAAAATGACTCTGTCTAAGAAGTCACTTGGAAAAAGATCAAATTTAATATCTCACTTTGGATTCAAGGCTTAATTCTGAAGTTATTTGTATGTTTTTGTTTTTTCATGACCATATTAAGTTCAGTAGATTTACCTGGGCTTCAAAATGTTGTTTTTAACCATATCTAATAAATCATGGGGACTTGCTCTTGATGAAGCCAACCATATAGGTTTATTGCTGAATTATGATTCCTCAGTTACCATGCCAAGAGGGAGATGGAAGGCACACAAGAAAAACACTGGGGATTTGACGAGACAGAGAGTAGCTTCACTGCACCTTCTGGAGTGTTTCTCATCTGACAAAACAAAGTCCCTATAAAAACAATTTCCTGTGCTCTCTGGCCAGGCTGTGCTGCTGGTAGTATAAAAGGCTATAGTTGCTGTCCTTTAATCTTGGAGTATGAAAAATACAAGCCTGCATTTTGTTGCTCCTTGTTCTGAAGCAGATGCCAGCTTCACAGCCAGCCTCGTTTAGTATCAGTGGGCTCGTGAACCGACACCTTTTTTTTCCCCTCAGAATTCTCTTTTAAACAAACAAACAAACAAACATTTTCAAAGGACTACGTAGATCAACTTGTAAAGAATACATAGTATTTGGTGGCATCTGACATTTGCATAAAAGAGGGGCTCCTTTATTGAGTTGTCTATAGTGAATAAAACTATGCATAGTCAGAGGTAGTTGAACAAGGAATGTCAGTCAGCATTTTACAGTTCTTTCCTAGGTGTAATAGCAGGCCAGGTGTTATAGCATTGTGGAGAGCAGGCCTGCTAGTATTAAAATTCCAGACAGTTTACCAGAAGAGATTAATTGCATTATAACATATTGATCCATAAGGTAAAAACAACCCATATAACTTCACTCTGACTTCATTTTGGCTGTTCACGGCATTTTGCCCTAGCATGGCACTCCTTCATCCCATACAACTTTGATAGAAAGTGCCAAGACAGCATTACCTGGATCTACAAGAGCACAGATGTTTGTGTCGTTTCACTGAGGGAAGGTAGCCTCTCAGCTTCTCCCAAAAGAGTGGTCATTTTATTAGGCACACTGAAGCTTAGAAATTCTAAGTTGTAATATAAACAATGGTTGTGATTTCCAACTCAGCTGGTGCTGTCAGGGATAAAAACCTGCAGTCATTTGAATGCAGCAGGATAAACACAGTAGAACCTTAATTCGTTCAGCTACTGTTCCAGCTTCTTACCCCGCTTTGGCAGATATAAATGCTTTATTACAGTAGAGATGTCACAAGTATCACAGAAGATGGTTTATCAGCTGTTTTTGATACCCACAAACATCAAACTGAAGTACAATAAGCAACATCTCAACCCTCAAAAATTATGTGCATAATATAGCAAAACATAGTCAGAAAAAAATATTTTCCATAGTGTTTACCATTTAGATAAGTGGCATGTTTCATTCAGGTGGCTGGATTATATTTCATTTATTATGGGACTTGGGTGGGACCTGTGTGGTTTCTGCTCTGCTTTCCCTTGGCAATTTGTTCAGAGGACAAAAGCCAGGAGTTTGTATGTCCATAGCCCTCTCGTTTCAGAGTATTCAGAACAAACTCCAATCACAACAAAACCAAGTTCAGAAATTTCTAGATGCTTCTATTTAAAGCTAAGGAACAGAGCTATTTGAGCAGTGGCCTGTAAACAGCTTGCTTTTGGGCTTTGCTATAGGGGTATGACATGGTAGAGGTCTCCCTTCAGTTTCTAAACTCGGCTACCGATTGCCAACACCCATCAAAAAAGGTGTTGAATTGTTTTCTCAAAGAAAATAGATGTGTACTTTATAAATATAGGTAAACCAGTTCTTCAGTCCCTCCTCTTCTAATACTTGAAAACACTTGTAGATTTTTAATAAGTTAGAAGGAGGCAATTTATAAGTGTTGCCTTTGACTGTCCAGGAAAGGTGTCCCTTCCATCTTACTTTTAAGCCCCCTCCCCAGTTCCAGTGACAAATTTTGGTTGCAAATCTTTGTGACAGTATTACAATCTCCCTGCTGCCATCATCTAGCAGCAAGGGGCTTTGCAATTGACATCCAAGTGCTACAGCATTAATACTTTGACTACAAAATAGTTTTGTACTCCTTGCAGATGCTGGTTTCTATGCAGGGTTGCACAGTGTGGCAGCTGAACATTTGTTGAGAGAGTCCCTTTGAAAACATGATTACTGAGCATAGCATTTTCACTAGAAGTGCTCGTGAATAATGTGCATTAATGAGGAGTTTTAGTACTTATGTTCATGTGCTTTTTATTCAGCTAATTCATGTTACCTCACTGTGAACACAATAAACCATGGCATAAGTTGTGCAGTATGAATAATCCATGGTTAACAAGTAAATAAAAGACAACGCGCAATACCACACTTCAACTCTTACCAGTATTTCTGTAATTCTTTTGAAATTTATTTGAACAAGAGTGACATGTATCCTTGATTATCACCAACTTATTAACTACTTTCAACTACTTAAATGATATCTGTAAGAAATAAAATCCAAAACAAAACTTTAAAAACTAGGAATGAGTAGTACAATTCAATTTTTCTTTTGATATGTTGTCAGTTTGCTAAAATCCAGCTAAAAAATGTGGGTACACATGTAGTGTGTGTGTGTGCACAATTAAAAAAAAAAAAATATTTAGGAGATTTGGGAGAGTGAAGAAGCAGACCGTTTTTCCAGTTAAGTATTCTGCAATATATGAATGCTAGTGGCTGATGTGTTTACATATATTAAAGTTTTGAATGATGACATTAATATAAACTTGTGCAACCAAGACCTTTGTGTAGATTTCAGAAAAAAAAAAAAAAGGAAGAATTTTGACTGAGTAAATGCAGAAATTTAACCTTTGACACCAAAAATTAGATGACACTGAAAAGCACTGGTTACATAATTCACAGAGTTGGATGAAGTAATTAAGACTTTGAAATATCCACTAGTTGACAATTTGCAATTCCAGACAAATTAAAATTTCAGACATCCATTATAGTTATGACTTAGAATCCTGAGGATATTGTGTTTTTAATGAACTAATTTTCAGAAGCTAATTATACCTGAAAAATCTTAGCCTGCGACAAAAAAAGGATTTAAGTGAACTTAAATTGACAACATTTCACACACAGCTTGGGAACTACTCATTAGAGCCCAAGCAAATAAAGAGGAAATATTACTGTATCCGTTCTGAGCTAGATTTTGGTACATGCCTGAAAACATACAGTTCAGTGCAAGTGTGTTTGCTGTTTATCTCTGAGCAGACAGACAGCCCTAAATCAGTGCAGCACTTAATTCTCACTTATATGCTGCTTTCGGAATTATAGATAGCACTTCACAGGCTTTGCAGGTGTCCTCTGAATAAGAGTAAACTCGTACCTACCAGGTACCTTGATCATTGTGAAACTGGACTTATGTAAAATTCTCCTATACTGTAAATGGCACTAATTATTAAAGTTATTTTTGCTTTGAAAATGTATCTAAATTAGAGTACAGCTTACCTCAAAGAAGCAAAACAGTTGAAGTGTTGCCACACGCCAAAGATAATTGTATTGTTTAGATCTTAAGCACAGGAGTGAATCCATGTTACATGCTATGACTGTTGGGAACAGAGAAGGGCTCTTTTCACACCATTAGGTTGATTTGGGGATTTTGGCTGGAGGAAAAACAGTCACATGGCATAATTTATAGTGCTGTATTACTCCTATTTGCAGAAGAATAATACTCTTGAAAGATGTCTTTTTACCAGGAGTATTGATATTCTGAAAATTATGATTCCCTTATTCTTGACAGAGATTTCTTTTCAACACACTTCGTCAACTCATGAGAATAGGGGTATTCCAGGTAGAGAGCTCATGTGTTATCTAAATATAGATAGAGAGAATTTGGGCTTCCTTCTGATAATTTTCTTTTCATTCAGAATATTTTTATGTTGTTTGGTTTTTATTTTCTTTTAAGCATACCTTTGCACAAACTAATCCAAAGCAGAACAAAACAATTATGTGGCAAAGTTAATCTCATCTAATACTCACATTAATGACTTATTTTTAGACAAAACACTAATTGTTATTGTATCTCTGCTGTAGTCTTCTTTTTTGACTATGTGAATGAATCTTTCAAAACAAACTGAAACTGCCTGCATTTGGCACAGTACAGTAAATTTTGTTTACCTTTCTTTTGTTCTCCCTAAGAGCTATTTTTCATTTCTGCTTTAGACTAAGAAACTCCTTTTATTTTAATCTGATTTTTTTTTTCTGGCATAGAAACAATCAATAAGAAACCTGCCGCAATATCAGAAGAGAATGACCTTTGCATTCTCAGCTGATGATACTGCAGAAAGGTTTGACTCTGGTGTCAGGCTATTATTTCTCTGCATTTTCCATCTACATCGAATTTTCCTAATGTATTTATATATAAAATTAAATGAAGGAATTTCATTATAAATGAACACAGATGTCTAAAGTTCTGCTTAAATAACAACATTTTTCTTCACTAAACATTATTTAGAGAGTCATTAGAGGTTTTGCAAGGAACAATTTCAAATGTAAGGAATGACTTGACAACTTGTGAGCAAAGGTTTGCAGAAGTGTTGCTTCTGTGTTTTGGTAAGATGGTCAAAATAACTTCACTGTTATCTCAGCCTTTTTGAACCAAATATGCATACTGAACCATATACACCCTTCCTATTTTCCTTTTTGTGTGTTGCTGAGTTTAAATCTCTGCTTCATTTGTTCCTGCCATATAAGTTCTTATGTACAACCTAGGAATAAACCAGAGCAAACAGTTTAGATTTTGTACTTCGTTCTTATCCTATTTGTGAGGAAGGTAATTTGTATTAAACTGGGAATAGCTCATGAAGAATTTGTTTCCCTGTTAGTCTGCTTTAAAAAATTTCTCCTTGCATTTTGAAATTGCCAAACAATAGTGACCATTTTTCTGTCTGTATCCATGTCTAATGGACCTTCACAGATTTACACAAGTGCCTATTACTGCAGTTGTTATTTATATGCTGCCTGTACAATTCCTGCACTGCTTATCTGCAGAAAGCTCTAGAAAACATGAAAGGGAGAGCAAATCCTCACCCTGAGTAGAGTAGATGATGGCCTGATAAATCAGGACCTAACACATCAATATATTAGGAAATAATCCTGAAATGAGAGACACTAGCTATAACACTGAGCTTCTCAGATTACAGAAATACAGATTTGTGTTGTTGATTCTAGTAAAACTGTTGATGAAACCCAACCCCACTAATTCTCTTTAGGTGATGTTTGACCCCTAGCAGCTAATAGTACCTCCAACAATGTAAGAGACACCTTTGCAGTTCACACCCAGGCTTCTGGTGAACAGCAGCTGAAAAATATATACTGTTTGTATAATGTAAATTGCTAATCCTCCAGCTTTGGTGAGCTGCAGAAATGGTTGGAATAACATGATAACTGAGACCTTGTGCAGGCTTCCTGTACCTCTGTTGGATTTCACTCATAGACCATTTAACTATTTTCTTTCAATTTATTTCTTAATCATTTTAATTATGCTTCATTACATCCCCAAAATTGCTAAATGCTAAAGCTTTTTCATGAGATCATTCATTTTAATAAGCTGAACATTGCACATACAGCAAAAGCTGAACACTAGGCTATTTTACATTAATCATAAATTTTAACTTAAAAACTGCAAGGAAAATGTATATTCTTATCAACTGTGTTAGTGCTTCCAAATAACTTCATAACTATCTGCTTGGTATTTCCACCTAGCTGTGCTAGCAACACCACAACATTATGAACCTGAGAAAGTTCAAGTTTCCTGAACAAATGACCTTTCTCCTTGTGGCAGGCACACCACTGTGGCACTGCAGCAGCATCACCATCCATACTGGAACCACAGGGCTTCAGGAAAACTTAAGGACAGTCAGCAGAAAAACTGCACTGCTGACTTCAGATCACTATTTTGTGGAAAGCTCATTCTGAGCTGGGAGACAATTTTTATGTACTAAAATTTATGGAAACCAACATGTTTGCTGTGAATTCTCTTGATAGCAAGACAAATTGGGCTATTGTATGTGAATTGGAGGTTCAGCTTTAAGAAAAGATATTCAGCTATTTTAGTGTTACTACCCTTTGCAAGTATTCCTCTTAGAAGAGCAAAAGATCAGTCAATCCAGAATGGCAAAACTTCATTATTTTCCATTTAAATTGAATATGGAGCCTAGTCAAAACACCTAATTAGACTACAGTGTCAAAGCACCTCTTGTGTCAACTTAAAGAAAATACTACTTGTATTCTTGTATTCTACCAAGTGTTCTTACTTCACAGAAGTAAGGTAATCAACTGAGGAAGAAAAGGATTCTATATCTGTAATTGGAAAATGACTGTGAAAACAAAGGGTGGTATTCATCTCATCTTTAGTAAAAATAATGCAATACAAAAGTCAGGCAAATTATTTAAGCTACTTTTGGGGGTCTTTCAGTAATCGATGGAAATAAATGCCTCCAGATTGCAATTCACCCCATCCCACAGACAAACATCCAAGACTAGTGTGATGAAGCAGTCCTTCAGCAAGTGTCTGTCTGTCTATATTGGTAAGGGGAAAGAATTCAGGATAAGCAACTTGAACAAGACGTATGTATTTATTTTCTAAATAAAGTAAATCCTGTCATAAGTGTTAGCATTTTGAACATATAATGTATTTTGTCTCTTTTTTCCAATATTATATTAGGTGACTTTTTGTGCTTGTATTATAAATTATATAATAAAAAGGGAGAACACTTAATCCTACAGTAAAAATTTCTCATTAATATTAAAACGTCCAGATTTTGTAGTCTTGTGATTCTTCTTATTTGCTTGTATTTAGACTGCAAGTCTGGATCCTGATATGCTGTCAAACTTGAAGTCAGCATGCCTGACAGCCTTTCTTACTTTTTGTCAATGCTCATGACTTTTAAGGTCACTACAGTTTGCTGAATACATTAAATATATATATATATATAAACTTATTTTTACTTCAAATGAAAGTCTTACATGTATTGACAAATTTTTCCAATTTTATATATTTGTTTATGATTTGCTTTCCAGTTATTTTGTCGCATTGAAGTGCGTACAAAGCATAAAGTTTATAGTAGAGAAAGCAGCTGTAAAAGCTTCAGATCTGTGATGGAAAAAAAAATAGTTTCTTGATATTACCTCCAGAGTCTGTGAGTCAAATGTATAAAGCACCAATAAAATCCCACTATTAGGCTGAACGCTGAAACATTTTAAATGTTTAAAAATGGCCCTCAGCTTGAGTCATCTGAAAAAGAGACAAAACAAACCACTTTTCCATACACTTTGTATGTCTACTATGTCCATATACCTATTGTAAAAATACAAAGTAGACAATAACTTCTGCCTGCAGATCTTTCCCTGGCTTTGACTACTGAATATAGTTTTCCAGGAAGAAAAATACTACTGACGGGTATGATCTAGGAATTATCACACTGAAATAACTGGTTTCTATAGAATGACTTTCCGGTAAGGGTGTATTTGGTTATTGCGGAGAGGCAGCACTTGTTTTATGTTTCCTCAGTCACCCTTCCTGAGCTATAGTCTAGAAATCTTCCCTAGATGATCCTGTGAGGATGATCCTGATGGATGACCCTGAGCAGTTGTTGCAGTTATGCCTGCATCATCTATGCCATACATCACGTAACATTAAACTCTCTTTCTTTGGAAGCTGCCACTTTACTTTAGTGTTTGTTAATAGATCTGTAGTAGATGTGCAGTGCAGCGCTTTGTTAAGAATACAGCAATGATGTCTTTTTCTAGTTTGGTCCTGTTCATACAATCACACTGGACTACATGCTGCTAATTCATATGTTTTTGGCTGTCTTAGAATCATAGAATCATAGAATTAACTGGGTTGGAAGAGACCTCTGAGATCATCAAGACCAACCCTTGATCCAACACCACCACAGTTACTAGATCATACTAGCCTCATCTTAAAAACCTCCAGGGACGGTGAATCCACCACCTCTCTGGGCAGGCCATTCCAATGCCTTATCACTCTCTCTGTAAAACACTTCTTTCTAATATCCAACCTAAATCTCCCCTGACAGAGCTTAAGCCCGTACCCTCTTGTCCTACTGCTGATTGCCTGGGAGAAGAGACCAACCCCCACCTGGCTACAACCTCCTCTCAGGTAGTTGTAGAGAGTGATGAGGTCTCCCCTGAGCCTCCTCCTCTCTAGACTAAACAACCCCAGCTCCCTCAGCCTCTCCTCATAGGACTTGTGCTCAAGTCACTTCACCAGCCTGGTTGCTCTTCTCTGGACCTGCTGCAGCACCTCAATGTCTCTCCTGAACTGAGGGGCCCAGAACTGAACACAATACTCAAGGTGTGGCCTCACCAGCGCCGAGTACAGCGGAAGGATCACTTACCTGCTCCTGCTGACCACACTGTTCCTGATCCAGGCCAGGATGCCATTGGCCTTCTTGGCCACCTGGGCACACTGCTGGCTCATGTTCAGCTTCCTGTCAATCAGCAGGTCTTGCATGATTATACAATGCCTAGCAATATTAGCTTTCAATTCTATGTGATACTTTTAGATACAAAGGAAGTATATTACCAGTATTCTTCCTTTGGAAAATGTCTAGGAATATTTCTTAAAAACACATGCTACAAACATATCTATTGTGGCTAAGAAGTAGATCATTAATTTATGATATATGCATGTTGACTCATTGAAACAACGCAGACTTGTGCATAGCAGATGCAGATTCCACCCACTTTAAATTTATCAAGCACATAGTTGATACTAATGAATTTGCTTTCAGATGATATATAGTGTATTCCTTGACTTTCAGTTATTTCTGTAATCATGGTGTATAAAATTATAGAATTAAAATATTTTATTTGTTTCTAGAGAAAATTGTAGTAGTACTGCTATATGAACAAAATTAATGTGGGGTTTTTTTAAATTTAATTTTAAATCAATACAGTGCTCGTGAAGTACATCAGGCAGACAGCTCCAGAAGCTCTGCACAGAGAAATTGCCGGCTGTGGACTTTTGCAGTGGCCACCAGTCTTTCATTGGGCTCTCTCACCAGGACAGACCCAGGGGTTCACCGTGCCCTTCTGTGATAGGCACAGCTGTGAACACGATGGAATGAGGTGACAATGATGTCACAAGATTGGCTGATCACCTCTCAGATTGTCACCACATTTAGTCACTATTGATGAAGATCTCATTTGAAAAACTGAATGCAGTCTTGAAATTAGGAGGACAAGAAATAGCCCAATGGACAAGATCAAGGATTTGGACTCAGAAGTACAGTGTATTGACCCCAGCTGTGCTCTGTAATCATTGCATCACCAGTGCTGAGGATTTGGGGGGAGTTTAGGAGATCCATGGGGTTTATTTGGATCATTTGCTCAGAGATAATTTTCACTGTGAACAAATGTTGAACTGAGTTACGTTTATGAATTGTTCATTTCTGATTCAGTTCATTTCAGAGCCTAATCACATTAGAAAAACAGTTCGTGCTGATGTTCATCTTTTATTTTTCAGTGAAAGGCTCAAATAAAGTGTACAACCAACCTTGTGCTGGAATGAGTTGGGTATTTAAGAAATTTTGTACCTGTATGTCATGCTACCAGTTCTGCTTCTGAAGGAGGATATTGAACATCTTTGTCTGGGAAATTAGAGCATAAATGACAATTATAAATAACAGTTAATGAGTAGGGAAAAAAAATTCTAAAAAGGAATAACCCCATGAGGCTGAAGCTTGTGAAAGTTCTGAAGTATAGAAATATATTTATTTTTTGAAAAACTAGAAATTTTCAAAATGTTACAGCTAAGTTAGGACTAAAATTCTAAACCTTTCTGTTGAAACTACTGTTTGAGGCCTATTCATGGACAGTTTGTTTCCTTTGCATATTCATGCAAACTCCAAACTCTTCATTTGCATTTAATAGCTAACTATAATAAAAATAATATGCTCATAGTACTAAAGAATGAGACTAGTCTGTTCATTTCCAGAGTATGTGTACCTCTTATTGCTTCTTTTGGATGCTTTTTATTGGTATGTATATGACATTCAAAGAAATAAACTGTAACATTGTTTTTAATACAGTAAAGTTGCAGAAAATAGTTCATCAGGTTCTAATAATATATTTCTAATTAATTTTGCATTAATGAATTAATTAAGTATTAAGGTGTTTGCATGTTTCATATTTCAAATATTTAATAAATCAGATTTTATTAACATAGTGGTTAATAAAAGCAATACTTACTTACAGATTACTTATAAATAAGCTTAAACCTTTACTTTTCACTACCTTTCCATAAGATGTAGAAAATAGGTTATAATTTTATGTAGAAATGCAAATTTTCTTTATATTATCAGTTGGTATTTTACTATTGAGATGATTACTTACTCTTCATTGGGGTCCTTCATATGGGGTCCTTCATATAGTTTATAGGAGCTTTATTTTTGTTATATTTATATCTGAACAATACTCAGATTATTACTCTACTGACTATTTAAGTCTTAAGTCTACAAGTAATGACAAATAAGGACATATAATGCCATATAAAAGTTATTGGTTACATATACCATCATTTCAGTCTAGTACCCAGTGTTACACCAGCACACTCCTGCCAGACTAAGGATATCTCATAAAGTTTTGTTCTGCTCCCTGAGAGCAGAGCCTAGACATCCCTAATTTTGATGACATTCCAGAACTCAGGTAATACCTTTGTGTATTTCTTATTGATTTCTGATCATTTCAATGCCTTTATTTTTGAGCAGCTGTTAGTCGGACTGAAAGTTCTGTCTGGTCATTTATAGCACGTATGTCACTGTGGTACATGAAATCATCAAGACAGTCGAGTTACTGCAGTGTTGTCTTTTTTATTCTGTGAGAAAATTAGAAGCATTCCAAAGTCCCTTAGGGTCAGACTAAATATTTTTTTCTGTTCTAATTTTCCCTCTGATTTCGCTGGGAAGCTTGGTTGCAGATGATTGGCAAAATCTGATGCTTAATAAGATTAAACTTCAAAGACTAATTAGGCTCAATTGCAAATACTTTCATGGCTGATCATCACCAGTTGAAGCATGTCTAGCTGACAAGCATTTCCAGAGTGACTAGATTTACTTATCCCAAGTGACATTCAACAGAAATGAAAATTCAATTTTGTCCACATAAAAAAGCAGATTTTTATTGATTTTTTGGGGCAATTGAGATGCATATTGCTATCCCTCAAAATTAACTGTAATGTTTCTAACTATTATGGCTAAAAGAAAGATGAGAATAATAAATATTAAAAAACCCAAAACAACAACAAAAGCTGTTTTTGTAATCTAGCTTTTGGAGTTATAATTAACTACTGAATCCAAAAGTTCAATACTATTAGTTAGCATCTGATTATAGACACTTTGTACATGATTAACTCAATTCATCCTTCAGTTTTTAACTTGTTCTTACTGAAGTCAAAAAAAGTATTGCTTGAATAAATACCCGTGGTGAAAACAGAGGATCACTTTACACAAAGAAATACAAAGAACAGTTCTTGGACAGCCTCAGTACAGCCTCCTGACTGTCCAACCATATCTCAGTGAGAAAACAACTACACTGATCTCTCCTTTATGTGCAGACCTTCACCCATCCCTATCCAGGTTATTGTCCATGTGTAGCTTTATAAGTATTTGTAAGGAAGAAGTGAGCAAGATCTGGCTGAGGTCCAAGGAAATATATCCCTGTTAGTCCTTCATTTCATGACACTTTCCTCCTGAGAGGGGCAGATTCTATACTTGCTTAATTCATCTCAAAATTGTAATTGCCACCTGCTTGAATGTCAACAGATACCACAAAGCCAATACTAAAACAAACATAAGCCTGACAGAAAACAGGCACAGTATAGTTCTACCCAGAAGAGTAATACTGTTGGCATGATCTTCCTGGTCCTGATGTGAAATGCTTTTTTTAACCATTTTTTGGCCAAAAGTGTGTTTCAATGAGTGAAATGGAGGAATGCTGAGTGGAGCATAGGATGCATTTGAAACTATGAACTGCTACCCCTGTGGGTGCAGCAAAACTCTTGACAAGGCAGCAGTTCCCAGCTTTTGATTAATTGGGGGGCTCCAAGGAAGAAGCTGTCTTATGCTAAGTCTAATTACTAATTAGCAGCTGATAAATGGTTATTTGTATCCATGTAAAGTAGAAAAACTGAATACTACTATGAAAGGGGACAGGGTGGTCATAATTAAGCACATTTCCTTTAAGACTAAAGAAAGAATAACTCAGTATTCAGAGGAAAAAGGAGATTTATAGCAATACCAAATCAGTATCTTACCCCAAGCATGTGGCTACTTAATGTATTCTTTCCTTGGTAATGCCTTTGACACATTTGGTTTCCCCAGTCCAACATATTGGGAATAGTAAAGTGAAACTTTTTTCACAGGTGGCCTCTATGAGTGACCCTGAAGGCAGCATCTCATCTGGAATGCAGCTGAGACTGGGATGTAGTTTTTGATGAATTTAGAACTGGTTAGATTAAGAGCCCTGAAGTTAGAGTACGCTGTTTATCCTAGAGCAGGTGAAATAGGAACAGCATTTATGTCATTTCTGTAAAATTTAGTTCAGCAGCAGTAAAGAATATTCTGTTAAATAGCTAATAAACATTTCTGAAGGTCACTTGGGGGCTTTGTGTAATATGTAGTGTTAAAATAGGAGGTTATAGCTAAGGAAGAAAGGAAAATAAAATTCCACACTGAAATACTGCACAGTGAAACCTTTTGGGTAGGTTGCTCGTGGATAAAGAAAGAGACAAAATGATGTATGCTTGAACATTCCTTTGACACAAGATAGAAAGATCACAGCTGCTTATCTCAAACACTTGCAATGAGCCTTAGGGACAAAATCTAGGAACAATAGATCCCAAACGATTTTTTTCATTATATGCCATGCAAATATGAATTTTCTTCACTTTCTGTACTGAATAACATCAGTTTATAACTTCTTACAAGCTGCTGTTCTGTGAACATCTGATCATAAATACCAGTTTGGATCTTACTCTATCCAGCAGAGGGCACTGACATGCACATACATTATACATGTATTAGAGGGTTGTGTTTTTTTGACAAAAGCTTCTTTCAAAACATTGATTAGTAGCCTAATTTCATTATCACGGTTAATATAACAGGACATGTTTGGTATTATAAAAGTTATTATTTCTAGGTTTGTGTGTCACTCATAATTGCTTTCTCCTATTGGTAAATTATTTAGGTGAATATACTGAAAAAAATGCATTAGTGCAGTAGTGTTATTTTGTCTCTTTTGCCACCTAAAATGCATACGCTAAGTTTTTTCTCTAATATAATTTTGAAGGCAAATCATTTAAGCATAAATAACTTTGATTGGATAATGTGACTGAAATAACACTGAAGGACTGATTATGGCAAGTGTGTTGTTTCCAGATAAACACATACTATGCTAATAAGAACTTTCCCCAGTTCCCATGTTGTGAAAATCCATGGCAGGAAAGTTAAAATAATAAACAGCTGAACATGATCACTGTTAAAAACCTGAGGTTTTTTTCTGACTTTATAAAAGAATGTGAATGGGTCAATAGCATCGCTTTCTCCACCCAAATATGCTGAATATGTAAATTACCAGGGATAAAATGGAATTAAACAAGACCTACAAATCTCATGAAATACTTTACACCTAGATCACAAGATAACATAAAGATGTAACATATTGGCTGCTTCTAATCCTCATGTGTTAATACTGGCTAGAGCAGTAGGTTTCTTTTTGGATAGCCAAAGATAAGTAATAATAACCCCAGCCTCATGGGGTTATTCCTGCTTCCCAGTTTCTGAGATAACTAATAACACTGTAATTAGCAACAGGTATGTAAACTCATGTTGAGAAATTGGAGCACAAATTGAGAAACTGAAGCACAAGTTCCATTAATCAATTAATTAGCTCATTTTTCATGAAAAGAAGGAAAAGAAAATGCCTAGTGTTATGAACAGGAATAAGCATACTGTCAAATCTGCAACTCAGTAATAAAAGGCTGCAAATCACTGGACTCAGCTTTGTTTACATCCAAGGCAATGGCAGCATGTGATGAAGGAATAAGAAATTAGAAATTTTCTCTGCTGAGGCTGAATTGGAGTTAACTCAGACAGTATTTGAATGAATGAGGAATTACAGTTTTCCCAGGCACTTCATGTTTGCTGATCATTAAATGATCTCACAAGGAATGACATGTGCAGAGCATAGCAAGAGCTGTAATGATCAGTGTTTTCTTTCATTGCTATTAATGTCATTATCTGCCTTGCCAAAAAGGTGTTTCTAAAAGCTGTGTGTTGGCTATTATAGCAAACAGCCTCAAGCAATCACAGAATGTCCAGATAGGTGAATAGACATTTAGTTCTGATGTTCTCTGCAATTCCAGAAACAGTTGGTACAGAGCACAGTTGTTCTTAGAACCAAAACCCTCTTTCCCCATGATCATTGCTTCATATTGCTGTAGTTTCATTCTTCACATTTTAAATTGTAACATCATCCACAAAACCCTGAATAATTCTAGCCTGACTGTTAGCTAAACTCCTAAATATGTTCTTGGTAGCTTGTTACATTCTCTGCTTTTGATTAATGCAAGTCAAGAACAATTGACCTGACAACTGGCATCAAGTAAGCAAAGAAGACTGTTGACACAGTAGTGAGGAAATGGTTTACTGATCTGAAAAGGTTCATGTTGTCTCTTCTGCTATATGTTCTCTGCTGGGATAACAATGGCTGTTTGTTATTTAACTCAACCTGAGTAAAAATTTTAAGTATTCAAGGTCACTGATGTGGTAATTCAAGATTACTTACAACTTTGTATTATCATAAAACCTTAATTTATAGTAGATGTGATCAAAATAGAAACAATTATCCAGAGCTTTTTCTTTAGAAATGATGTTCATTATTTTTACCTAAAGCTATGTAACCCTTTTTCCTGGTAGCAGAAAGCATTAGAAAATGTAGAGCTAGAGGGTCTTCATGATGAAACAGCCTGTTATTTACCCTTTCTGCAAATAAGCTGGCTTTGATTATTCATTACAGTGGACAAAAATGGTATGAAAAGAATGGCACTGCATTATTAATGTTATATGCTGTTATGTCATGATTTTTTTTTTAATTCATCTGTTATATTTGCTCCTGTGTGCTCACATAGTTCAATATACACTTAGTATCAAACATCAGAATTTCACTCTCAGTGAATCACGGCCACTGTTTCTGAAGATACCTGTAATCACATCTTTTTCAGAGCAAAGGTCTGACTTTTTCACTGCTTAGGTTTGTGAAGACTGAACACAGTAAAGCAAGATTCATAACTCCCATTCCTATAGTTACAGGTGTCATTTCCACCCTGAATGATGGATGAATCTGACCACTGAAATCTTCTACATGCAAAATAGCTCTTGGATCTCAGTGTTGTAATTCATTATCTGTTTTGTTCTATGCTGTTAAACAACAAGCTACATAGGAAAGGAGTCAGATATACCTGACATAACCATAGGCAGAAGAGACATTTTCTTTGAACTACCTGTAATCCAAATACTGTATTCTTTCTATAGCAATCTAGTTGTGCTGTCTGGAACTTGAAAAAAAGTAAAGAATATTAACTCCACTTTACTGTCCTTAGGTACTGTCTTTATTGTCCTTAAGTGAAAATCCGTTAAAGAGACTGGGGACATTTTTCTGATGAGTTTAAGGGAGAAGAAATGTATCAGGCAGAGAAAAAAGGGGTTAGTAAGCATAAGTGGAATATTATGACTGACTACATGCATGAATGGCTGATAAGATACCTATGGGAATTCAGATGGGAACGTGTTGGAATGTATTAGCATTGTACAATATGATTTTTAACAACCTTAAGTTGATGTAAATGCGTGTCTGTAACAGACTGTGTCTGTGTCTTGAGCCTGTGTAACAGGTTACCATTTTATTGTCATAAAATCAATGATAATATTTAATATATTTAGATGTAGGTTCACCAAAGACCTCTTCGATGTGGTTGAACTATAGGAATTTTACTGAACAATTAAAATATGCTCTTGATGTTGCTGGAGCTTTTTTTGAACGTAGAATCACAGAATATGCCAAGTTGGAAGGGACCCACAAGAATCTTCAAATCCAGCTCTTAGCCCTGCACAGGACCATCCTCAAGAGCCACACCATGTGACTGAGAGTATCATCCAAATGCCTCTTGAACTCTGTCAGCCTTGGTTCTGTGACCACTTCCCTGGGGAGCCTGTTCCAGTGCTCAATCACCCTCTGGGTGAATACCTTTTTTCTGACATCCAACCTAAACTTCCCCTGACACAACTTAGGACATTCTGATGGGTCCTGTCACTGGTCACTACAGAGAAAAGACTGGTGCCTGCCGCTCCACTACCTCTCACAAGGAACTTGTAACTACAATGAAGCCTCCTCTCAGTCTCCTCTTCTTCAGGTTGATCAGACCAAGGCATCTCAGATGTTCCTCATAGGGCTTCCCCTCTGTCCTAGTTAGAGCAGCTGGGACAAGTTCATCACTGTGTGGGTGTAACCCAAACTGTGTATTCTAAACCCTCTATGTCATTTCCCAGAATCTGTTAACAATAGGCCATTTGCAGCAGCTGCCCAGAGCACACCTGACCCCTCCAGCTATAAGCTGGGTAGTAAAAGGCCTGTAAGAGAGGAGGATGTTCCTGTCCTCACACCCACAACTCACAATCACCCATTGTGGAACTCCTCACCCTGGGGGAGGTGCTGGGCATTGCTGCCTGAACCTGAGTGTACATAATCTTGGGGTCTTGGGGACTTCTGGTACAATTTGTGGGATCCAGAGGAGGACCAGAACCTCTACCAGACTGCGACCATCACTCGAACCAACAGTTTCTTCCTCTCCTTTTATTTTTTAACTCAGGGGGCCCACGTGGGGCTCAGCACAGGGGCCAAAAATCACCCTTCTGTTTGTGCCCCAGGGTACCAGGTTTCTGCAGGTTAAAACCAATTGTTGATCTGTATAATTGTATTTATTGTATTATTTCTATTAATTTATAATTCTGATTTTTAATCTCTTTTGAGTTGGGTTAATTTCCCTGCCTGTTTGCCTTTAAACCAGCACACCATCAAGGCCCTTCACCATCTTCATTGCACCCTTTGGATGCTCTCCAATAGCTTAATATCTTTCCTATATTGTGGTGGCCAAAACTGCACACCATATTCAAGGTGAGGCTGCACCAGTGCGGAGCAGAGAGGGACAATCACCTCCCTCAACCAGCTGGTGATGCTTTGCCTGATGCCCCCCAGGACATGATTGGTCCTCCTGGCTGCCAGGGCACTGCTGACTCAGATTCAACTCCCCATCGACCAGGACCTCCAGGTCCCTTTCCATGGCACTGCTTTGCAGCATCTCATTCCCCAGTCTGTACATACAGCCAGGGTTGTCCCATCCCAGGTGCAGAATCTGGCACTTCTCCTTGTTGTGCTTCATATGGTTGGTGATTGTCCTCTAATTTACCCAGGTCTCTCTGCAGGGTCTCCCTTCCTTTGAGGGAGTCAACAGCTCCACCGAGTTTTGCGTCATCTGCAAACTTGCTCAGTATTCCTTACAGTCCTTCATCCAAGTCATTTATGAAGATGTTGGAGAGCATAGGACCTAAGATCCCTGTGGAACCCCACTAGTGGCAGATCACCAGTCTGATGTTACCCTTTTCACTATTACTCTCTGTGCTCAATCCATGAGCCAATTGCTCACCCATCACATGATGTGTTTATCCAGCTGTTGGCTGGGCACTTTGTCCAGAAGGATCTTGTGAGAGACAGTATTGAAAAAATTGCTGAAATCCAAGCGGATTACATCAACTGGCTTCCCTTGATCAATGAGTGGTTACCTTGTCATAAAAGGAAATCAGGTTTGATAGGTAGAATTTTCCTCTCACAAAGATGTGCTGGCTTGACCAGTGACTGCATTTTCTTTCAGGTCCTTTTCAACAAATCCCAAAATAATCTTCTTCATAACTTTACTAGGCACTGAAGTGAGACTTACAGGCCCATAGTTTCCATCGTCCTCCTTCTTTTCCTTTAAAATCGGGACAATGTTCACCAGCTTCCAATCAGCTGGAACCTCTCTGGATTCCCAGGACCTCTCAAAAATCATAAAGAGAGGTTTTGCAATGGCATCAGCTTGCTTCTTGAGGATTCTGGGATGAATCCCACCAGGCCCCATAGATTTACAAGGATCCAGCTGAAGCAGCAGATCCTGCACCATTTCAGGACTGACTGGGAGTTGATCATTCTCACAGTCATGGTCATCCAGCTCAGGGCACTGAGACCCCCTTGGTCTGTCATCCATGTTGAAGACAAAGGCAAAGAAAGCATCAAACACCTCTACCTTTTCTCTGTCCCTACTTGTGAGGTGACCAGCCTCATCAAGGCTGATGATATTTCTATATGGCCTATTGCCATTAATATATTTGAAAAAACCTTTTATTGTCCCTGCCACTTCTGTCCAGCCTCAACTCAAGCTGAGCTCTGGCTGCTCGAATTTTCTCCCTAGAGTGGCAAGAAGCACATCTGTATTCTTCCCATGTCACTTGACCTTGCTTCCATATTCCTTCTTTTTTTTTTTGCCCTATGTGCAAGAGAAGATTCCTACTCAGACAAGCTGCCCTTCTGCCTCACCTGCTTGACTTCCAGCATTCAGGAATTGCCTGCTCCTATACCCTGTGAAGGTGATGTTTCAAAAGTGACCAGCACTGATGGATCCCAGCACCTGCAAAACTGCTTTCAGTATTCCATATTTTATGTATGTACAGGCACTTGTGACTCTGGCATTAGATGACCCTGTGACCCTTCAAGAAGATTATTAATTTGACTGAGCTACCTGAAGGAATCTTTCATATTTCTCTAGTGTTAAGTGAGTGAGGTAGCTCTGTGGCAGGAAATGCTAGGAGAAACCTGGAAGAAAAAAATATATATTGATATAGAAGGAAAACACACCCAAAAAAACCAAACAAAAAACTAGAAAACAACAAAAAAAGAGAGATCTGCAGCAGATCAGATTTATAAAACAAAATTTAAAATTATACATAAAATTGCTCTATGTGGTCTCAATTTTTAGATTTAACATCTCTCTACATTATAAATATGAACAAGCATTGTTTGTTCATTAGCATCAATAAGATTTAAAAAGAAACAAGGAGATTTTCTGTAAGTATGATCGGTTTAGTAACTGGTTTGAGCTTGTTCCTGTTGAGATAGCCTTACACAACAGATCTGATTTGTGCAGCACAATGAAGTTTTGAACTCAGTTTATTGTTTGCCCCCAAATAAATTCCCCTCTGTTAGACAATATATCATAGTGCCTGCAATTTGCTGACACTCTTGCTCAGGACAAATCTTCAGTTAGAGAAAAAGCAGAGCACTGCCCTTCTGAGAGATCTGGTGACCCTGGCTACAAACTTTTCCAGGCATGGTAGATCATAGAGCAAATTTTATGCTTTATAAATTGCATGGCAAATGTCCATAATTTATCTTGGGTTGTAAAACTCATATGTTATGGAAGCCTTAATAGCATTTTGGAATAGAACCCATAGCTAAAAGCTATGCCAAGCAGTTGAGAAATGTCAAGTGATTTGTTTTTCACCGGATCCTAGAGATGCTAAATACCTTGCATATCTACTGAGGAAGACACATTTTTTGAGCTGTCTTTAGGTTTTCAAAAAGATAAATGGTGGACATTCAGTCTTTTTTTGATCTCAACGTCCCTTTTTAAAGTCATTATGCCTATATCCTGAGTCTGCACATCTGATAGTATACTGAGTGATCAGAGCAGAGCTGAAGTTGTCTCATACAGGCTTTCAGAGTCAATCTCTTTCCCCCACCTAACCCTTGCCAAACCTTGATGTTCCCTTAAGGTAATAATCATATAGAATCATCAAATGGTTTGAGCCAGAAGGGACCATTAAAGATGATCTGGACCTACTTCTTGGACATGGGTTGGAACATGGGCTATGTTGCTCAAAGCCCCATCCAACCTGACTCCCAATGATGGGGAATGCACCACTTCTCTGGGCAGCCTGTTCAAGGCTCACCGTCCTCACCATCCTCGTCATAAGTAATTTCTTTTCTTAAATCTTAATCTACCGTACATCAGTCTTAATCTACCCTACAAATGAAGCATTACATATTTAATAAAGCTGCTTGGACATGTCACTGCTGTTCAGTATTAATGATAATGATGTGGTAACTTCTGTACATACAACACTTCTCATCTACTGGTCTAAGGAGGGGTAGGGAGTTCTGGTTTTCTCCTATTTTTTTATTAACAGGGAAATAAAGCCTTCTGGCTTATGCGGATTAAGCCATTATAACCAGCAGATATGTTCCTTTACTACATGTATAAAACTAATGTTTTGTGTTGCTGTTTTAAACCATCTGTATTTTAGGCTGGCATTATATGGCTATGGTTTGCTGATTAAATTTTTATAATAACACATGAAACAGTTCAAATCAGTTTTCTATGTTGCTGTGCCCTTTCCCAATAGTCACTAATGAAATACTATGCCTATATATATATATATATATATAATCATTAATGCTTCCTTTATTTACATTTGCTGCCTTACTTTATCTCCCTGAATACACCATGACCAAAAGCCTCCTTCTGTGGTGTGTAGTGAGGCCGGATGAGTGAACAAACACCTCTGAGAAGCGAGATGCCTCTAAAAATGCATCATCTTCATTTAACAAAATTTATTGTATATACGTTTGCCCACAGCATTTTCAGTGTGGTTCTGCTTGATGAGTGTGCATTCATTATCTTATCATAAGTGTAGGTTCATGGATTTGAACCAGACAGAGCTGGTTTGTGAATTCATTGAAGCAATATATTCATGGAGGGGAAATGCCGCATAATAAAAAGAAACTGGTTGCAGCAATTATGACTTTCTGAGAAGAAGGCTTCTTGATACAAAAAAGTGCCCTCATAGAAGCAAAAGGAAGGAAAATGGGCTGCCCTAGGCTTTCATCAACTTGGAGGAATAGCTATTTCACAAACCAGATAAATTGCAAAAGCACAAAATAAACCAAGTCATGACATTGTAAATCTGAGCTTTTTTTTTTTTTTTTAGTTTTAGTAGCACAGATGCACTTAATATAAAATCTACTGTTTTCCAAAAGTGCAGTTAATAGTAAGTAGCAATTATTGATGCTGGGCAATGCAGAAGAGGGTATAGAAGACTGCTTGGTGACACCTTACCGCTGACAAAGTTGGGAGTATAAGCATGACTAGTTATGTAACTTTTTTATTTAACAAAAACATTTAATTTAGTGTAAAATACTGAATGTCCACATTTGGTACATAGTGTATTTTGGTTGGTTGGTTGGTTGGTTGGTTTAGTTTTTGATTTAACAGTGGCCTACAGCAGAAATCATGGAGACCAGCAAAGCGTTAGAAGATCTGAGAAGCAGACTGGTACCACAGCTTGTAAATATGATCCTGAATCATTTAAGCAATATGCATACATGTTGCACCTTGAGTGGTAGGGACTCCAGCCTGCCTGCATGTTATCAGCAGGACAGTATAAGCAGACAGGGGCCAAGGCCTAGTCATTTTACCACATGGCCCAGTCTCCCACCTCATGGGACTCATCTGTATCTAGAATGACACTTTGGTGCCTTCTGCTTTGTAGCCTATTCTCAGGCTACACATTCGAAAGAGCTGCTGCTGCCCAGCTCCCATGTGCCCTCCACATTGCCTCCCCTTCTCCATCACTATGGGTTTTTTATCAAAGTGTATCTACCCTGCCATCAACCACTATACACACTTTATAATATGGCCAAATTCTGAGACTTCCAGCCTACATTGTGTGCAGATTTAACTATAGAACAAGTTATTAATTACTATTTCTGTTCTGTGCAGTAAGTTCTAAGTTAAGGTTCATGTACCTGTTACTCAATAACACTTGCTTTCTATGAACATTAAAAACTTGGATTCATCTTTACATGGAGACTTGTGAAAGGTGAGCTTTCAGGATGAAAGTTTGAATTTTATCAACCATCAAAAGAAAAAAAATCACTGCAGTCACAATCTTAATTATTAAGTATCCATTCAGGATGCAAGAAAAGTATAATTTTATTTGCATAGTTGCATTTCAGCTCATCAACTAATTGACTAGCAAAAAATAACTTATTGTTAGCCAAGAACCAGTCACTGAAGAAATTAAAAAAAGAAATTTGAACAGCAAATGCATTTGAAAGGTTCTGGAATTCTTACTGTTCATCACAGCTGTCAGAAAGAGCTGCACGGAGAAACCCACATGCATTTTGAGAATCCTTCTTACAGTAAGCTATATATTCCAAAATATACAAACATCTCATAGGTACCCATTAAATTTACAGTTTTCTTTCGATGACTTTGGAATTCATAGTAAGATAAGAGCATTGCAGCCTGCAGATGTTTATGATTAATACCCTTACCCGAACATAAATATCATTGCAAATAAAACTAAACGTAGCTACACATGAACACAAAATAGACTAGGGGCCTTTTTTAAAAATCTTTTTTGAAAACCCTACTTTCCAGATTCCAAAAGTGACATTCCTGACCTGTCTGAATTATACTATCAGTACTCTGATCAGTGTTTCTGTATTTCTGCTGACAGCCTCTGCTCTCTTTTCCAAGCATTTTTCCCAACCCATAGAAGAGCTGGTTGAGGATTAAGATAACTGGAGTTTACAAGACATTGTCTTGCTGGGAAGAAAGAAATTGCTGTAGCAAGCTGGACTGAATAGGAATTGGCTGTTCTGTTGAGATTTTGATTTATGTGTCTGAACTATTTATTCTCATATTTAATTTTATATTGCAAAGTGCTGGATTTTACATGGGCAAATCTAGGATGTCTGAGTGCTATTTTTAGTTTGTATAAATCTCTTGCACATTCATTGTCCCATATATATAATTTACATAAGATGGCACGTTAGCAGTCCATGATTAAATATGTGGCATTACATTGCTTTTACGAGG
Organism: Myiozetetes cayanensis; assembly: GCF_022539395.1. NCBI lineage: Eukaryota > Metazoa > Chordata > Aves > Passeriformes > Tyrannidae > Myiozetetes > Myiozetetes cayanensis. Next base: position 20,413,501 of record NW_026087411.1, read on the forward strand.
GTAATTTTTCATTTACTCTGCCTTAGTTTCTGTAAGGAGAGATATAATGATTTTTTTTGTTAGTCAAGGATTCTTTTTGCCTGTATACCTCAAATAAGTGGTCTAACAGACTCTCAAGCATCACCTGGACTTTCTCCAAAATCTAAATGCTAAGAGCATTTTTCTATTTCTCTGTACATAGGTTTAAGCACTTCCCTTAGGCTGCTATGAAGCTAGAAAAGCACCTGTAAGGTGGAGTGTCAGAGGTGAGTAAACAGCTCCATAACACTTTTCACTTTAATTCTGTCAGTATTTCAAGAAAATGCAGCACTCCACACATTTTACTTGCCATGTTAAAATGTAATTGCATTGCTTAGTCATCCTCTGTACAGATCTGGTTTAGAAATAGAAGCAGCAAGATATCTACAGCTTGAATGACTTTCCCATTGCTCCCTATGCATCCAAGTAAGAAACACAGTATTATAAAATCTAGTTACTGAATTTCATATTTAATCTATTTAATCCAACAAAGCAAACAAGTGAATATTTGTTAAAGGACATGCTCTGTGAGGTGAAGTCAAATCATGGAGCAGTCCCATGAGAACAATGGAGTCTGCATAAGAAAAAGGTATGCAAAAAATTAACTAGAAGTAAAATCTTATGATTAAGTGTGATTGACACATAAATAGTATATAAAAATAATAAACAATTGAGATACACAATAATAATAAATGTCTTACTGAAATTTATTTTTTGTGGATGATTTGTGTATCACTCTTGAAAAGATTATGATAATGAATCCCATCAAGTTACATCCCTCATAAAATAATTTATTTTTTTTTAAACTTTGAGCAAAGATATTTTAGAATATACCTTGCTTTTGACCATTTAATGTAATTCCTTTGAGTTATATCTCTGGCTTGAATTGCTGACAAAAATATGAGTAAGCATGAAATGATGGATAGGATCTGCCACATTAATAAATAAAAATCTGGAAAAAAATAAGTTGACATTTGAAGAAGGGGAGAAAATGTCAAGAAATAATTATTTTTATTCAATATTGCTTGCGAGAAGCTTATTGTCCCTAACCAGGTCTGGGTATATTGTCTACATATTTTATAATCTGTCTAGAGTTTCCCTTCATTAATTGAGATATAATCAATAATAACCAATTACATGTAAAATGCCCTTGGTCTGAACCACTTTACTGCAAGTCACCCTTAGTCCTTTAGTTTTCGGTATTCGTAATGGGAAAAATGGGGAAGGGGATTATTAAGGTGCCTTCACAAATTGGGCTGGAAAACCTATTTATTCAATTTCTTCTTGGCAAAACACTATAAGAGACTGCAAGCTCCTCAAACATTGCTCATTCACTATGTGTTTGATAAAAAAAGGGATATCTTGGACCTAAGCCTAAGGCCAGTTAAAGCTGCCTCTGCAAAATGAAGTACTCTGAAGCATTCTTCATGCAGAGGGATCCTGTGTACCTTAGCACCACTTATCCTCTCCTGCATCAGGTTTCACTCATCTCCCCGACCTCTCCCTTGTGCACAGGTGTGCTGGTGTAACCTCTGCCACCAGTAGGTCTGAAGGGCTTTTGCTTTTATTGTTGAGCCTTATGTTTTGCTAAAACTGAGTGATTTTAGCAAGGAACTGCACAGAGCATGTTCTAAATTTCAAGACCTTGTTTTACTGTTGTGTTGCTTCTACATACATTAACTGTAAGCCCAGTGCTGCACACACACACACATCTGTGCTTTATATCCTGATGTATTACAGCCAGAAGAGGACATTCTTTCAAATTAGTGATGTAATGTTATTATCCAGAGTCTGACATAACTTTTAACAGCATGTTTTATAAAATGTGGGTTGAGCAGCATAAGAGCTCTCTTTTAACCATTAAGTAGAGATCCTGCATCTGGGGAATAATATATTTTGATCTTTGAATGCTGTATTGTTCACATACTCCTACCGTGGTTGTTTCAAATGATCTTTGGATTTTCTTTTGAACTGAAAATGGATTTTGGCACATTTTATGGACAAAACACATAAATATGGTGTGGAATAATACTGTATTGTCCTACACCATGTTATATCTGGTAACCTTTCCTTTTCAGCTGGAAATGACAATGATTTTTAACTGTAACACACAATGCTGAGTTCTGTAATTAACACTTTCAAGCCCTTTATGTATTTAGGGGAAAATCCCCAAAACTGTGGGGAAAGGGAAAAAATGCACCTAAACTCAGAAAATGAATCACCAAACCAGATATTCCTACCCAGCTATCTAATTGGACGGTCTATATCCTATTATATATGTTTCGTTTCAGCAATAAGAAACAATTCAGAGAAGTAGAGCTCTGAAAATCAGTATTTTCCCATCCCTGTTTTGTGACAAGTCAGGTAAGGCATATGTAGAGTAGAAATATCACTCTAGAAACTAAATAAAAGAGCAGCAATTAAATCAATAGAACATTTTGACTAATTGTATTTCTTTGTAAATAAATAAAAGAAAAAGAAGACAGGCTTCCTAGAGAATTTTGAACTGAGTCTGCAGGATGCCACTATTTCCTTCTATTCCCATGCTGATACTGTGACATTGGTGCACAGAATCAAACACACACACACACACACACTCTTACAAAAAGCATATATCATTCATTACAGTGAATGAGTATGGTCTGCTACATTCTAGAGGAAAATTTCATGATGAAATATAGTCCTTATGAAAAATGTATAAGTATACGCAGTCTGAGTTTTCTTTGCTCTGGATGAAACTGCATTAAAATTGAACCTCTGTAGGTCAATGTACCTTTTTACCTGCTGTCTGTGCTGGTTACATGAAAACCTGTTCACACTTTTTGTTATGGGTGGACTTGAGCTGTCAGGGTTGACATTGTATCCTTTCTGGATTTTCTCTTCTGGTGGGATTAGAAGTGAAATTCTGTCCCTGTTCAAGCAAATCAGATTTTTACCACCTTGCTCCCACCAGTGGAGCAAGGATTTAGTTGTGTAATTTGTGGTGGATTCTTTCTTCTGTTTAGAAAATTCCAACTCCTGGCCTTTTCAGTGTGCAGGATATGAAGTCTTTTGGAAGCGACTAACTAGTTTCCTATGGGAGGATTCGTAACGCTTATCCTCCCACTTCACAGGTAAGGAACTCCTGATGCTGTTGTGTCTGCTAGACCCTGAGAGAACACATCTGAAATAATAGACCTGTTCTGGTGGGGCACAAAGGGGAGAAGATGTTATGAAGAGGGATTGGCTAAGAATGACTCATGCTGCACAGCTCCTCTCCTTTCTCCAGGCAGGACTGATCTAGGGAATTTCTGCAATATTTGATATCTTATAACATCCTTGCTTTAAGAAGAGAGAAGGAAAAAAACCACATCAGTTTGCTTTATTGCACTGTCAGGATTTGAGTCTTGAGCTACTGTGCCCCTACTGATGTTTTAGTGGGGCCTACAAAATAATACTTTTGGCCTAGAAAATAATAATTTGTACTATAAAGGCCTACTTATTCTCTTCTGTTCTCTTCTTAATATTTGTAAGGCAGTAATCCAGATAATTCATCACTGCATCAAAAAAGCAGAGTATAATATCAGGAAGGAAAATAAAAATGCTCTTGCTAGGGGAAATTGAAATACTACATACAGCTATTTGGAAACTCACCATATTAAAAGAAATGACTTAGAAAAATTCATGTATTTAACAACTTTTAGGAGCACTACATCTTTCTAACAGGACCCAGTGTTAAACGAAGGATTTTATTACTATTTTCACAATTTATGAATATTATGTAGATTTTATCTTGCCCTAAACACTTCAACAGTTACCCAGAAATCTTTGTGCTACATTTATCTTTGAAAAAACCCTGAAACAAGTTTAAGCATGGTGTTGCTTAGGTTATTTTTCTCCCTCTGCACAAATCGAATGATCTGCACCTTGTATATATAGTGTTTGTTACAGGGTGCTGCATGGTGGCTGCGTAGAAGCTGGGTCTTTATCAGCTGAGATGTCTTTGCTTACCATGTTTACTTGATTTTTTTCACATCAGATTTCAAGCAAGTTGAGAAGAGCAATACTGTAAACAAAAACATCCTGATAACATTTATGCTCCGTTATTGATTTTCACATAGCATGTGTGAAGCTTTCATATGAGATGCCTGTTGTATTTGCTATACTATTCGTAACAAGGCCAGGTGTATATCAAGGCCAGAAACATTACACTGTTCTTTCTGTTTCAGAGATTACTGGCCTTAATAGACAATGCTGTTGATAATGCATGAGACACAGGAATTGCCCTCATCCTTGCCCTGCCAAAGTGACCACAATGGCAAATATGCTGTTGTCAAGAAACGAATCTGCTGTAGTTTTGAGGAACTTGCAGTAAGCAAACAACTTTTCTGAACAATTTCAATGTTTATAGCCACTGTCTCACACATATTAATAGCCCTTTAAATATGCTGTCATACTTCATATTACAGCAGTGAACCTTATATTTTTTATCACTCTTTCTAGGTAGGTTTTGGTTAGTCTGTGGTCTGATTATTTATCATTCCTTCCATTTCCTGTGGTATCTATTAATATATTTCTAGCTTTCTCAGTATTACTTTGGAATTATCAAGGCATGTCATGCCTGGCAAGTGTAAATGTTTTGTCTTGCTGATGCTGTGCCATTTTGGGAGGAGAGCTATCCAATTATGACAAGTTTTTTTGCTATTAACCTTTGATTGCTGAATGTTGTTTGTTGAGATGCAAAAAGCAAGAACATAAAGGCAATTTTAAGTCTCTCATCCTTACTGATTTCACACACTCTTCCTTTTTTTGCCTGTCTGTTGTGGAACGAGCTCCCATTTTCAATTCATTCTCTTGCATCAATGTGGTCTTTCAAATCTGTTCTAAAAGCTCATTTATTCTCAGCAGCTCATTAACGAAACAGTCGTCTCTTCTCTCCTATTATTATTATTTCTATTTCACCTGTCCTTTCATAAGCCTTGTTTCTACTCTCGTTCCTTTCTTACTTCTTTCATCGTGCTTTTTTCCACATCTCATGTTAAAATGCTTTTAAAGTTTACAGTGCCTAAGCCGGGGGTGCTAAGCAAAATCAACAGTCAGAATCATTAAAATGAAATCTTATCTACAGTGTAGGGCTCAGGTGCTGGGCTCGGAAGTAAAAGCAGGCACTTCATTAACGCTTATTAAGAGTCCTATCCTGGAGTTCACTGAAAGCACGAAAGTCACTCAGTACATTCCTGTTAGCTTTGGATCAGGCCAGGATGGGAAAATGAAAAGGCAAGGTAGAAGGATGAATGGAATGGAATGGAAAAAATAATAAAAAAAAAAAAAAAAAAAAAAGAAAGAAAGAAAGAAAGAAAGAAAGAAAGAAAAAGAAAAAAAATAGGTGTGAGGGAATATATTGGAGGTATACATTTATCATCTCTGTTAAAACATCCACTTTAAGAAGTATGCAAAAAAACCCCATAAATAAAGTTTTTATTATAGTTTAAAATATGTGTTTTTATTATAGCTTAAAATATGTATTTTCAAGTTCATCAATGTATGATCACTTACTTTTTTTAGTTCCGTATATTCTTGAAAGCAACATCTAAACCTAAATAGGCATTTCTTCTGAAGTTCTTTGAAACTACAGAAAAAAAAGACATTTCAAAACAGATAAAATTTAGGAACTAAATTCAGCTACACGTTGTGATTAAAAATGGAATTTGAGATCATTTTTCTTTCCTTAGATTTCTTTTCTACCTTTTAGGTTTCAGAAATGAACATTTAGACCACAAAATAAGTGATTTTTCTGATATGAATCACATATTTCTTATACAAGATACAAAACATTTTTCAAATAAATATTGCATTTACCATGATAGTGCAAGCGAATATTCTTTTTTTTTTTTTTAGAGAGATAAAACTAAAATCATAGTAAAGTTCGAGTAGATCAGATAATTGTGACTCTTTAACACTGTGAAAATTTAATATGTGCCATTGTAATGGGAAAAAAATAATCCATTTGTTGCCTGAGAAATATGTTATTTTTCATTTACCTTGACATGACATTAATAAGGTGTAAGCTCAGCAAATATACATTTGAACTGTATGACTTCTCTACAATTAAGCCTTTCAGTTAAAGCAATATTGAACTAAGTGTGCTGCTGCAAATCCAGAACACACCAAAGTTTAAAATATATCTACTTGAAATAGTAAGTTTTATCTTTCTTGGGTTTGCATATAACTGTTCCATTTTGTTCATAAGAGATAAAAACCTACCTATTTGCCTACCTATTTGGAATATTTTTATTTTTTTTTGCCCAAGCAATAGATGCTCTTGCTTCTAAGACAAGGTCAGGCTCAATATAATGTATGAGTTGCAGCAAGTGTACCCCAAAATACACTTATGTGAGTATTCAACTATGAAAATTGGGCTTCTGTGAAATATTACGGTACCATGAAACAATCACTGATGATAGAAGAACAATGGAAAAAAAAGACAAAACAGCTGAAATAAGTTCCAACACAAAGACTGACAGATATTACTGACAGATTGTTGAGATTTTGTCTATTAAGTAAAAAGAGTGTTGGCTTGGAAATCAATGAACTAAAATTGGTGTGTTGGAACCAATTTTGATTCATTGATTTGGGCTTGTACAACCCCCAAAGGGAAAATGGTCTATTTTATCAAAAGCAAAAAGGGAATCACAGTAATCACAGCAACTGACTTGGGATTTTATTATTGAACCAACCTCTTCTTTTTCACTATGAAGAACTGCATGATAGATGAAAAGAGATTCTTAATATTGTACTTTGAAATTATCTCAATGACCTCAAGTGGATCCTTAAATAAAAAAAAACCCACACATTATTGAGATTCTGCACTCACACTTTTAGGTTCTTTTTGTACTTTTGTAATTCCATTTATTCAGTACATTGATGCTACTCTTTTCACATGAGCTAGCAAGATCATGACAACATTTCTTCTAAATCAAAAAGACAGATAAATACTAAGATCTAGCTGCAACTGAGAGAAGCTTTTTGCTCTTGATGATGATTCCTGTGATGACACACCTTCCTTGCTGTTGCCCCTTGAGTGTGCAGGATCACAGCTGCCCATTGCAGTCCTGCCTTCACTATCTGTGGTTCTAACTCAGCACCCAGAACCTGGGACACCTAAAACTCTTCTAAAAATGCGAATGCTGGGTTGGGGCGATGCCAGTTCTTTACTGGTTCACTATGGAAAGGATGACTGTCTAGATTCAACCAGACTCACGTAAGGTTGGGTTTTCCTGTTGTGCATGAAGAGTTTGTTTGTTTTATGGAGGCTGATAGTGAGAATGGCTCAAATATTTGAAAACCAAATAGTTTTAGTATACTTCCTTCCAGATTTTAAAAAAAAATATGTTCCATAGAATGTCACCATTAAGAAAATGTTTAGAGTTTACAACCAACCTATTTAATATCAGATACTTTACTACGAATTAGTCATTAATATTAATAGTATTTTTGTGGGACCTTGGGGCAGGAAGAGGTTGGGCTTTGCTTGTGATTTTTTGTCTGCTTTACACTTAAGGCTAATACAATAATAAGGTATAAGGTTTTTTCAACCTTTTAAGGAAAGTTCACAAAATTCAGCAAGGCCAAGTGCAAGGTCCTGCACATGGGTCAGGGCAATACCAAGCACAAATAGAGGCTGGGTGGAGAATGGATCAAGAACAGCCCTGAGGAGTAAAACTTGGAGGTGTTGGTTGACAAGAAACTCAACATGACCCAGCAATCCACCCTTGCAGCCCAGAAAGCCAACTGGAACTTTGAGGTTACTGGGCTGCATCAAAAGCAGTGCAGCCAACAGATCAAGGGAGGTGATTCTTCCCCCTCTACTCCACTCTGCTGAGACCCCACTTGGACTGCTTCATCCAGCTCAGGGGCCCCCAACATAAGAAGGACACAGACCCTCTGGAACAAGTCCAGAGGGTGGTCATAAAGATGACCAGAAGACTGGAGCACCTCTCCTGTGAAGACAGGCAGAGAGAGCTGGGGTGGTTCAACCTGAAGAAGTCTCCTGGGAGAATTTATAGCACCTTCCAGTACCTAATTAGGACCTTACAAGAAAGCTCAACAGGGACTTTCAACAAGGACATGTGAAAGGACAAGGGATAATGGCTTCAAATTGAAGGTGAGTCAACTTAGATTAGATATAAGGAAGAAGATTTAGCTGTGAGGGTGGTAAAACAGTGGAACAGGTTGCCCAGAGAGGTTGTGGACTCTCTATCCCTGTAAGTATTCAAGGCCATGTTGGATTGAGCCTTGAAAAACATGAACTAGTGGAAAGTGTCTTTGCCCATGGCAGGGGGATAGAACTAGATGATTTTTAATGTCCCTTCCAACTCAAACCAGTCTATGATTCTATGATTTTATGAAAGAAATTAGCTTTCAACCAATATTGTACATTACTACCGCACACCACTTAACACGTAAAAACTGTAAAAGGGCTTATGACAGTTTTTTGGAATTTTGTTCATTAACTTTTATGGGAACAGATATAAATTATTATCTAAAACATTTGAAAATAATCCTCAGAATGTGCATTGGGATTTAGTCAATAATAGAGGAACTATCTTAATCTTCTATGTTTGAGGCAGTTAATATTTAATTCTTAATTAAAGCTACATCACACATACATTCACATGCATCTATCTATACACACAATAAATATATGTGACATCATATGTTAGATATATTTAGTGTGTGGAGGTATACATGTAGAAAGACAAAAAAGTATGTATGGTTGCTCCTATTCCTGCCTTACCACATGAAGTTTACCAAGATCATTACTGTGACAAAGAAACTAAAACAGCACTTCATTTTGAACAGGCTTTTCAACCCTCTTCTCCCTTAAATTCATAGCACAGCAGAACAGGATTATAAGATCTTATGCAAATTTGGAATAAATAGATTAAAGGTTATTCGGTGTTCAGTCATGAGCAATGTTCTCAACCTTCTATAATCAGAGTTGAAGAAGGCAGTGATGTAGAATAAAATAAAAAAATATGTTATGATAGTACAATAACTGTGAAATATTTCAAGAAATAAACACCCACAAAAAATGTGTCTCTGTTTATTTGGATCAGTGTAAGTATAGTTTGTTTCCTTGGAAGTTATGAACTTATTGCTAATTTGCCATTAACTTGGTGGTGATTCTCATAATAGTTTACTTTTCATTCTTGTGGTGTAGTTTTTCCTTGTTAACATCCACAGATTTTTTCTAATATTACAAAAATTAAAACAAAACACAACTCAATAAAATTTCCTTTAACTCAGTCATAAAAATTGATCTTCTGGTTTTGACTTCATTTTTATGTTATAGTAATGATTAAGGCACATGAAGAGTATATTTCTAATTAATAGTATGACCTGGTTAAAATAAAAATAATATATAAGGGAAAAAAATTACTGTTATTGACTCTTCAGTCTGATGAAACAGGGTTTTTTATCATTCAGATCTAGGTCAGAGTAGGTTATGAACAAGGATTAGGTTCATGCAAAATGCACGAGCAGGAGGAGAAGAAATGTGTTTTCCATTTACTCATCTCTCATGCAAATATTTGTGCTCTGGTTTAGACTGTGAAGAATATTCAGAGAATATTTAGCAGGATGAACTATTTGGAGCTTTTCAGGAGGACTAATCAGTGTTTGGGACAGGAGTGTTAGCTAGTGATATTGACCACATTATTTCCCAGTTAGTATGTTTGTCAACAGATTAAGGGACAGAACCTTCTCAGATTTGCACAGGTATAACTGTGTTACTCTGTAATGGTCTAGGCATAATTTCACAGTGTAAGAGGTTCTAGTCCTCAGTGCCACCTGCAGCAAAAATAGACTGTACACATAAAGCAGTGAAAATCCTCAAGCTTTTACTCTGCATTGTCATACCTGGGGAGAAGGATTGCATCTATTCTAAGTAGTTTTGTTAAGAAAAAAAAAAAATCATGTATCTAGGGACATAATATAACTAATGTGTAGTTCTGGAATGGCATCCAATAAATTTTTTCCCATTCCTATATTTTCTGCTGCTTGAGATGTCTCATATACCACATACTGTACTTACAATAATCATCTCCAGAAAAATAAATAACTTGTACAGAACTCATATATTTGTATCTCATCATACGTGTTTGATGTTAAAACAATGCCAAGTGGATGTTTCAAGCTTTGGAAAGTTCATTCCTGAACTGGAAGTCTGCAAGTACTGTGAATATCTTTATGGTGTTTTGAAAATTTGAAACTGATCTTTTATGAGATGTTGCACTACTCTTTCTGTATTTAGGATCTTTTTGTGTATTCTATTTATTTTGATTGTAGTCTTAATGCACAGATAATCCCCTCAGGTACATACACAATTTTTAAGAAAACAAATTTTAAGACCCCTGCAGTTCTGGTCGGATCCTCAAAACAATGCCAGAGAGAAATATAAAATAATAATATGCTTTGTATTAGCTTCTAGAGGCAGCCTATATATTTAATCTGTCAAGCAGTACTTTCCTTTGTAGTGCCAACAGCAGTGTAATCACAGAAGAACCATCTCTATATATCTCAGTTTCACTCTTTATTAACAGGATAGAAAAAACCCTTCCAGCTGATAAGAGTGTAGTTCACAGTAGTAAGTTCTTTCAAATAGTTACACTGGAACTGATAGGCATCAGTCAAGGATTTCTTTGTGGTTCTAAGAATTTTTGTCTGTAGAGCGGCACATTTAAAAACATGTGCATGTCCATTAATAGGTTCAGGAGGAAAGGATTAGAAATCTCTACTCTCCCTGTTTCATGTAAAGAGAAACTTTAACTAAATAACAATAGTAGGAGATGACCCAACATGAACAAGCAGAAAACTTCTGCTTTCCAGTTCATAGAAAATATAATTTCAAAATACAAGGATTGTTTTCACAATGTTTATATACCATATGACAATTATCAAGTTACCAATGCCAGACAAATCCCATTCTCTAGAAGCAGCTTTTTCTAAAACAAAGTTTAGTAGTGATCATTTCCACAAAGCCCTGTTCACCACTTCTGTATATAAAGAACCTCAGCGCCTTGACAGACATGGTCTTGCAAATCTAGCTGAGTGGTATGAGGCATGATTTCAGCCATTGTTTCTGAGTTGTCTTACACAAAAAATCGGTAACTGTGTGAAGCATCATAATCCACAACAGTTGCTTGAAGTTGTTGTGTTTGATTTAACACTAACATGGACTGGAAGTATTCATGCCATCAGTGATGGCATCTCAGGGCTTAGGTTCTTAAATTAGGTTCACCATAAAGACATCATTAGACAGTTCATATATTTTACTGGGCACAAGTAATTCAGATTAGGTTCTGATACACTTTTGTGGAGCTGAGTAGAGATACTTTAAGTAGGTACAAGCCCTGTTGTTTTATAGACTTCTAATTTCACTTGAGATTCCCATTCAACCTGTTTCTGAATGTTTGCCAGTTATACTGAAACAAGAGGGAATCAGTGTCTATTTGTTTTTTACACGATGTTTTTATTGTAAATTTTTAAAATATGAGAGTGTAGTAAAGCAAGTTTGTCAAAGATAAAAGGATTTTTATCTATTCTGTTAGTGAAACATGCTCAAAATAAACATTATCCAGCCATTGGTTAATAGAAGAGACTTGCCAGGCACCAATGAAATGGGAGAAAAATTGTTTTGTTTGCATTTTAGTAAATCTCAAAACTGAGTATCTGAAGCCAGGGTCTTAAATTTATATTGAGGTTTCTAAACGGAATTACTTTGATTGGCAAGATAATACTGAGTAATACCAGCATAGCTGAGGTCAGTGAGAAGATTCCAGGTGATTAATCATCACAGGAATACAAAGAGTTATTATAATTAGAAAGGAGAACATATGAAATATCACAGTCAGATACTGTTTGTCCCAGAGATAAATATGGCAAAGGAAAAAAATCTTTTAATATAACCCCTAAGAATGGAATGTAATTGAACATAAAGAAAAATGTAAAAATCATACCAATTTATTTTTCATAGGGCTTTTCAGACATCCTGAAAATTTTTTGGGTTTTCATGTGGATATCTGCTATTCTGAACACATGCTCCACTTCAAAAACAAAGCAAAAGATTGAAATATACAACTGTTTTTAAGTACAATCCCTAAAGGCACTAATATGTAGGGAGTGACATCAAAAATGTAATTATGTTATGCACTGTATAAAGAGGCTGTGCAAACTTAAGAGGACTTCATACCCTCTCCAGGTCCCTCCAGTCTATATTGCCACCAGTCCTCATGCCTCTGTCTCCTTCCAGATTCCTCAATTGATTGTGTTCAGAATCTACTTATGGTCTCATTGTTGAGGCATCAAAATTAAGATGGCAGATAAGAGGAAAAAAGAGACAAAATCTGTGAAAAGAGGAGGTCTGTGGGGAAAAGGGTAGTAGGTGAGAATGTTTGTATTACTGGTTTTAGAAATCAAAAAAACCTCTCCTGTCCTAGAAGGAGTGCCATTTGAAAGGGTCAGGTCTCCCTTAGCTACCACTGGCTGTGTTCACTACGGGAACAGTTGGGATGTTCAGCAATGGGAGATGGAAATGGAATTCCATCATACAATTTTTATAGAGTGTATCTATATTTTAATATGGTTACACTCTACAGCAGTCTACAATGTTTGTTTATCTAGTTTATTCATATCACTTGCTTGATATGAATCTTTTCTTGTTGTAGTCAGGCTCCTTGCTCTTTTATGGATTGGAACAGTGTGTGCTGTGTGGCAAGTCTTTCTTCTACTCTGTTAGAATACACTTCATCTGAACTAATACTCAGTTCTATTTGCAAGGTGCAGTTAACAACAAAATAAAAAATTCATCTTGGTTCATACTTGCTGGGGGCTTGCCACTTTCCTCTTATTTTGCCTTAAAATTCTGCCTTCAGTTACAAGTGCTCTATTGAGCCTTATTTTCGCTTGGGAGCTACTTTTCACAGTTTATCAGCTAGAGTCGAAAGAAAAGGAAACAGCTCAAGCTTTTGAATTTACAACTGCACATTTGAACTGCTATTTTGCACCTTTACTATTATTCTTACCTCTTGTTATTTTAAGAAATCTTCCTCAGAAGAATACAGATATGAGAGGGGTGATCCTTCCCCTTTACTCAGCAGTGGTAAGATCACACCTGGAATTCTGTACCCAATTACGAATTCACCAGTACAGGAGAGGCATAGGCATACCTGAGAGGGTCCAGCCAAGGGTCATCAAGATGATGAAGGGACTAAAGCATCTCTCCTCTGAAGAAAGACTGAGAGAACTGGAACTATTTATCCTAGAGAAGACTCAGGGAGGATTTTGTTAATGTCTACAAATACTTGAAGGGAAGGTGCATAGAGGACAGAGACAGGCTCATTTCAGTGGTCTCCAGAGACAGGACCGAGGGCACTGAGCACAAACTAAAACACAGGAAGTTCCATATGAACATAAGGAATCTTCTTTGATATGAGAATGACCAAGAACTGGTACAGGTTGTCTGGAGAGATTGTGGAGTTTCCAATATTGGAGATAAGCCATCTGAGCACGGTCCTGGGCAGCATATTTTACATGGTCCTGTTTTAGCTGGGGCTTGAACAAGATTACCTTGAGGTCCCTTTCAGTCTTAACCACCCTCATTCTGTGAGATTCTACATCCCATACCAAAACAAAATGAGTTGCAGTTGGTGGACTCAGGGATACCCGGTCTTAGTGTATGAGATCTAATTGTGCAGGTACTTTCTCCATGATAAGTTCAGTGAGCCTCATGTACTAAATATACATGGAACTCTCTGTGTGTGTGTGTGAATTATTTTTTCTCCATACTTGGTCTGTGGAGCAACTTGAGTTCAAGACTTGGTATTGAGAAGACACACATTCTTCCACAGAAATTCAAACTACCTAATGAAACACGGTCAACACAGAACTGGTATGTCTGTATGTTTTAACCTGAAACAAAAGATAAATATCTTTTCTTACTGAGAAAAACTACATTTTTTCAGAAGAGATATACTCATATGAGCAACTATAGTAGTTGTAGCTACATGCAAGCTGTGAAACACACTTTTAAATAGTAAGGCGAAACCTGCAAAATATGCAGTTTTCATATGGAAATGAAAAACAGTTAAGGCAAGGCTCTATGAAAAATCCATAATCCAGAACTATTCATAAAACTTGGCATTTCAAAGCAACCTATAGGTCAAAGCAGACATTAATTAATTTTCAGAACTCCTTTGAGCAGTGGATGAGAAAATAATACTTTAGTTGGAGAAAATAAACCACTTAAATATTTCATCTCCTGAGGCTATATAACATGAAATCTTATGCACTTTCTGTTTCTATTAATATTTATTCTACATTTATGTTAATCACATTAATTTACCATCAGTTCTGATTTCAGTACATGTTTGTTTTTAAGCTACACTTTAATTACAGCCATAGATCCTCTACAGAACTGCAAGAAAGAGGCAAACTGACAATTTTTGCTCTTAAATGACAGCAGTAGGCAACACTTGCATACATTGTGTGTTCTTTCCTTCCTGTTTCCATATTCATTAGATGATATAGTAATGTTAGATATAAATCACATTTAAGAGGGTAGTAGTTCACAAACATCAACCATTTGGTAGCTACATTAAGTATAAAGTTATAGTGAAGAGGAATATTTTCTATTCTACAAACATACAGAACTGTTATTTAGAACCAACCTAGCCTGGTAACTTTCTTGAACATCCATACTGACATCTGAGAGTCTTCCAATGTTCAAGAAGTGGCCAGTCCACCCAATTTTTGTATAACCTCAGATGTCAGGCTATACCAAACTACCTTCTCTGTTATAGCATTCTTGTCTAAATCTTTTATGTCAGGTGCTGTGAAAGTACATAGGAATAATAAATTGCTAGCTTGCTGTCAATCCTCTCAGACAAGATTTAAAGGGGGAGCTATGATCCAGTAAGAAAGTCAGAAAGGCCTTCAGACTGATTGAAAATGTTGTAATGGCATAGATCAAGTGGTTTGTCATCTCAATGCATGGAAGGCACAGTTTGTATTTTGTTTATTCTTTGGTTAGAATATTGTAGGCTCTGGGGACATGATGATAGCTTTCTATCTGCACATGGACTCAAGGAATGCAAGAAGTTGTGTTTTGTCCTAGCTGTGGTAGGGCTCCCTACAGGCACATCCTCCAGTGCAGGAAGGTGAGGGCCTCTGGATACCACCCACATACCAACTGGCAGAGCTGGCAAGCTGGAGAGGAATCATTGTTGCCAGGCTTTTCAATTTTATCTTGATCTTCATATATCTGGTATTTTCCTTAATCCCCTCCACAGGAGTTCAATGATTATCAGTAAATTTCCACTGTTTCTGGAAAAAATAAAAAGTCTTCATACTTGTGGAGAAAAGATTAAAGATATGACCTAAAGATATTCAGAAAGCAAATTAAAAATATGTTTAACAACAAAAAAAGAGAAAAAATTGTGTTGTGTTTAAAGATCATAATATTTTGGGAAAGTTATCATGTTGCATTTTCTGGTACTAGAAGACTGCAATACTCTATGAAGGAGAAAAGGTGCACTGTTCCATGTTATAAGTTAGTATAAGAATTTAGACAACTCAATTCCAATTAAACATTGATAAATTTATTAAGCAAGCGATAATAAAGCAAAACAGCGCTGGGTGGCCTGGAGGGCAAGCGCCCTGCCAAGGCACACACCGAAATGAAGTCAGTGTCTCTTTTTATACACGTTCGTGGTTGTTAAGTACATGTTAAGTGGTGTCTGGCATTGGCTTTTTGGATGTAAATTTGTTTGTTGCTTGAGTTCGGTGGCTGGGTAAGTGGTTGTCTGGTATTTGTCAGAGATGAAAAGGTGCAGTTCTTATCAGTTGTGTATTGACGCTTGATTAGCAAGCTGTCTGTGAAACTCCTCTTGTTTAATTACAGAAAGTTTCTGACTCCCTCATACACATAAGATTTTATGAACAAAGTTAACCCTTCTATTACATTCCATATGCAGTGGTCACAATGTTGTGATTATTGTGTATTTTAACCCAGCACTCTGTTTATTACACAAAATGTCCTTTCTTCCTAATAAATTCTAGAATAAAATGCATCTCATATTTTGAATCTCTTCCTGTAACATAGAACTTACACTCTGTATCAGAAATAAAAGTCACCTGCAGAAACATTACAAAACCTCATTTCAGTGAACTGTACATAAAGATATGGATTAACTTTAGTCAAAGCTTTTGCATTTGTGCCTAACACCAGTTTGAGAAGTTATTTTAATCTGCTGCTCTTCTCATGTGTGGAGTGATTGTGGTGAAGTGATTTAGAAGGGAATTGCTAGAAAGAATTTAACTTTGCTAACATAGACAGATGGACAAGGGTTTAACATTAATAACTGGAGATGCATGTGTATGGATGTGGAAGGGGGAAAATATTTCATTTTTATTAGAAATAAAGTCAGCAAAAACTCAGCACAGGAGTTTATATGTAATGCTCTAGACACAGAAAATCAGCACTGCAAGAGTCCAACAAGAGCTTAAAATTAAGTCAATCCCCTGGTTAGATATGTGATTGTTACTTGTGCAATTAGCCTTGCAGTAGTACTAAGATGACTTGAGAAGGATTTACTGACTGAGACCAAGTCTTATCAGAGAAGCCTTTTTGGGTGCAGATTAATGTGGAAATGACTTTTGCATGCCTCAGTAAACTAGTGCATTAGAAGTTAAAGACTTTGCTAAAATGCATTACAAAGGGCATTTTGCCCTGTACTAGAGAGAACAGTTTGCCCTTTCAGCAGCAGATGCTGCTGCAGATTGCCCCTGCTGAATGCATTGGGATTTAACAAGTTGAGGATTTAATAAAAATTTACCTTTTAAAAAATTGTTTCAATTTTTATTAGATAAAAGACAATTGAGCCTTGAAAAAATTCAATACATGGTGATTGATAATGTAATTTTAAAAAAAATACTACCCGAAAGAGGAACACACAAAAGTTAAACAAGTAGGGAAGATTCTTCAGAATGGAAGGCTCATCTCTTTAACAGACCGAAAGTTGTGGGCAACAACTGGTAAATCAAGGACAGGCTAACAAATGGGAAAAGAAAGGGACAAATAAGTCATAACGGAGGGTTGGCTAGACACAGTCCAATGCTACGATAAAGTGTAGAGCATAATATATTTAGGTGGGATTTTTTTGTGAAGCATTTCAAAAAACATAGGTTGTATTCATATTCCTATCCAATTGTGAACAAGTTTTTGAAATCTTAAAGCAAATAATTTTAGAAGTTCTCAAGCAGATTACCCCACCATGGTGCTTCAGGAAAATGCCCACTTAATGTGTCCAATTCAGAAAAGATATTTGAATTGCAGGTGCTTCTGAGGTGGGCAGTGTAGCCTAAGCTATTACCTGTTTCTGGGTAATGTTTTCTGTCATCAGCTTTGTTGTTCAGTTTGGAATACTAATATGTACATTAAACAACTGCTCAGCCGACATAAATCTTAGAAAATATAAGTTTAATCTACTGTTGAAATCAAGGGTAAGTGTAAGATTGATGTACTTGTGTGACCATGAACTGTTACATTTTCAGTCACATATTTGTACAGGTTTCAGTAAAGAGTGATTGAGCTCATAGAAGAGAATTCCTTAACACATTGATTAGGGGGACTCTGAAATTAAAGGGGCTGCTAAAGGCTCAGGATATATATTATACTCGTTATACTATTTTTTTTGCCTTGTTTCTAGACTGCTACCACCTATGAACTAGGGTGCATATTTATGGTATTCATCAACTTCTGTCCCTAGACAGCTCTGTGTGGACTCTGGTAGAGGTACAGAAAAGAACTTAGAGAGACCTTTGGTCTGATCTCTCTAAGCATGTTATATGCTAGTACCAAAAAGGCAAAATGGAAATTTACCTTCAGGCTTTATATAACATTTTATGTAGCATAAAGTGAAGCGTTTGTTAAATATTCTGTGAAAAATAAAGAGTTTTGGACTACTTCAATTATTTGTTGTATTTTTTTATTCCCTCCACTAAAGGGAGAAACAAAAAGAGAAATAAAATGTTAAGCTACATCTATGAAAGAGACACTTATGTATTTGTCCCTAATCTCAGACAGATTATGTGGAGTGGCTAAGGAAAGGAAGTAGTTGTAGAGATTTACTGCAGAAGTGAAGATTTCCTTGGAGGCACCCAGCAGAGGACAGACTTTCAGTGCTACCTGCAGTCTATGCTAACTGTGTGTCTGTGATTACTGCTTTGGTTATGATATTCCCAGCAAGATGACAGATTGGAAGTGAGCCGCCATGCAGGTGTTTGCTCAGCCAAGGAAAAGAAATGCCTTGAGTCATATTTCAATGACCTTATCTTATTTCTGGCCTGAATGGGGAAAAAGATTAGAGTTTTAACTCTTTTTGCTAGAGATATTATTTCTGCTATTACTAAGAGAAATGAAATGGCTTGCAGGTTTAAAAATGAAGAGAGCTTTTCAGGAACATAAAGAATATGTGCAGATAATAACACAATACAAGATCAGAATAACTGATATGTAAATCAATTCATTTCATATTTCCACATGAAAGAAGCTGGATCAGCTGGGTAAACTGAATCTGACTTGCCAACTTTTATATGGGAGAAATTTTGTTGCATGGCAGTATAAGAGAAAAATGCAGTGCCTAAATGCAACAAGAAGTCCCAGATATTGCCTCAGGTATCCATTGTAATAGACTCCATCATGATTTGATAACATTATCAATTAATAAAATTGCCTGTTTCACACCCAGCTAACAGAGGGTGGGTATTGAGTGGGACTGTCCCATGGAGTCCAGAGCTGTCAGGACAGATCAGTAAAGACATTCAATAGAAGAGACCAGCATGACATATCTTTTATATGTTGTATTCTCCAGGACACATCCAGCTTCTTGATCCCTTTTCCTGTAGACTGTACAGAAAATCCATGATCTAGAAAGCTGATGTCTACAACAACAATCACATAGAGCTATATGAATCATTGTCTTCTCTCTCTCTGCAGTTATTTAGAAGAAAGAGAGGTCAGAAGGAACCTGTAAAAATCAGTTTTATCAAATATTCATAGACCACAGAGATTAGTGATATTCATCTAAAACTGCACTTTCACAAGCATTTTAAGCTCAAGGCAACACTGTCAACAGAATAAACTGCACGAGGAGCTCCTTTTCACAGTGACAAAACTGCTTGGCTCGGGCACGTCTGTCAGATGAAAAAAAAAGACAAGGAATAAAAACAACACGTCTGAAGTTGTAGTTACATTTCCTGGCAGGGTCCATAGATCATTCACACTTTGCTAAGTTACACTCTGTGCCTCCTTTCCCTGACTCATTCCTGTAATTCTGGGTCCTGCTGAGAAAACCTGAAGGAGCATAATAACTTCCTGTTCAAATACGTAAAAACTTTCTGCTTCCTGTGAACAGGGACCCTGACCCTCCCTCTTCCATTCTGGATTCACAAGATTTCTAGATTTCTGATATGGAGTTCTTTTAAACATGATTCCACTTAATCTACACATTTGTCTGCAAATCTGGTTCATGTATTTCTTCTGTGTATGAAAGCAAATTAAAAGCATCTCACTAGCTAAATTTGGTTACTGGACAGCAGTAACCTTTTCTTTCTAATCAATGGGAGTAGTGAAGTTAATGAGTGAGGCAAAAGAATAATCTCAAAGGGACCATTTCTCTGCTTACTGAAATTATTATCATAGACTAGTAAACATTTTTAGTATGAACATTGTTTTTTAAATACTTCTTTTTCATTACTTTTAGTATAATGCTTAATATTTTATACCAAGGTGGATGTAATTTTTTTTTTTTTTTTTAAATAAAGAAAAACAGTATAACTATGTGACTTTAATTCTGATTTTAGTGGGTAGGTCATTTGATTGAAAGACAGTATATTTGTCTTCTTTTACACTTTAAGAACTAATGGCAATGGACCTTTGACCTTTTTAGGCTTTCAAATCCAGGTCGAAAAGATTATGAAACACTGACAGTTTACTGACTAAAGAGATGCTACTTCAGTTGTTTTGGTTTCTTGTTGGTTGTTTTGTTTGGCTTCATTCAGTTTTTGTATTTAAATCAGCAGAACTGTAGCATTTGCCATTTGAAATAGATACATATCTTCTAGGTCACTCAAAAATATTTAACTGAGTTTTTATAGTTCTTTATTATTTTTAATATTCTGTGAAGACTTGTAGAGCACTTGCTGGTTGACTGAGGAGTGCATAATGGTAGTGTGCTGTTCCTCCTTCTTTTCAGATGTTCTAAGAGCTGGAAATGGCTTCTGGAAATAAAGAAGAAAAGTCAGCTCCTTCCTTTAGGATGTTTGTAACAAGGGATAAAATGAGGAAGAGAACAAAAACATTTTAAGGAACATAAACTGTCTGTTGAAATAGGAACAAAAGAAAAAATTGGTGTTAATACCTGGAAACACAAAGGTGAATAGAAGTGCTTATGTGGGAAGATAGGAAGAGATTTGTGCATTTTTGCCCGTATGCTTAAAGTGGAGAATGCTTGTAAACTCCGGAAGTTCAGTAAGATTATTCATATGTTTAAGATATCTCATTAAATTACAGTTTTGATACAGTTTTTGTGCTGTTAGTGGAATATACTTACATATAATTTACATTATTATGAATAAAGCTTAATGGGAGATGAATTATAAAGATGAGTTAATGGACTTCTTTCCCACAGAATTAGAAATCCTACTGCGTATCCGTTACCACCCCCTCCAAACTGAATACCCTCTCATTACCAGTAGATTATAACTGTTCATAATGCACCTGGCAAACTAATATTTTCCAGCTTAATTCTGAAGAGAGAATCCTCCTCCTTCAAATTTATCATCAGTTGGTTAATCATTAGTTGCTTATACTACAATTCTAATTTCACAGAGAACAACTTCATCCATCTCAAATGGACTAAATTCCTCTCTACATGAGCTTGCTTGCATGGTGCATCTCTCAGATGGTTCTCCAAGACTTAAAGACTCAGTAAATCGAACTGTTTTGTTCATGGACTTTAGCCCCCAGGCTTTCCTTACCTATCTCAATTAGAATATTTTTTGAGATTCAGCATGTACACTACTACTCAGTGTAAAATACCCCCTATAATATTAATTATTGTAATTAATAAAGCTGTATTTCAAGCTTAGCTACACCTCCGATCAATACACTAGTTTCAGTTGCAAAGGAAAATCTTTTGCACTGAGTTGAAAACCAGTCAAAAGATTAGCATGAGCTTGGAAGTATATTTTGCACTCTAAATGGAAAAAACTTTAAAATTTAAAACTGGATGTTTAGTCTGTACTTTTTTGCTGGCTGTCCACACTGGAGAATACTCTACCTTTTTTAAAATATTAACTTTTTTTATGTGTTCAAGTAAGAAAACATATTTGTTTGCCATACCTGTATTTTAATTAAAGTCCTCTTTCCTTGCTTACATTATTAAATCATCTTTTTTCCAAAATTAGTTGTACAGTTACATTAGAGAAAATTTTTTGTGAGTTAAATACAGAACCACATATATACACCTTTAAATTTAGCAGCTTATTGTTTAACTTCGTATAGGTTTTGTGTGCTTGTTGGTTCAATATTGCTTGTAGACTGGAAGTGGGAAAAGATCCATGGAAAACAGTTTGTCTTCATATCAAAATGATAGTACCATAAACTTCAACCCATTTGTTTCTGATGTTCATATTCACTTTGGCCATTAAACCTTATCTTTCATTGTGCAAGGTTGTCTTCATTTTTCTTCTGTTCTTGCACCCTGCTTATGTGATAATTCACCAACCATAAAACAAGGACTGAGATATGGAACCCAGGGCAAATGTTGTATAAAATTGCCATCAAAACCATTTCCTAAGGCATATCATCAGTGATTTAGGGACCATTTTTTTGTTAGCTTTCAAGAATAAATGGTTGGTTCTTCATTAAGGTACTCTGTTCTTACATGTGCATTTCCAAAGTACCAGTACCACACCTGTCATAAAACACCCATGTATATGATGCAGCGTTTCTGTCAAAAAATTGAGTAACAGTGGAAAATTCCAGTGAACAATTCCACAGTAGAGGTGTTCCAAATATACTCTTACTGAGTGATACTGATATGTCAGGAAAAAATGTTGAAGCATAATAAATATTTTCCCTGTGTCTCTATTTTCATTTTTCTTATGAGTCTTGCTGTTTCAAGAAAAATAAAGACATGATACACTGAAAATAATACAACTGTATTTGGGTTAATTTTTCTGTTCTCTATACTGTCCATTAGTTTAGGTTGCTTAAGGTTAAATTGGTTCACTGTCCTAATCAAATGAATCAGTAATCAAACAAATTTTAAGTTTTAATCAATTTATTGAATGTATAAATTAAATCTAAACTAATTCAGCATCTTGATGGGATGACTTTAAATTCAATTTATATAGTATTTGATCAGATTTTATTTTTCCATTGAATCATACTTTATGCATCCATTTTGAGGTAGAATTTGATGATTAATAAGGCTTACAACCTTATAAATCAACCATGAAAACATCAATCACATTAGAAATCACACTAGACTATTTTATTTTGTTTAAAAATATATGATTGCACTGTTTTGATCATATCCTCCTTACAGGCATTTTACTTTGTTAGTTGTCAAGAAAAGCAGGTCATCTGCAGCTCTTAAACATTTCTCGTATGCATCCTTATTCTCCATAGTGTTGAGGTCTTGCAGCATGAGACCTGTTAAACCCCAGAAAAACTAGATTTAATAGTATTATGCTGTAAAAGGGAACAAAAATAGCTAATATATGCTAGGCAAGTGGGTTTTTCCTGGTGTTCTCAGAGTTTCTACCCTGATATCTCACTGACATCAAAAGCAAATTCCAATTCAGTGGAGCAGAATGTCACCTACTGCAGTTTTCATTAGTGAAACCCTCATCTTAGGCATTTTTAGTCACAGAAGCCAATGGACAGCGTGAATACTCAGTCCCTGGACAGGCATAGACAGTCATGCATATTTAGAAAGAGGACTTGCCTTTTCTTTTCCAGCTCCCAAAATGTGCTACTGTGTTAGGTATCTGATGTTTTTCCACTATGTTGAGAAGTCAAAACATCTGTGAACTTTGAAGAGATCCAAAAGTTTTCATAAATCAATTCACAAACATAAGAAAAAAGCATAATGCCAAAATAGTGGATATGCTAGAACACAGTAATTCAACTTATTAATACATTTTATCACAAATCAACATTGGAATTTAGGAACATTTTAGAAAATATGTATGAAATTTTTCTTAGAAAAATGTTCAATAATAATCAATAAATAAAGCCTTTGAATTTCTAGCCATTCAATCTGAAAATACACAAAGCTTGTAAGCACTTTGGAAAGAACTTCTCAGACTGACTTATTCATGCTTCAGTGTTATAGGGAAACAGAAATAATGTGCTACAAGCTACAGTGATATATAAGTTTAATGACTACAAGTAGGGAAGTCCATGACTTTGTTGAAATAAAGAAAAAAGATTTTTATATTAAATGAAATTGCAAGATATGAGAGCTTATAAATTTCCAACAGCATACTGCACCTGAAAAACTGCCCTAAGATTTTCTCTCTTCACACAAAATCATTTGATCTCCAGATTATTGGGTTTTGCACTGCAAAAAAATACTTTTGGAGTACTTGAAATTGTCATGGAATTGGTGTGCAGTTAGTACTTTTCCATTTCTACCATGTCTTTATCCTATTATCTTGTCAAAGTCATATCTTCATGCAAATAGCCAAAATCACAACACTTTAATAATTTTAAAACTTATTAAGGAGTTCTTGCAAAATACTAACCCAAATCTGTTATAGTAACAAAAGTGTATGGAATAGGACATATCCTGTTTAGACTTCTACCTAGAGAATATGTTTAACTTTTGCAAAACTATTTTATTGTTCATTATTTAGCTCTATACACTCTTCTTACCAATGAAGTAATAAGGTTTTTATAACATTTTGCTAAACTCTTGGCCTTAAAGACATGCTGTGGCAGTAAATTCTAAAGCCTAAAATCATACCTTGTGAAATAGAGTATTCCTTTTCATCCTGACTTGCCGTTTCTCTGCCTCACTAAGTGATTCCTTGTTCTTTTGTTAAAAGGAGAACTAGAGTTCCTCTCTTGTCATCTTTTCACCAATTATAATTTTATATGCTTTTGTCATGAACCTTCTTATTCCTTACCTTTCTGAGACAAGTAATCCAAATCCACTAAGCCATTCTTTCAAACAGGAATTTTTCAAGGCTGATAATTATTGTTATCACCAGTCACTGATGTTTTTTCATAGGTTCTTTTTTTTTTTTTTTAGATAGAATGAATGATACTTTACAGTATCTTGGCTAAAAGCAAACTTGTATAGTACATTTTCTGTGGACAACTATAGATATTTCTGGTATGTTTACTTGTCCAAAACACTTTACTAAGGATAGGTTTTCATTTAAATACTACACATGGAAAAATAAAGTAATTCAGAACCCAGAAATTGTATGTTCATATTTTTCCTTGAGTGGGCAACAGTTTCAGTTTGTCAATACGGAATGTCACGTGGTATTAAGTTATTTTTTTAGGCCACTCTGAAGTTACTCACACTCTTTCCCAGAGTAAATTCTTATAGGTCATACTTGGTTCATTCAGCACAGTACTGTGAATTTAGTAGAACTTGAAGTATTCCATTCTCCCCTTTAGCATATTTTGACAGATTCTTTAACTCTTGGTAAGATATGTTGTTGGGTAATAGGTCAGAAAGCAGGTGGATGCAATTTTTTTCTAATTTGTTTGAAGGTGTGAACTGGAGTAGCTAAGATGTATCAGGGAATTTGTTTAACAGACTTTAAGTTGTATAAAATATTTTAGTTCGTAAAACACAGCCTTATCAGAATTTTTTACCATCACAGCACAATGGCTTAAGGTAAAAATTAGTCACCACTGGTTTATCCTGTCCCAGACCTGCTTCTTTGAACTTTACCAGTTTTCCAGAAAAATCTTACTTAACAAGTTGTACCAGAAGAGACTTTTATGGATTAATGTCTTTGCTGTTAAAGGAATTGCTGAACAAAGGAAATCAAGAGAGGTGCTTACTTAAAGAAATTGGCAGCTGGCATTGTCAAATGCATGCAGTGTTAGTCTACTATCTTAACTAGCTATTTGTACAGCTGCAGGTAACTGTGGTAACTGTGCCTGCTCTGAAATACAAATTTTTTTCTCCAAGGACATGCCCTCCCCAGAAAGGGCTCAGTGCCTGGGGCAGGAGCTGGTGCCCTGCTGCCATGGCTTGCCCTGGCTGCCAGACCCTGTCCCCCCATCTTTGGGAACCTCCCAGGCCCTGCAGCCCCTGGATGCCTTCACACAAGCACGAGCACCAGAAACTCAGAAAGGAGCCCAAATACCTTGATTTAAATACATTAGGGATGGTGGTTTGTTGTTTTGTTTTTTTTTCATAGAAGCAACTGCTGGTCCAGTGTCACACTGTGCAGCAGCTCACAGACTCAGGCAACAAAAATGCTGACACTTTGAAAGACAACCTGGGAAATAAATGTTGATCTTGGGAAGTTAGTGAGAGAACCGTGAGCTATGGCTGACATTCCAGAAATAAACCTCCCTCAAGTGGGAAAGGCACAGGAAACCTCCAGAGGTCCCCTGTTGATGGCTATTGGCCACTGTGACCTGCAGGGTCCCTGCAGGATCCTGCAGGGTCTTCAAATATTGTGAATTAGAGCTGCAGTGTTGTCTCTCCCCATGGTCAATTTTCTAATATTTCACTACAGAGGTACTTGCAGCACTGGTGATTTCAGTCAAAGATTTTCAATACCAGCTGAACAGAATCACAGTTTAGAGGTTTTTTTGTAGGTGGAATTGACAGGATAAAATGGGGGGAAAAAACGACTTACATGAATCTTCCCTGCAAGCTTCCATTTTAATAAGAAATATTTTCATTCCTCTGATATCACCGGAGGAAGGTGTGAGCAGTTAAATTATAACATGAAAACTTAGGTCAAGAAACCTCTAGCTATGGGTGGTAGTTAGCTGAGAGACTTTTAAATGTATTTTTCATTTCTGTTGCCACTAATTCTGTTGCAACGAATACAATCCTTCTACAAGCTAGCTCCTCTCTGTGTTTCTCTTGGGCAATGGGACTCTGCCATATGTGAGAGGGAGGCCAGAGCAGCTTTATGTTATTTTTAATTTCAGGGCTGCAAAGCAGTGACTGTAGCCTGAGTTGTAAATCAGAGAAATCCAAGGCAACTTTCAATTTGCAGTGGCCTTCTAGGACTTCAGAACTGCCCAGAATCTCCCAATGGGCCTTCAGTCAAGCCATTTCTCTCACTTTTGCCATGATCAGGAGATGCATATTAACTTTCACGTAGCCTACATACCAAAATAGCTGTCCTTGGATCACACATGCATCTCTCAGGATTCTTGCTGTAGCATTTTTACTTAAAATAAGATACACTTGTATTAATAATTCTTTGTCAAATCCCTTCAACTGAAATCTGGGAAGAGTAGTCAACACATTGTAGAGAAACTATATTGTACTTCCTATGTTTTGTGAAACACTGGCTGACTCTGGTTCAGAAGAGCATCACCTCTAGGGGAAGGTGGAAATGCAAACGTGACATTCTCACTTTTATTATAACTTATTTCAGGTCAGCTGAAGTCCAGGTGATAATCATCTCTTACATGAGCGCCAAGCAGTTTCCTCCCTAAGCTTTTGTTCTAAACACTTTGTTTGCCTCCTTTGAGGTGACATTTACTTGACAAGAGCTTGCTCAATGTCAGGGCCCTTTGGGCACTATTAGGTTTTAATGGTCCTGACCTGCCTCACCTGGGACTCCACTCACGCTCCCTACCCATGTGCCCAGGGGCTCCATTTGAGCTCTCCTTTGGATATTTGTTCCTTCACTGTGTGATGCTGCAGTTATAATTGAATACAGTCTTGTTTTCTATTTCTTGTTTTCAGTCTGAGTTACTGTAATTTTCATGGAGCTAACTTTGCACCTCACCTTGCCTTATGACCCTTGAATATTTGCACCTATTGTCCTCACTAATCTTGCATAGGTACTGTGGGTCTTTAAGGTGGGTGGTTGTAGGGTCATCTTGACTTGTGGCTCATACTCCTTGTGGAGCATCCTGCCTTTTTGCTTCACAACACCCAGGACATGAACAATAATTTAATTCCACTGCAATACTTTTTCAGATAAATGCTTAAGGCACATGCCTAATTGTTATAGTAAGGCTGTGAGGAATAATCTTAGAAAGTTACCTCTCACCACCAAAACTAGGTTTGTTACAAGAGTACAGAGGGACCTAGGGAGACGAATGTGTTGCCAGTCTTGCCTGGAAGGGCTATTCCCAGTCAACTCGCGGGTTGCCTACATGGCTGTTGTCTATAAAGGAAAGCACAGAAGAGGAGTCAATGTACAACATAAACCCAGTTGCTTCAGGGATGCCTTTTTTAGACTATTGTTCACTGACAGATTTTTTCCCAAAAAAAACTAAGTTTACTAAGATTTCTCATTGCAACTCAGAAGAAATTTTAAATAAGGAGCCCATCAAATTTTAGTGTGTTGTTAATCAGAGTGTGTGCACGTTGCAGAAACAGAATAATGATTCTATTTTGAAATAGTGATCTGCAAAATAACTGTTGGTCAGCTGCTATATAACTTCACACTGACTGAAAGAAACAGCGACCAATACTAGTAAACCTATTTCCTAGAAAAAGTAATAAACTTCTGACTTCTAAGTATTTGCCTCTGAAAGGTTAAAACTTCCAGGATCCAGGAAAACATCAGACAGTATATGATAGTTTTAGTCTAGGCCTTCCTGGAAACCAACTCGTAACCAAGGAAGTGTCCATGTTCCCAGTATTACACACAATTTTTCCATGAAACAGGGTATGAATAAGAAGGAAGAGAAGCCTATTCCTCTTCTCTTCCAGTGGATCTGAAGGTGCAGGTTCTCTGCTGCCAGTTCTGCCCATGTGGAGGAGTGAGGCCTAGTGAGGCCTTGTAGGCCTTGGGAGGTAGAAAGTGCCAGCGGTCGATTGGTGCAATTTTGTTATCTCAAGGAGAGTAGTAAGATTTTCTTTTATTAGTTCTTTATTGGTTGTTCATGGTTTTCGATTGTGCATATCTCTTTTAGTTTTCTTTTCGTCCCTTTTTCACCTTTCCCTTTCCCCTGGGGGGGGGGTGTTTGGGGTCCTTTTGCTGTGTATATAGTATTTTAATTGTATATAACTGTGATATATGTAAAAAATATATATTTTGATATAATTCGATCGGTTTTGGGAAGAAGGGAGGGGGAAGGGGTTGTTACTGTGAGTTCGGGCATTTTGCAGGGAACCAGGTCCAAACCATCACACAGTAATTTTTAAAAAGAGCCTTTTTTCCCACAAATTAAAGTATTCCTGAAGAGGATAGAAATATTTTATTCTGTCAGCAAGAGATAAAACACTAGAATATTAAATACTTAAACCCCCTTCTCTGCTATGTTGTAATCATGACCTATGATATGATAAAATAGGATTACAAAAAGACTTGTGACCTTTTGGGATCTCATTTGTTATTCTCCAACAATTAATTATGAAGGAAACAACACAGGGAGGAAAGAAATAAATCTGTTAAAATCTTCTATTGCAACTAAACAAATCTATTGGATGTTTACTCTTGTCTGTATGTCAGCGAAACCTTATTGAGTAGTCTTCAAAGTTTGCTTTCTAAGAAGGCTTGAAAATGTGTTGGTTTATGACCAGCTATATAAGTTTGTAGGTATGTTCTACAATTTTCTAAAAATGTTTATAATGAATATGTATCAAATTCCCCTTCCATGTAAACCAAGAGCTTTTAAAGTCAATGTAAAAGACTGTAAAACCTCCTATGTAGAACGGATCCAGAAGCAGAAGAGCTAGTTTTTGAAATTGTAGGGTTTTTTCTGAGGGTAATCGGAAGGAATGACACAGGAAATTTTTGTTTCTAGAGGTACCAACTGGCAAGATTTTCTGTACAGCTGGTTAGCCTGAAATAACTTGTGGGATTTTGCTGATTAACGAAAGATTACTCGGCATCACATTCTTGTGCCTGTTACTCTGAAACTCTTGAATTCTAAATATCAGGTTTATCAGACATTTTGATCAGACATTCATCTTATATAAATCTTGACCCATTGAGAAGGAAGTTAATTTTATTTCTGACTGTCATAATATTGTTTCTTTTCAGGATACCACTTTGCAAAGACACGTTCTGTATTTATCACTCTTCTGGGTTTGTCTGTAATTTAAAAATTGGTGGCTATAAAAGATTTGCATCCATTCATATACACTGTCTCCAGAAATGGAATCTCTACTTATGGCCTCTTATTTATGTGGATAAAAATTATAGAATAAAAATTATAGTGGTTTGCAATGTAGTACAGTCTAATGGGCTCAGACATAGAAATGTGGTTCCTATTTTTGTTTTGATATGATGTGACTTAGTCCAAATCTCTTCAATTCCTATTTTATATTTAAAAGAATAAAAAATTATTCTAACCTTTACACCATTGTTTTCCAAAAAGGTTTTGGGAAATACTTGATCAAGATCAAGAAGAGATGTTTTGAATGGTTCTTATTGTTGGACCATCTGCAGTAAGAGCTGGTTGACAGAAACAAGTCTTGGTAGTTGTCATTCAGGATGTTAAGCCTCAACTTGGGAGCTTCTAAAGTGGAAAGGAGTAATGGTTTGTCCTCATGGATATTAGGCATAGAAGTTTAAAGCTATAGTAAGTTATTGAATTTCCAGTGTAAATTTTTCTTCCTACCTAACAGTCTTAAAAACACCATTTTAGAGGTGCTCAATTCTGAAATATAAACATTTTTCCATTTATTTATTTGATCCATAGATTTTCCTAATGAAATGTGTCCATCTTGTTCAGTAACTGGACTAGCCTGTCATGTTCATGAAAATCCTGAGTTCTCCAACCCCTTACTGAAGGGGGGGAATTTCTCCCAAGTTAATGGTCTCTGTATTGATATTCAGGTTTTTCCTATGAATATCTTGGCCTAATTAAGCAAGAAATGTTTTCCCACTGTGAGGCTGATGAAGAATTATTTGCAAGGTATGGGAAGACCCTATTTTCAGAAAGAGCACTAGAGGATTTGAGTTGAGAAAGAATTGCAAAGCATATGGTGTTTGTTTCGGTAGTCAGTGTTTTGGGCAAGGTAAAAGCAAATATCTGAGTATGTGGCATCATCCAGAAATAGAGATCTTTAAAGAAAAGAAGAAAAATCTTCAGGCTAGATCTGGAAAGGAATTTTTTTGCAAGAGCAGTTGCCCTAGTGATTCACTTAAGCTAATAATAACTGGAATTCCTTCCACAAGGGGGAGATGTGTAGCATGGTATGTTTATTCAGTATTTATTCCTGTGGTTTAACATATTAATTATTGCATCTAAGTCCAAATATTGATCTACTAACTTTTTATGATATTATGTTTACTGTCACTGAAATATCAACGTTTTTGCAAACATTAAAACTTTTTTTTTTGCCCCTGAAACTTTTGAATATGTTTTATCTCTGTGTTAAAAACAAAATGAAAAAGAGCCCAAACTGTCAGGATTTGGTTGCTGAGGGTCCTTCATATTGCATAACTCTTCTTTGGTAATAACCGGTACTGGTGACACAAGGCTTACCTGAAATTAGGGCACATATTTCTTTATGACAAACTGACTAGCTGCCCCAGCAAAATTTCATCCTGAGTCATGAAAGCTTGCCAAAACTTCAAATATATGAATAATTTACATTGATAGACAGTGTTACAAAATCCTAATATTAGCCATTTTATTTGTTCTGTCTACACTGCATTCAGCAATGCATCTTCTTTTCCAGTTAAAAATTCTACACAAAGTTATGCCTGTACTTTTTCAGCAAATTATAGTACACTTTCCTAAAGAAATTTCTCCTTAACTCATACATACAATGTGTGTGTGTGTACATACACACATACATACACACACATTCACACTATTCTTGTAAATATGTATGTAGGTTTTTTAATTGCAGCAACCAAATTCTTGTGGTTGTCAAAAAACACAGCAATATACTTAAAGTATTCATCAATGATGTTTCTAGATAGAAACTTTTAAATAGAAAGCTAATAAATAATGAATGGGAAAATGTCATTACATATCTGACTAGAATCTGCAGTGTGCCTTTACATGAATTAAAGTGCCCAAGATATGATTACAAGCTCTTGAACATAGAAAATGTCCATTAAAAATGCCCCATCCCTGGAAGTGATTGGGTCAGGCTGGAGGGGGCTTGGAACAACTTGGTCTAGTGAAAATTGTCCTTGCCCATGGCAGGGGGCTTGGAATGACATGTTCATTAAGGTCCCTTCCAACACAAAGCGCTTTATAATTCTACAATTAATTTTTAAAATAATTTGTTATTGTCTGTAAATACCAATG
The DNA here is from genome assembly GCF_022539395.1 of Myiozetetes cayanensis. Lineage (NCBI taxonomy): Eukaryota > Metazoa > Chordata > Aves > Passeriformes > Tyrannidae > Myiozetetes > Myiozetetes cayanensis. The sequence continues at coordinate 20,445,014 of NW_026087411.1, forward strand.
TTAATAAACACCTCTTTTGCAAAATAAGGCAAAATATCTTCAGTTGCTGCACATATAGCATTCTCTGATGGCTTGTGTTTGTTTTGTCCAGTCTTTGGAGATAGTGACATAGCAGATGAAAGTGAACCTACATATCTAGCCATGTGATATTAAATAGTATAATACGAAGTGGTCTGTTTCTGCTAGGTTCTTCATATTTTTTTCATCTTTGTAAAGCACAGTGGTCAAGAGGCTATTGTAGATATATTATTAAGTTGATTTGCTTGGGAGAAAGGGTTTTCAGAAAAGTTTTAATTGTCATTAGTTTTATTTCTTTGAGCGTAGTATTTTTTGGCCTGCGCATCCTGTACAATAATATCAATGTACTTAAACACTGCTACTGATATGGAAATTGAGAGATTTATTTTTGGTTTGTTCATTTCCCATCACATCTTTAGAAATAGGTTGAAGGAACACACTGTGTTTCTATATCATAAAAAAAGGTTGCCTTTGAAGTTATTATGAAAAATTACTGTGGTGATATATGATTTTAGTTTAATTAAAAGTTTGAGCTGCTTGCTAGAACATTCATAATATTTGAGGATAAAATGAAGAAAGAATCTCCTTTTATTTAAAATCTAAACAAGATGTGGAATATGTGGGCCCTAGTAATAAGGTGTGGGATTCCATGGTCATGTTTGCCATGAAAAAGTTGATGAGAGAGAAATCATTTTACAAAAAAGGTAACTGTTTTAATTTTTGAGGGATGGTGTGGTGATTTTACTCAATAACTCTATAAATGAACCTGATTCCTGTAGTGAAGGTAGGTTTTCTTACATGTACTGAAGAATGGTCCAGGCAATATATATGGAATGCCTGAACTCTGTATTACTGTATAAAGACAGTGTAGTACATACACACTACAGTGTAGTAATATGTAGTTTTAATTATATCACTGCAACACTATATTGTATTCATACTAGTAACGTAGAGCATCTAATTTTTTATCTGTTGTATTTATTTCTATTTGCCTAAGATCAGAAAAGACTGAATCCATATTACCAAATATGATAGAATAACTCATATGATTTTTCTCTTTCCCTTCCACATTTTGTGAGATTTCGTTTGCACTGTTTCATCCTTAGCAATCTGAATGCTAAATTGCACTGCTGATTTAAAGTCTTAACCCTATTTCATGAGTCTGCCAAGTATATCTATCCTTTTCCTGTTGACAACTCACTTTAAGTAGCACTTGAGTAATTTATCTCTGTGAATAATTGCTAATCAAAATTTTCACAGGTTTCATAGGCTGCTGAAATTGCTAAAGAAAGTTTAGACTTTTTTTCTCTGTTTTTCTTACCTCTAAATAACAGTAGATAGTGACATATACTTCAAATCACTGATATCAAATAAGTTTTAATAACTATTTCAGAGATTCATACATATATATTTACTCACTGATTCTTAGACTTTAGCTGAATGATACATTCTTTTTAATCTTTCATACAAGATTAAAAAGAATGAAAGATTAAAAAGACTTTTACTAATAACATAGTAAAAATCAATTTAGAAACTGATATTAAAAAAATATAATATGAACAGAAACATCAGTCACAACACTAAATATTTTGTGTTGCATCTTGGCCTTTTTTGCACTTTTCACATACACTTCTCTTCTATAAAATTCTACAGTGAATGCAAATGTTAACAATTAGGTAAAAAAGTGTCAACCTCCTTATGTGAGAAATTTGATGATTTAATAAAAGTCAATAATTTTCAGTGTCTGCGTTTAATAAGGGTAACAAATAGAGGCTTTTATAAAATTTTTTAAAATTTTTGTGACCTAAAGATATTTTATTCCACAAATTTTTTTTGTTACAAAGTACTAAGGTAGAAAGAAAATTGAAGCACAGTAATATAATAATATGTTGGCAAATATGTTGGGAAATAAATCCAGAAATATCAGGTTTTATGCAACACTCTTTCAGGCCTTGACTTGTGACTCAGAGAAACGTTATTCAAAATGATATGATGCCATGTATAACACTAGACTTCCAAAATTGTCATCTGAAGTCTATTTTCCTTATCTTTCTTATGAAGTTTACATGTTTACTACTTTCCATTTGATTTATTAATGTGTAAAAGAAAAGAATGTTTCAGACAGTCAGTCAGAGGAAGGATAATTGGAAAGATCTGAGTATAGCAATGTGAATTTGTTTTTCAGGCAACAGCCTAGTGTAGTAACATTAGAAACAAACTACTAAGAGGTGGTCTCTAAGGGTGTTGAATCATCCCAAGCTAACATTTCACAATATACCATACACCTAAGGGACCAGACTAACACTTTCAAGACTAACTCATCTTACAGCAGTTCTTGTCTGACAACACACCATTAGAAAAAAACATAAATCATGTGCAGTGTAAAAGAGAAGAAACAAAAAGCATATGACCTTGATCTCTCCAAGACATATGCTGATATTTAAATGTACAATATTCCATGTGGTCTAGTGGTTAAGGGTGCGGCACTGTCACCGCTGAGGCCTGGGTTCGATTCCCGGTCAGGGACACTCCCCAGGCAGATGGAGCTCGTTAGCCCTGAAAGGCAACCACGTCCTGAGGACCTTGCTACCATCTGTCCAAGCTCGCTTGGCCCCGGCAGATGAACCTTAGGATTAAAGGGTGGGCTCAGTTCTGCGCACACTGTGTCTCACCTAAAAATCCAATGCGCAGGTTGGAAGGTGTAGAGACCTTCCCCGGATCTTCGCTCGCGAAGACTGGCCATTATTATATTCCATGAGCTGTTCCACTGAGATCATTTCCTCAAACAAAAATTTAAACGGATGAGTTAGGCAGGTATGTACATTGTTGTCACTCTTCTCACAGCTAATAAAACTTATCTTCTGAATGAGTCCTTGTAGGGTCAGAGGTTTTGAACCTTTCATTATGACCTATATACAGCACCTAGCTGTATATAGCGGAGCTTAAGCTACAGTTGAGATTTTAATGCTTACGCATTAGGATGAAGTCTAATGTGAATATGAAATGAGTAATACTATTAAGATATGCATGAATGTAGAAGGGCAATTTTATTTTCAAATAACTTGCAGTATTTTAGAACTTATTTCTGTGTCACGTTTAAATTAAACTCTTTCTGCCAAACTTCTTCAGAAAAGATGCTGTTGGTAGGAGACAAGTAAAGACCAGGTAAAGTTTCTTCTATGTCTGATTTTAATTCCCCAGAAGAGAGGGATTGGATTTTTTTTTTCCCCACATTTTTACCGTAACCCAAACCCCCACAACTCTAAACCCTACCCTAACCCTAATGCTAACCCTAACCCTAATCATAACCCTAGATTAAAGGATCAAGGGCATCTTTTCAGGGAAGATAGGTCTGCACCAGTAAAAATCTGATTTTCTCAAAATCAAAGATGAAGATTAGTGCATGGCAAAATCTGATCACAAAAGATATTTTGTGTGGGAGCTTCAACAGTATGTTGCTAATGGCCATTCTTGCCAAGAATGAACACAAAAGTCCCTTCTTAGAATCTTTGCTTTTTTAAGAAAGCTTACAGTACTTAAAATAGTTGACCATAGACTGATGAACATATTCAAGACCTCAAAAAAGTTATATACTAGATAAAGTGAATGACATTGTTATCTTTGTGTCATAGACAATGTTTAATTGTCCAGGACATCCATGAAAATATTAAATATTGAGAAACCTTGTATCAGTCCCTATGAAATCTGTGTAGCAGCTTGTCCCTGGAAATCACATTTGAGAATTAGTCAGTTATTAGGTGGTTTCTAATGTGTGTATTCTATTGATGTTGCATTCTTCTGTATTTTTGAAATATTGTATTGTTGAAATATTAGGTAGTACTACACCAAATGCAGAAGCTCACATGTATTTTTTAATATATATAGGCTTTAAAAAAGTAACTCCCCAAATATAGGAAGAAGAAATCAGAATTATTTGGTTGAAAATATTTTCTTCTGAAAAATTTTCAGCTTCTATTGATTAATTGCACCATCTTAATTCTTTGTTGTGAAAGTTGGCACAACATTAACATTCACAAAGTGCTTTGAGTTTCAATAGTTTCTCAAGATTTATTTTACAATCTTCATAACATCAGATATCCTCAACTACATTTTTGACTGTTGGAGGTATTCCCCATTTGATTTCTTAGTGTTTATGCATATCATAAATTTTATAACTATCTTCAATTGAAAATACTTTATGAATTTGTGGAATAAGAGTATATCTTACCTATATCCAGATACAGAAGGTGTTTTCTCAGCACCTGTTTATTCTGTATTATTGTTGGAAGTTTCATTATTCTCATCTTGTTGAAAGCTTGCATCACTGCTTTGTTTATGTTATACTTAAATTCCTAATGTCCAAACACCAAAAGTAGCAGACCTTTTTCCTTGATATTTTTAATTTTTTGTTAATATTCTTCATTGCTCATGGTTTACAGAAATTAGTAGATTTTTTCCGTTAATGAGGTGTTTGCTAATTTTTCATTTCCAGCTGCTATTCTCTGAGTTAGGGGAAATGTCTAGGCAAAGGTGCTGTTATTTTTGACAATGGAATCATGACTCATTAGTTATATAAGAAGCTTTTTTGTAAGAACTGACTACAGAGGTGAAAACCCCTGTCCAACACAGACATTAAGGTTAAAACCAAACAAAGAAAACCAGGATATATTAATTAATTACTAATTTAATATCAGCTCAGAAAAACATTCATTAGAATCCTGGAGTAGTGATATGCAATTGTATATATATGACTTGTGTCGCATAAACTATATCTAGTGAATTTTGGCATTTTGCATTGAATAAAATATTAACAAGCCAAGTTTGTTATTTATAAATTAGCTGAATCGATGAGTAAAATATTTATACAAAATTATGCCACCATCAGGCTTTCTTCATAAACAGCTGGATAAATTATATATGAATATGTTTTACGTCTTTCCAATGCTACTCCCTGAAATTCTGCCTACATGACTAAGGAGCAATGCAACACGAGCATAAATTCACATATTGGTATTTAAATTTGCCAAAGTGCTTTGAGTTTCCATAAACATGCTAAGTCAAGGTAGGGAGTGCTTTCCATTCTCTGTATTTGACACTGACATAAGAATTTAACAACTTTTTCTATTCTATATGAGGATAAAATTCTAAAAATATGGTAAAACCAGCAGTAGATCCTGCAAGATACCTAGATATGTAAGAACTCCCACAGATGATATGGAAACAGCAATTTTGCTCCTTGATTTTAACCAGAAATTCTAACTTCTGTTGAAGTCTTTGCCAAAACTGACATATGTTTGCAGAAATTAAAATTTTTAACAAGTTATGTTTTGTTTATATTTATACAAATAATACTTTCTACATTAGGTTATGGTGATTTATCAATAACAAGAGTCAACTTTGTCATTTAGCATTTTGGTAGGTTTGCAAACATGCAGAGGGAATGAAAGCAGAATGGTGCAGCAGAAAATGATATGGTGGCAGTGGAGGTACCAGTACAAACCATTCCTTGGTCATGTTGCTAAAGATACCATCTTCTACAGCTTCTGGAACTACATTGCCTTTTGAAAGTCATTGGTAGAAGTTTTTATTCATTTGGTTTGAATTTCTGGTTTTTTTTGGTTCCAAAACTAAGAAGAAACCACTTATTGCAAGGATGAAAAAGATGCTTGAGGTTTTGCTCTGTCCTACTACCTATTCTAGAAGATATAGCTTTCTATCTATAGCAAAATGGCACATTTCTATATTAGCACTACACATACATTTCTTTGTTTGTGTGACTACACAAGATAACTTAAACAATTGTTAGATCAAAATGTTGGCAACATGGTCATTCAGAAAGGATTGTCCTAAAAACAAAGGTTCAGATTTTTTACAGATCAAAGTGTGCTGACTCATATAAACCCCTTTTAAGCCCTGCCACAGATGATTAATACTAAACTTGTCCTACCCACAGGCACTTATCAAATGTCAGCCAATTACCGACATCCATATAATGAAATATCTATGCCCACTGCCCACACTCATTGAATGATAAAGACACCCACAGCCTGGTTTGGATTAGTGCTTCTTGAGATAGTGTTTAGAAGGGATAGACTCCACAGAAACAAAACTTGGAAGGCACTACAACAAGATACTGTTGATATGCAGAGGAAATTATTTTGCAGTTGGAAAAGACAGATCTAGTAAGATGTTCAAGCAGAAAAAAATACCCTGTTAAAAGATATTCTGCAAACTAATATTTTTCTTTTCCTTCTTCAATCCCTGGCACAAGAATCATCAGAAATCTTGACTCTCCATATGAAAAGGGTTTCATTTAGCACATCTTTTATGGTGGAGTCTGTGAGCTAAACGCTAGACTACACTGCCCAATATCTTCTGGATCAAATCTTTCACTTATGCTGACAAACAGAAAGGCCAGTTATTTACGAAGTCCCTGGAGGGACACAAATAAACAGAAAGTTTAACTTTAATCTTTTGGAAAAAGTCTACTTTGCTGTAAGCAAACAAACTTTATTCTCTTAAAACTACATTTTAAGTCATGAAACACAAGCCCAGTGATCTCTACAGAATTTCAGTGACTTGGTGGATAAGAAGCTATTTTTTGCCAACCAGAGAAACATCATAAAGGTGAGTAGACCCTGTTACTGTAAGTCTGATGTTTAGGCAGGATATAGGAAAGGTGCATAGTTCTCAGTACAGATCTTAATTTGAAGACATTCTACATTTACTTATTATAGAGGCAAAGATGAAGCTAAGCATTTAAAACAGTTTTAAAGGACAAAAAATACAGTGGATACTTGTGGCATTTAGTGGATAGAAAATGCCAACATTGTAGGCCATACCTCTCATATGTCTTATCTGAAGCCCATTAACTTAACAGGAAAGCTCCAATGCACTCTGCATCTGGTTCTGGATCAGCAGATTGCAACTAGCAGTCATTTAATTTGTTCACTTTTATTAAAGTTCACTAAAAACTGAACCTTCTTGTATTCCTGTTTTTTCTTAAGCACTCTACATTTAAACAGCTTTGGTTTTAATGTTACTTCAGCCATTTTTCATTCCAAGGCTCTTAAAGAAGCATCAGCTATTGTTTACTACTATAATAATGGCCAGTCTTCGCGAGCGAAGATCCGGGGAAGGTCTTTACACCTTCCAGCCTGCGCATTGGATTTTTTAGGTGAGACACAGTGTGCGCGGAACTGAGCCCACCCTTTAATCCTAAGGTTCATCTGCCAGGGCCAAGCGAGCTTGGATGGTGGCAGTGAGGTCCGTAGATGGGTTGCTAACGAGCTCCATCTGCCCGGGAGTGTCCCTGACTGGGAATCGAACCCGGGCCTCAGGGGTGACAGTGCCGTGCCCTTACCACTAGACCACCAGGGGCTCCTGTTTACTACTATAGACTACATTATTACCCTTTACGTAAATATACTTTGCATAAGACTTTCTAATTTCCATCCTCAAGTAAGGAACAAAACCCACTGTCTATATCTCTACAGCATTTTTTATAACCTCTAGCTATGATAGAGTTTAAGATTTTTCCCTGTCTTACTGACAGGATTGTTAGTTCCTTGAAGGTACAGTTTTTGGTTGGATTATGTAGACCTGCACTCTCATTTAGAAGTTCCTAAAAAGTGCCTCCTATCACTTCCAGGTAGATACAGTTATTGATATATACTCTATAGACTACATTACCTAATTTCAGGGACTAATTACTTCAAAAGACAGTTATTGGAAGGGTGAGAATTAAAGCTGTGATTCATATATATATATATTAAAAAATAGTTACTGTATTATCTGAGTACAGTGCTATAAGCTATATGATGGGTTATACCTGAAATAACATAGGATATTCAACCTCCTTTATTGTTTACTCAATTCCACAGTAGTTGCTAGTGTCTGTTTACAGTGAAAATGCTATTTGCACACTTTTCCAAGAAGGAGGTCAAACAACAGAATTCAGCAGAGTGAGTATATTTTTGGAATATCAATATGGAACTGGGATCTGGCTACTTTTGAAATACACTCTGGCATACATTTGTAGTAAGTGAAAAGAGAAATTTTTAACCTTCAGCATCAGTGGAGATTACAACTTGGTTTTCCACAAAACCGATCTGACAAAACGTTGTTGTCAACCACCAATACAGTGCTGTTGCTGCCAGTATCAGGCTGTTCATTTGTACTGAGTTTGCAGGACTTCAGGATGAGTGCCTCTTAGATTTGATTTCTCTGAACTTCTCTGCACATCTCATCTGAATGGACGTGATGTTAAATCACCTTCCTGTTGCTCTTTGGTGAGATGGAGCTGAATGTCAATGGTGTTGAGTATAGACTCTGGGATATCTGACTAATCTAGAGTCTATTGTGTATGTGTTATCACTTTAAAAAAAAAAAAGTAATTTTGATTCAATTTTTGATAAAATGTGTAGTAGTAATTGTTTTACTGTGGAAAAAAATACCTTTTCTGTGGGAAATGGGGACCAAGAAGAGGAACAGTATCAGAAGTGGGAACACACATTACAAGAATCCATAGAAGAGGACACTTTTTTAATATGACGAACGCTTTGCGACCATAGTGGACTGTTATGTAAGTGTTCGGGTTTTAGTGTTGTTTGTTATATCTTCCCTATGTTGTAGCCCCATAATTTTATAAAAATTCCCTCAGGTTGTTTATTCTCTTTATTCCTACATCCTCATTGGTTGTTAGCTGCCACAATGCAGATCTTCCTTATAAGGTTATGCCTCTCCCTAATCTTCCTTGTGAAGGCAAATGCCCTCCTTACTTTTCCTTGTGTGGTTTGTTAATACCCCTGTTCTGGAATGTTCTGCTCCTGCTGTATATCAGGTAGGAACCATTTTAATAAAGAGCCTACTTGCCTGCACCCGAATCCAGAGTAGGTTGTCATTCCTTCGAGCTGTGACACTTTTCTTTCCCCTGACATGGAAGATGCAAGCTATTGCATGCAATCTTGCATTTGCAACTGTCATCCAGGAGAACTTGAGGATCTGAATAACAACTCCATTTATAAGTTCATAAAGCAACATTAAAAGATATTTGCATGAGAAAACTGTTTACATTCTCAGTGGTTTTTGCAATTTTTTTGTACTTAACACAAGGAGCATCTGAACTTTTCAGGCACTTAGACTTTCTAAAAAATGAAACCATCAGAGACGGAATGTAAATTTTTGAGACCCATTTATTTATTTAGACCAAACACATTTGGTATTAGTGTTGCTATTGTTATAAGTGTTTATGGAATCTTTATTCTGATAAATTGTCAGAATAGTTGACTTTGACTTTTTGACAGTTGACTTTGTGTCAACTGTTTGTGCAGATGCAATCAACCTCAGTGTTGTTTTAAGTCTAGTTGATAAAAAAAAAACAAAACAAGGTGGAATACATTTGAAAACGCTTGCAACTACAACCAGGTTTCATTTTTTTACTCTTCTAGTGCTGAGAAAAAATACCAATAAAATATTGATTATGGCACCACTTCTAAAATTCAAATATATATTAGAAGACAGTCTTATGATATATTCCAATTACCCCTAGTGGTTATCCATTAATGTGAAGTTAATAATATTTTATCATCTGGTGGTTTTCAGAAATATTTGCATAAATAACGAAAGTTTCACAATCTAAGGGAATCAATAGAGTGTCAAAACATGCCTTCTATCAGTCTTCTGATGCTGTGTTCTGTAGACTGTGGGTAGCTGTTACTTTTTTAAGTACTGAAGCTAACATAAAACATTCTGCAGCTTTTCTCTCTTCAGTGAGTCTGCTCCCAGAAGCAAATGAAAGGCTGCATTTCTGCAACATTTTCTGTTTGATTCTTTCCTTAAACAGTTGTATGTAAGACACACAACCTCCCTTTGTACCACCATTTTTATTCTATTTCCTATTTGAAAATGCCTTAATCATAGTCACTTCTTCACTGGTTTTGTGTTTAACAGTAAAGAAAAGAAAGTATGAGCTAAAAATATCTATTCTTCATGTTGTTTCTAGTTGCAGGCTGATTCAGATCAAGACTTTCATTCATGCTACTTTGTCAGTAGTTCATGGACTCAGTCTACTTTCACTCTCAAGGTTTTTCTGAAGGTATTTTCTCTATCCTTAGCACAATCTTTGTAAGTACGTATTTCTGCTGTCACAAAGATGTGTTTATATCACTTTCCTGTGCTTATTGTTTTTATTTGAGACTGGAAGGATTCAACTATGTCTTGAGCAGTTTTACAATATCTTATCTCCTTTTAGAGTGAAAAGGAATAGTTACAGTCCATTTTAAAAAACATTTTTTATGACTATTCATTTAATGCCTGGGTTTTGTTATATAAGCGTGGGGTTTTTTTTGGGAAGCTCTCTTGAAACTCTAGACAGGTTTACTTCAAAGCCATTACTGATTTAATTTTTCCTCTGTCTGTGGCAGTCTTGTGAAAAGGAAAGAACACGTTTGTCCCTTTATGATGTTTTTCTAATTTTCCTCTTAGTAGGTCATTCCATGTACTATTGCAGTCAGTGAGCAGCTGATTATGCATTTGTAGATTGCTCCTTGTAGAAGTCCAGTCTTCTTCAATAAGACCTGTGCTGTATTTTTATGCAGGAAAACACACTGGTTATAGGATATATTAACAGTTGGGCAGCTCATGAGCCTCTTTTGCCTTTTCTTATGATCTGATCACAAATCTTGTTAAAGTATAGGACTTCAGGTATGTTATAATTTGTTATGGTTGGTAATATGAGTTTACACTCATCTGTATCTTATTTGTGCAAAGTGCACTTCCACGTGCATTTCTTCATGGTTGCTTGGTGTTAAGATCAATTTAGAACGTGCCTTTCCCCATACTGGCTAAAGAGTGGTAAAGTTTGACTCTAAGTATGTAATTTCAAATTTTAACTCCCAGAGAATGTGCTAGTATATTGATAGAATTGCTGATGCCTCTGTTAGCAGGCATCATACTTATTAATATTTTATTTCTTAATAATGGCAAATACCTATTTCCTGTCTTTTGCAGTGCTACTTCAACAGTAATGTTTTCTGCAGGTTATCTTGCTCCAACATATTAGCTCTACAATTTCTGACATCTCACTTCTGGTAAGATGTCTGTATATCTGCAGATTAGAGAGAATAATTCATTACTAGGACACTCCTAAAAAAAACTCCCTTTTTTTTTTTTTTTTTTTTTCCCTTTTTTTAATAGGAGGGGAAGAAATCTCCCATTAGAATATGGATGGTGAAAAATTCTAATTTTTCTCATGAAAAAATCTCCAACTTTGAAGAAATGCTGCCTCCAGCCCCCAGCTTCCAACACCCTTAGAATAATTCTTGGTATCTTTTTGCTTAAAGTGACAAGGAAATTTAGATAAACTGTACTTTTCACATTTTAAAAAATATACTGTAAGGTGTCAAAATTTAAAAGTGAAAGTGTTACTTCCAGAGGAAAACTGTTAAGTGTTGAAAAGAGAAATAGAGAGAGCAAAAACCCCAAAATAGCTAAAGAAGGATCTTTAGATGGTCATGAATTATAATAAATGACACAGTTTATTGCAACAGAAGAGGACAGATACCCAAAATCCAGAACGTTTATTTCTTTCTAAGAATGTTACTTTACTACTTCCTAATGATGTTACAGCCAAATGTTGTAGAAAAAAAAATAAATTATTCTGTTGCTTTCTCTTTGGATCATTTTTTACAAGCATAAAATATAGAAAGTATTTCCACAAGTTTAACCTGAAAAGAGGTTTTAAAGGACACTTACAAATTTTCCTCTTCTTTCACTTTTATCTTTATAAAATCATTTTACATTTTTTGGTGTCAAAAGAAATATTTATATGCAGTCCATTACCAAACTTTTGGAATGAGCCATTTTTAACTGCCTTCTCTGCAAAACAAAAAGGAATTTTGTTTCTTCTCTACCGAGCAACTGCAAGGAGTTGGTTGCAGTTCTGAAGAGGTCTTCAGTTTTGTCTTTTAGTGACTAAATTTAGACATTTGGATTTGTGTTAAGACCTTCTTTGTCAGATTCAGCCAGATGGCAAATGACAATGAAGTGTTAACAATCCCCTCCTTTTCCCTCTTCTGCCTTGTTTTATTGCAGAACGTCTATTCATTTCAATGTAAAATTGTACTATTTACATGCAAGTTCACTCAAGGGCGGTGCTTGTCCTGGAGTTGGATGTTTCTCCATATGGATTAGGAGAAACATGTCATTTGAAAGCCCATCACCTTGGTGGTGGGGTTGAACAGCAGATATTTTTTCTTTCTCTAGTTTTCCTGTTATTAATGACTCTGCACATCTGTCTTGGTGATTTTATTCAACCGCTTGTCTCTGTGTGGAGCTAGGTCACTACTCCCATGCACTGCCACTAGAAGGAAGGGCTAAATTAGGATTTAAGGCTTCTATGTTCAGATGCCTGGTTATTTAAAGTACTCTTTGGAGAATGAGTGCTATATGTAGGTATAGCTAGATCCTTAATGTCCTGAGGGAATGGATAGGAATGTTTATAGTTGCAAAATTATTCAGAATAATCAGAATTTAAATGTCCTCAAGGAATGTTTGGGAGAGAATCTTAAATATAAACCAGGCACTGGGGGAATTCTCATGACAAGTGGTTTCTGTTTTAAAAATATAAATTAGTACACACTGGGAAAAATTACTCTGTTACACATATACACTGAATTCTATATTCAGTAACTCAGGAAAATGTTTTAGAATTATTACAATGAAAACCTCTGTTTCTGAAAACTGTACACAAAGTGTTGGACTAAGAACTAAACCAAAAATTAATGTAAAATAAAAAATATCTAATCCCTTTTTAACACTTGGTCTTAAAAACTGTTAGTTGTTTTTTTCCCCTAAGGTCACTCAAGGGAAACCAACAGAAGGAGCACAAAGCTTGTATTCCCCCACTGGCTGTGTCATCACTGAGATTGCCTTGGCATGGTGCTTGTTTGCACCTCACATGACCAAATTCCTGTAAGAGCTGGTACAGGCTTTGCAAGGAGAGGATGTGGGAGATATTCAGTGGTCCAAGGGCACAGATATTGCTGCTGTGCAATGGTTGCAAGGCTTGATGAGACGGTCAGAGGGGTTGATGGGTGACTCCTCAACACCAGCAAAATGAGGTTGAGCAACTGGAAGACAAAAAAACTAAAATGAAATCAGCCTTCAGTGGGTTAGGAATCCAAATTTTAAAAAATACAGATGTGAGAAAATACTTAGGAGAAAAAAAGAGTGAATCAAAACTGAGACTGGTTCAGCCTTTTGGTGGAAGGACCATTTTTGGGAAAGGCAGTTCTAGGTCTTGAATTTGTACCATCAGAAAATTTTGAATCCAGTCTTCTGGCTCTTCTGCACTGAAGGATCCTGAAAATTTCTATATGACTTTGGTCCGTCCAAAGTACAGGATTACTTCAATAAGATACCAGATTAATACACGTAAAATTCCAGTGCATTTAACTCAAAGATGGCCCTCAAATTAGAGATGGAAACCAGAAATACAGGATTTCTAGAATATAATAGCTTTTGTATTTATTTCTGCATTTCATCTATGAAATGGACCCAGCTGGAAACTCAACTGAGAAATGCTTCATATTTGAGTCCTTCAAGGAAATACGAGCTGGAAATGCAGTAGACGCATTTCATTGGTTCCTATTTTTGTTTGATTTTGCACATTATGAATTAGATTTTTAATAAATTATACATTAATACACAGATGTTGTTTCTAGTGTAACATTACTACAGTGAACAGCCAATGATAACTTGTCTTAGGAACAAGGGATGTCAAGAGCCATTTTATAACCATCCTGTGTACAGAAAAGAACACTAATTTCCATTGGTGCAAGATATTGCCTCCCTGTGGATTGCATATGTATCTTTACATGCTGCGACTTCTGATTATTAAAATTTGAGATGTTTGGAACATTTAGGTGAAAAAAAATAGTTTTATTTTAACATCTTTTGCTGAAGGAAAGCTTCTGTAATGATATTATGGTCCAAGTGACAAATATGAACAATCAATCATGTACTTTGAGGACAGAAATAAAAAACTACAAAAAAGTATTGCAGTTTTGGGGTGGTTTCTGGAGGGTCCTCCCGGCCGCTCTGTGAAGGTTTCCAGGGCTGAGGTCACCTCCCCGCCACCCGTCCCTCGTGGCAGGGACAGGCGGCAGAGGCACCTATGCCAGGAGACAGAGACCACACAGCACGCAGGGAGTCCAGCAGCGAAGAGAGAGCGAAGAGAGCTTTATTGATCTAACAATGGTTTAAGTACCTTTTGGAAGGATCCCAGGGTGACCAATCATGACAAGGGGTTAACAACCAATAGATGAGTTTCTAGTTATCTCTCAGACATTCCACAGGTACAGTGAGGGGTTTATGGGAACAAGAAGGGTTACACAAAGGTTTAAAATCACCATCTTGGACACGTGGTCAATTTAACACTATTACAGGCTCCTGTATTCTTTTTATGTAGCAGAGTTACCGCAACAAAAAAGTATAAGGGAACTACTTTTTTATGATTGACAAGAACACTTCACATGTACATGAATATAATGTTAAGAGGAACATACCTCAATATTTTTTTCTCCTCTTCTTTTTCAGGAAGGGTTAAAATAAAAATAACGTAACTAACAGTTCAGGAGTGAGTTTTTTTAAAGCTTGAATTGTTGTCTTTCTGTGTTTTTATGCTGTAGCATAATGATTGTCTTCACTATTTCCATTTTTACATGGGAAAATTATTTATACTTTTGAGAATGCTGCTGCTTGTACAATAAATGGTGTATCTGTGAAGACTGTGTAGTTATATGTTGAAAACCTTTTAAATTGTTATAATTTTTGATCAAGTTTTGAATTTGATCATTATGTAATCCACTCTATAGTGAATGAAAGGGAAGAAAATTCAATTTAATATTCAGTTCAGTTCATATGGAAATGAACCAATTCATCCCTTCTATAATTGAAAGACAGAAGACTGATTTCAAGAAAAGCATTAGATGCCCTCATAAAAAGAAGCCTTCTGTTATGGTTGACACAATATGTTGGGATTTTTTTATCCATGTTTGGCAGACTCTCTTTGCAAGAGAGTTTTTAAGTAGAAAATTCCGAATATTTTCAAATTGATTTAAACTAGGAAATTATCAGATCTGAAAGTAGCTCTTCATTATGTCATAGCAAAGAATTGTGATGCTTCATGTAAGACTTGGTCACCTCTATTGGAATGTGACTGCTATTATTGTGCTTAAAGAAAAAACTTGTCTTAGTTGTATCACATCTTAATAACTTTACCTGAACTGCAACCTGATTTTTGATTTTAAGTCATAAAAGTCATAATCCTGATGGTTTTTTTTAAAAAAAAATCATTGTACTAGCCTGATACACAAGACTTTTGCAAATTTTTTACCTTTATAAATAGTGTGTAAAAGACATTTGTAGGACAGGGTGGAATGGAGTGTTGCAAGGCATGTCTTAAAATAACTTGATCTCCTCTATACTTTTAGTTAAGGAGGTATTTTATGTGCTGTATCTCCCCACCTTAAAAATAGTATTTTTGTCCTCAGTTCTCATAGTTTTTTTTGCATTGCCTTCTACAGGAATAAGAAATTAATATTAATTGAAAAATTTATGACATTTCAAGAAAGTCTTTTGTAACGAACATATTAAGAATGTGTATTAAGAATGTTTTTTAGAAAATTTTGGCCAGAATTGTACAAATAACAGAGTACATTGGATAGGACGACTGCAGAGAATCAGCAGCATCAACATCTATCTACCTTTTAGATTTTTCTCCTCCCACTCATCCTTATGATCCATGATGGGTGTAAAAAAGGATCATCTTTCCTTCTTTGAGCATTTTCTCTTTTATGAATAGCCCACCACGCAGTTGAGGTTTTTTTGAAGATCAACCTTCATTTTTTCATGCAATACCCAATATATTTAATAAATTTTAACACATAATGGAACAGGAAAGACACTGGAGAGATATGTCAAAGTCACTTGTGTTCCTACCCAAAACCTCTGTGCCTTGGCAGACAGATTGTGTACCCCTCTCTCTTGGTACAAGGCACAAGGATATTTTAAATAATGGGAAGCCTTACTGTGTAGTTTTGCAACAGCATTTTCTTAACCCTTGGAGACATTACCTTCCATTGAGTTTTGTAGATGGATATTCAGTTTCAGTGAACACCAGAAAAGCAATTAATTTCACACACTGTAGATGTTGCTTGTTTTCCCACTAATAATCTTTGTACTAATTCATAAAGCAGAAGTTACGAATCCCTTGAACAATTACTGTCAGTCCTTGCTCTACTACCAGTATTTACACAGAAACAGCCAGTGATTAACTGCTACAGACTAAGGCTGGCTTATGGAGTCCCACTTCCCTTGGTGAACCTTTTCTGACAAAAGTAGTACATTTGAGATCTTCTAGTTACAAATTTCCTTTTCAAATTGGTATTTGATTTGTACTAAAAACCAAGAATTGTCACTTACATAAGCAGATATAGCTCAACACTATTTAAAAAATTGGATTTGCTAAAAAACTTAACCTAAAAGATCCTCAGTTTTATTATTTTTATGAAAAAATGGTGACTTTTAATGATAATTAATAAAACATAATGCCTAAAATTGCAACATATTTCTTCACAGTTTTTTATGCAAAGTGGCTAGAAAGCCTCAGATACATTCCTAGATGAATTATTAACAAATGTGTACAATTAACAGATGCAAAGAAGCAGCAAACACTTATCTATCAATTTCCATTATTTTCCTGTATAAACCAGGAGTATTTCCTATTTAATTATGCAACTCCATCTTACATCACTATCTGTATATGTTATGATGTGGTATTAACAGGTTAATTTTAATTAATTTATGTGTAATAAACACAGATAAAACCTTTCAAATTGTAACTCAGCTGCACCTAATTACCTATTTAAGATGTCTTTAATTCTCTGGATGCAGCCAATATAAACTGTACCCTCTAAGAATGATCAGGAAAGTATTTAGTATGTATGTTTATAACACAATATTCTTTAATTTAAAGGATTGATATTTCCTACAAAAAAACTTTGTTGTCTGGAGAAGCTGATAAGGAAAAATTTGAATTCTGATCAGATGCTTGAGGCAAGGCCCAGCAGTAAATACTCTTTTTTTTAGGGAAATAGTGGGAAACAAAAGTGTAATTATAGCTTCATCGATTGATGAGTGCATGTGTTGATTTCACTGCAAATGATTTTTTTTCCTTTCTAGTTTAAATAGATTGTATGTTTGAGAATCAATTTCAGAGTTTGAACTTTGGTAAGGTACGAGTAATAATATTTTGCTACACCTTATAAAAAGGAGAAAAATATATAAGGATAATTCAAATAGGAACAGCAGGAAATAAAAGATTGTGATGTCAGTGAAAGAAAATACTTGGGGTTATTTGTGAAGAAGTCTGACTGTAGCACTTGGCTAGCAGTTGGATAATCTTTCTATTTGTGACTGAATAAATTCCATTTGGGAGTCATTAAAACCCAATATTCATTAAATAGTCAAAAATCCTGTTCTGGTGCATTATGACCTCTGAAAAAATAATCAAATGCAATGTTTTATTTTGAAATATCTAGTAGCCTAGAAAATGGAGTTTTTTGAGGTGAAGAAGTAAGTACTTGTATATGTACATCACATAAGTGGTATTTTTTACCCCAAAAGGTAAAATGTGATTTAGCTTTAGTAATATCCAGAACTTGTCTCCTAGTCTATTGAAAAGAGGAAGATTTTATTATGATCATGGGTTGCTGAGCTTCAATGCAGTTGTTTTAGTTTTAACAGCTGCTCACATCTACTTGTGTGTTATGCAATTCTAAGATTTCCAGTGGGAGTTTATGGCATTTTTTGTTACTTCTTTACAGATTGTATATTGCTTTACTGGCATTTTACCCACTGTACATTTCAGAGAAGAACACCGTTCAATATATTTCTGTGAAATCAAAGAGCAAACAGGCTTGAGAAATAGTTGTGACTGAATACTGTAAAAGAAATTTGAAAAGGTAATATCTTGTTTTGGCAATTAAATATCAAAATGCAAAGAAAGCACTGAAAGCTGGACTTATAAGCCCTGCACAACTTTAAACTGCATGTATGTGTTATAAAAAACAGTGGAAGTTGGAATCTGCAGCAAAATGCCCTTTTTTTTTTCTTTCCAAAGTAACTGTCCAGATTGTTTCAAAGAAATCTTGTATCATTTTGTTCAGCAATGCACATTTCAAGCTTTTTATTCCTGTTAGTTCTGCAAAGCCAATAAGGGAAAATGGGGACAAGTCTGAGTGAGCATCACCATCATGGAGAAAATCATTAACTCTGGTCTGACTGTCAAGGTCTCTACATTAGTAACAAGACACTATAGCAACAGTAAAGTCATAAATCTGCAGTGGTGGAATGCTGATAGAATGTGAAGAGAGTAAATCTTCCAGGCCAAATTCTATGTTTGCTTGCATACTTGCAGTCCTAAACTATCCCTCTAAGGCTACAATAAAAGGGGAAGGAGCAGAGCTACTTTTGACTGATGTGGGGCCTCATATTCAGTTGTTTGCCTGTATCCCAGAATGGAGCAGATCCTTGGAGACCCACAACTGAGTCTCCTCTCTCTTAAAAGTACTGAATGGCCTTCACTTTAGAAAAAGTGTATATGATTCTTTCAGGACAGTACCACCCATTGGATATATGCCTTTGGAAAAGTAGTACTTGATAAAGCACTGATGTTCTTGCAAGTCTGTCAAGGATAAGGGAAAAACATCACCATTGTCTTGAACTTAATGCAAACAGACTTCCTAATTGTATGCATTGTAGTCGAGATGGTATAGAAATTGTTCTCAAACAATCTATTTCTTAAATAAAATTTTATATGTGAATATGTAGATATGCACTTACACACATATATTGCAAATATATTTTTGTAATCAGGAAAGCCCAAAATTATCCAGAAAGTCACTGTTATAAGACTGGCAAAACAAGTAACATTAAAAGAGAATTGTGTGCAGAAGCGGAGGGGGAAGCTACAATTCTTAATTCATTTAAACTAAACTGGCAAGAATGATAATCTGCTGTTTTGAAGACACTTTCAACTGAAGGGCTCCCAAACCCTTTTACATATAAGCTAAATGACAGAACAGTGCAAGCTTGGCTCCGTTTTCTGGCAGAGGAATTCATGAGAAAACTTAGCCAGGCTTTACAAAGCAATGAGGATGCATTTTGTTTTACTTTCTCCATTGACAGCGTAAGAGGCTTATGAGCTTATTCACTAGTGCACTTCCTTTTCATAGGGAACAGTAGGGCTCTTTTCTGTGTAGGGCAATTAATGCAACCAGAACCTCTTATTATTCAGGAAAAAAACCCCAGAAGATAATTCGTGTGAGCCTGTGCACCTGCATAATTAACCAATTGTAAAAAAAAAAAATATAAAAAAATTTAGTGGTTAGAGTAGATGACACTATAAGTACCAGAGGGGGTGGAAGTGACAAAAGAGAAGAGATAACTAAATCTTTTAAATGGTCTCTATCTACTACAGATGGAAACAAAAGAGAAACCCACAGAGAGCACAGAGAATCAGTGAAAGGACATAAGAAAACAGAGTCAGTGTTACAACAGCTAAAATTTTTTTGTGTTTTTTATCTTTTTCTTAATTCTACGGGCAAAAATTCTCATTGTAGTTGATCTGAAAGGGAAGATACAAAGCATGTATTAAACTTCTATTAAAAGGAGTTAAATCTAATTTATAAAACTCAGAATTTGGGAAATGTGTATCATTTAGAACAAAGACTGACAAAATTTTTGAATGAGAATAGATGTGAAATATGTACCACGAGACAGGTTTGTTAATCTAGTCCTGCTTAATGAATATATTTCTTCTACTGCAAGTCACCAGTTTCTTGAGATGAGTAGTTTGTGATTAATTTTTTGGGTCAGATGAGAATGGTTAATGTAGCCACTTGCTTTATGAAGCTTCTTGGGAGTAGGAAGATACATATATATTCCAGTCTGTAAGAAAGGAATTTCTGTTGGACTGCCTCCTGTTTTATGTGAAAGAGTGACAAATTAATAATAATATTGTTTTCAAATTTTCACAGTCTGAGGTGAACATCTGGTTTGTGTGGAGGGGAGAAGTTTGGCCGGTGTGATCCAACAACTTAGCTCCTCCTCTCTCACAAGAGGGGAAATGAAGGAAAAACTTCATCTTAGCTCCTTTATTCCTTGACTTTTAATGATGGGATACACATACTCTGTCCTTCTTAGGATTGAGGGAGGTTTGCCATGTCAGATCAGAGCAAAGAAACTACATTCAAGTTTCATTTGCATGCAGGGTGTGTGTGTGCACTCATAGGGGCATGAAAATACCACCAGAGAGGTCTCTTGCTCTGCCATCTGATTCTGGCTCTAGTACTGCAAGGTGTCACCTTCCTGCTGCTTATCAGAGCCTCCTCAGCCCAGCCAGCCAAAGTAGTGTCAGTGTGCTACAGCTGCCTGAGGTTCCCGAGTTCACCCTGAGAAACAGGTATTTACAGATCAGCAGCCTGGGTATAGAAGCTGTTTAACAGTTGCCACAAAACTTTTCTGCAAGGCTGTGTGTGAGGTGCCACTGAGCCTCAGCAAAGCCAAGCACTTGAAACGACCTTGGTCGTTTTTAAACGATTTATGCACCTACCATCAAGCTTTTGATACTATGGGTTATTCACTGAGTTATCATACCCTAGACTCTTGTTTTGAAAAGGTTGCAAAAATCATTGGTCTAAATTTTCAGAAGTTATTAACAAACTTTGTTTCCACTGGGTTTAAGTCACTTTTTTCGATTGTTTGCTGAAAAATGCAGGACCCGTGGTTAAATAATTCACAAATTCAAGTTGAATTTAGACCAAATAATCCTGGCTGGGAAAAGAAAACTTGGAATAAGCAAAATATTCATTATTAAAATCCTTGAAATTCCGTATAAATTTTGAAAGAATTCTTTTAGTATAGAAAATAACAAATTATATACAGATTATAAATATTAAACTGTAATACAGAAGTGGGTTCCCTTTTCAATAGAATTCTGTTCTGACTTCTTTGACAAGAAAGAATTTGAAAAGTTAATCTGAGGTCAATTAAAACAAAATTCCTTCAGATATCCTTTCAGTAAGAGACTTGCAGGACAAAAACTTACTCAACATACTTTACTCCTAAGTCCTCGTGACCTTTTATTGGTTTCAGTTGAGAAATCATTTATGCATTTTTGAACTTTTTGCAGTTAGCAATTTGACTGAAGTATATATGTGTACTAGTAATTATTTTGAACAGTTTAAGCATTTAGGATGCTTAGAAATACTTGATTATTTTCCTATGGTTGTCACCTACTGCCTAGTAAGTTGCCATGTAATTAATAAACATATAAAGGACTAAATTTGTAGGTTAATACTCTGCAAAAAGATTTTATTTAATTCAAAATTGTTAAAACTATTTTTATTTTTAAATCTGATACAAGGCTGATCCCATATCTGAGTATCACTTCGTACTTTAGATTCAGGCTTCCTCCGATCCGTTTTGCTTTCACCATTTGTTTTGAAAGAAAAGTTCTTCATGGTGTAATTTTTCATATTTGGTTTATATATCCAAGATCACAGTTGGAACAAGTCCCAAAAAGTGAAAAGCTGTTTTGCTGGCAAACAGTGATGGAACACAATAAGTAACATACCAATTTGAGTAAAGTGGAATTTGAAATTTTTTAAAAAAGCTCTATTACATTTCTGGCTCGTTGTTCTCTAAAGCAAAGAAAATCAATGAATAAATACTAATGAAGCACTGCTAGCAGGTAGTTTTCCTGTGTTTTCTTTTTGTATTACAGTGAATTTCCTTGAGTGTCTCAGCTGCCCGTGGGGGAAAAGGAGAATAGAAACATAAGTAAGCAACAGTAGTGTATTACCATAATAGCTGAGCTTGAAAAGAATGTGGTTTTAGTAGAGTGATTTGACATAATTTATCAATGGATGGTGTAAATGTTTTTATTACTTTGTGACCACCAATGGCATTAGCGTGGTCAGTGTAAACATACATAAAGTACAGGAGAAAAAAGAAGAGAGTTCTGAGACGGACCGTCATGGGCAGCAATCCCATGCTGGAAGAAGTCCATGTATAAAATCATCATTAGACAGATGGTCTGTGCTGGTCTACAGCTGGAAGAAGCCCTTAATAATAGGACAGGGCATCAGGACTAAGTAGAGGGGAGGGAAGGGAACAAAGCAGTTTAAAACAGGAAAACAGGAAGTGCAGCACTGTTTTTTTCCATGGGAAAGACCAAAAAATCTCCCATGCTTTTAGAAACTATGGTGCATTATACACTGTCTAGAATTCTTGCAGATATTTGGCATTCAAATAAATAGTGTGATAGGTATGAATAATTATGTTCGAGGCAAGGTTACCAATAAGTCTTCTAAATCCCACTAATCACTTTTACATCTCTCATCATTTTTATTATACTTCAAGAATCATACAATTTCAAAAAGATGAATGTAATAAAATAACCTTCAGCTTGGTATCAGCTTAAGATGTCTGCCCATGGCAGATTGATGAAATCAAGAGATGTTAAGAGCATAGGACAGATGACTAGATGTGAAGAAAGGGGAGGCATCGCTCCTTAATGAGAAGGACTGCAGGATATTAGCTGAGCTCTTCTTATTCACAGCATCCCAGGAAGGATGTATTTGTCAGACTTCAGGTGATTTAAGAGAGGTAGGTTTAGAAAAAGGAAACACATTTATCAGAAGAATTGCTATCCCCAACACATAAATAAAACTTTAGAAAAAATAAAATTACTTTTAAATGCAAAAAACAGGTCTTTTCCTGTTGAGGAAGTAGCTAACTAGGAGGAACTCTCTGTTTTACAGCTTTTTTCAACCCAACAGACTAACAGCAGCTGAGACAATCAGGTAGTATGTGGGGAGACAGGATCAGTATATGCATCTTTTCTTTATAAGATTACAACTAATTATGGCCACAGAAAAATTATCAGTTTCTGAATACTTTCATTTAGAAGGGATTCTAGAATTAAATATTAACTTTGGAGTTTTTTGTGCTGATGAATTCCCCAGTCTGCATAGTGACTTTTCTTTCCCTTGGAAAGTCCTTTTTATACAGAAGCGTGGATGAATGCCTTTATTTCTAAACCACTGAGCAAAATTTTACCATGAAAATTTAAGGCATAGTAATTAGAATGAACAAATTTGAGGGGTAATTTGCTAACAAATAATTTTCTGTCACTGAAATCTGGAAGTATGGGTATCTGAATTACTTTAATATCAGAGAAAGGAGATGATCTAAATCACACATATCTTTGGTTGTGCCCAGGAACTTCATGAATTCAGAGTAACTATTTTATCATTTGGGAGAAGAGAAAATGTTTCATTTAGGTTTAGTCAAATCTCAAAATGCCTAATAAAATAGTGATTTGTGACTTTTGCAAGATGTATATTTAGACCTAGATTTTACATTTAAGTAAGAAGAAATCTCTACTCAAGTGGATACTCTTGGGAAACAATGATAGGATGGTAGTGTGGGAAAATGTTCACTTTTGCTTCCTATTTCTTTCCTAGTAAGTTTGCAGATATTGCTGTTTTCTTTATTAAACAGTAGTGTTCCCATTTCCCACAGTTACAGTCCAATATTAACTTTTCCCTTCAAAATTTGATCAGTGCTGAAACCTATATCGGCCCTATGTGCTGTTTCGATTCACCATCTCAAGCTTCCTATAAGCATTTTTTTCCCTTTACCTTGTCGTTTGTAATACTAAAAGGTTTATCTTTCAGAAGTAAAAAACTTACATAAAGAATAAATTCAAGTATAACATAAATATTGTTGGATATGGAAAATCAGGGTTTTAGCCCAGCTAAGGACTGCAAATGGCAACACTGAAAATCCTGTTGCATACTCCTGTGACCATGAGCAGTTGGAGAAGAAAGTTAGAATTACCAAGTGCTGGCTTCATTTGTGTGTTAAGAGCTGTCCAGCAGTACACACAAGTCTCCAAAACAAGGTCTAAGTAGATAGAGGTAATTACAGCACCATAGGGATTTAAATACAAAGAAATTCGAGATGAGAGTTTGAAAGCTCTTTTATTTATTACAATGCTGCTGCAAACTTAATGCTTTGAAAAGGATTTTATTACTATCTAAAAGAAGTTGGGCAATAAATCTTTAATCAGCTTCTGTCCTGCTTGAATATAAGTATCTTCTCCACTGGGCAAGAGTTCAATAAGACAGAGGTAGAGAGCTACAAAGCTTTAGATGATGTGATGATGATAGTTTGGAGCAGTCTATTTCGAAGCCTGCACTTCCAAGACACAAATTTACAGTTCATAAACTTACCTTAAGAGCCCTGATTAGCATTCTGTGAGAATGTTTAGGATTTTTCTCCCCATTCTTTATGCTGTATCATATTTTCACGAATTCAGTGTAGTGCTTTATGCCCTAACTTCCTTCGTTTAAGCTTGCAAGCCAAAGTTAAGAAAGTATTTTTGTAAAGAGCAGTGGTCTCTCTCTATGTGATGCTCAGGTGGAGGTGTTTCCAAGTAAGTTTGTATCAGCAATCATCAGCTAGCCAGAGCTTATAGAGACCTTAGCTTTGGTTAATTATCTTCCAAAAGAAAGCAGGAAAAAAACCCCAGAGGTGGTTCTCATGGACAGGAAAAATACAGGCAGAAAGTACTACTTCAAAAAAAGGTGTCAGGAAAAAACAAATCTCCCTTTGTCAATTCTTCAGTTCTTTGCCTTACCTACCTTTAAAATGTTGCTATCAGATATTTTTCCTCCAAGCAAATATCTAAACCTAAAATATTTCACCTTGAAAAGCTACCTCGGTGCTTTCTGGGACTGTAATTTAGCAATTGTGTTTCTATTCTCTTCTCTATTATGGTCTTAGGTTAGGTTATATCTCCTGTGGTACCTATCTGTCAGTCCTCATAAGGAACTGGTGATTATAGAGGAACGTGGGAAATATGTTCATGGGAGCAAAGCCCACTGTAGACAGTGAAAATATTGAGAAGCAGAAAAATAGGTCCCATGATGTATTATAACTGTATATTTCTGTTGGCAGAATCTTTTAATGAATTCAAAATAAAGCCACAGAAAGTTAGCAATGTCCATTTTAAAATGTGTTTTAGTTGGAACTTGGCGTTTTTACTGAAGAGCTATTTAGCAAGCTGATAGGAATATCTGATCTCAAATTTATTTTGTGTTTGGAGATACTACAAGATGTATGTGCCAAGACACAATCCAGAAATTATCTCCATCAACTCTGTTGGGAAAGCATATCCAGTTGCTGAGACCCATCCATGGCACTAGTTTCTCTGCTGGTGATTTCGCAGAGCCTTCTCCACTGACAAGAGAGCATTGATGGTGAAATCTACATGAAGGAAAACTGAGGGAGAGTGAATTCCTTTTCTTCTTGCTCCTGCATAGGGCCTTTCTGGTTATTTGTGGGATGTGTGTCTGTGAGTGGAGGGGATGGGATTTCAGGACATTGGATTGGAAACAAATAGTAGCCAAGAGATTTGCACTAACCTGGTTATGACATTAGGTTACCCCTTAGGGAAGAATAAGACCTACCTTATTCTCTCCAACATTCTGCTCCCTGCACCCCACCATTAGGCTGGGCAAAATCTTGTGAGGGGACACAGCCAGGACAGATGACTCAAACTGACCAAAGAGATATTCCATACCATGCGTTGTCTGCTCAGATACAGAAGCTAAGACAAAGGTGAAGAAAGGGAGGGGCAGTAGTTATTTGCCTTCCAGAGCAACTGCTGAGTGCTGAAGCCCTGCTTCCTGGCTGATGGGAAATAGAGAGTAAAATCTTAGGGTTTTTTCCTTTGTTTGCATGCCTGTCTGCAAGCTTTGCTTTTAGTTTAGTAAACTGTTTTTATCTTGACCTGTGATTTTTTTTTTCCATCTTATTTACTTTTCTTCCTGTCCTTCTGAAAAGAGTAGTGATAGAGTGGCTTGGTGGGATCTGGCATCCAGCCAAGCTTACCCCACCACAAGAAGACTATCAGCAAAAACTTAATTTTTCTCTGTCAAGGCTATCATGTCTTTAAGCACATGTGTGCCCCTGTAAGAGACCCCTATATAAGAGCTTTAAGGTTTCAGAGAGGATCTACTGGAGGGATCAGATAATAACCTTAGTGTTAGAGAGGCTTAAGGTTTTAGAATTAGAGTAGATACAGAGACCACAAACAAAGGATTTTAATTTTGAAACATCATAATATAATTGAGCAATGTCAGAAAATACCTTAAAAATCAAGACAGTATCACAAACTACGAAACTGAAAATGGATTAACCTCCCTTTTTGGTCTGTAATTGTACAATCCTTTGCAAATGCTGCTTGCCAGTAATAGTGTTTAATTTTTTACCTGGTTAAATCCTGTCTCTTGCAAGTTTAATTCCACTCCAGCCACGTGGGACCTACGTTGTATTGCCTTGCAAGTGTTCTCTTTTCTCCCTGCCATTTTTTTTTGTTTGTTTTTTTTTTCTTCTGCAAAACCAAGTAGGTAATTCAAGATGGAAATCTATCTTTGTTACCTTTTTCTGTGGGCTGCAAAAATGCCTCCCCCCCAAACTAGCAATTTCATAAGTATATATAAAGACTGTTCTTTACGTATAGAAATCTAAACACAAACATGAAGTTTTTCTTCCTTTTCTCAGTTCTTCATTATTAGTAAGATACCAGGTAGAGAGGACACACGTAATGGAAGAGTGTCTGAGTTGCTACTTGTCTGAATTTGCTGAACTCTACTGCATTCAACAGACCTTTATCAACTATCCCTTATGAGAAAAAAACCCCTACTCTTTCCATATAGATTATCTGTTCAGTCATTCTGCTTTTATTTACATAGTTCATTTTTGTAGAGGTAAAATCTATTGATTTTAAATAAGGAAATAGCCATAATTCATACTCATCTCTTTTTAAAAGCTGAAATCAGACCACCTGTAAAACACACTTTGAAATAGCTATGCCCTTTTTTGTACATTATCTGAAAACTCTACTGGGATCAGTTATCTATAGCTACTAGGTTTGCATTCTTTTTTTTTTTTTTTTCCAGAATAGGGTAAATATGAACAGTCTGAATAATTTAACAGCACCTGATCATTACGATTTAGAGGCAAACCAGAGGGTGGATGAACTATATAACAGCCAATAGAACTACATAACAGCCAATACTGACATCATGTCTCAGCAGTCTAGGTGGTATCTTATTGATCTTACTGTACATATGGGACCATGGCTTGATTTCCCAGATCACCAGTTGAGAATTGAAACACATGCTAATTAGCAGCCAGTTTTCAGATCTCAGTGTACTGAACAAGCAAGTTAGAATAGCTGTCTCCTGGGGAGATGGAAAAACAAGTGAAGGAAATTAGGAGAATTGTTTCTGGATTGCATCTCAGAGGGAAACTAGCAAATCTGATTTACAGTGTCCATGGCTGAATTTCTACAATTTATAGTGCTAGGAAAAACTTCTTGTGAATAGCATCAACTTAAAAATTCCTACACTTGTACCCTGACAAATATGATTTCATGCAGCTGTCAACATCTCTCTTTTTTTGGTTACTTTATCACACCAAGAGAGATAAGAATTATTTCTTTGTGTTGACTACAGCAGTATGCCAGGGTTCCTACCACCAAATATTCATGGAAATGTTTGAGAGTTTCTGCCAGGCAAAATCTAACACAGTGATTCACTTCTGCTTTGTTTTTCAGAGCTTCTCTGTGATGAAGTTTGAATGCCCAGTTTACACTTCACTGACTGTGAAAATTCAAAGTGCCTTTTGGGATCCCAGTCTTATTGAAGCTGTGGAAGGTTTACCACTGACTCATAGTTTACAGAATTGTATCGGAAGACCTTTTACGTCTGTTTGTTTGTTTTCTTTGTCTTGTAAACCAAAACTGTCAGGTCCTTCTAGTAAGTAAGCCACAAGACATGACCCTGCATCTTTAAAACACCAACTTATAAGGTGTGCCTTCACATCAGTTAGATGTGCCAAAAGCATCTTCAAGCCAAGTGGTAGATTATCCCTCCACTGACTGTATATGCTGGATCCTCTGAGAACAGAGTCCACCAATGGGAAAGTAATAAAATAATGAAATCCCATGCATCAGTTTAGAATTAGGATTTTTGGGTTTAGTGGTTGTTTTGGTGTTTTAAGGTGCTTTTTTTCCCCCAAGATGTATATTGGTAAATCATTTGAAAAGAACTGAGCATTGCAGGAGGAAATGTGTATTTTTGAAATGCTCTAACTTGGTTTTCTCAGATTACGAAATTTCTCTCACTGCCTGCTTGCTTGTGCTGTCTGCTTCAGAAGCTCCACGTCTCTGCAATATTTAACCAATTACATTTTGATGCATAAACACTTGCCTGATTGCTCTTCATCCTCATTTTCCTGTGTGATGGATTGAATGTATGGCAGCTGTCCCCAGAGGCCATCCTGAAAATAAGATGTTGCAACTCATGAGTTTATCCAAGTGAATAAAACTGAAAATATCTCATAAGTACACAGAAAGTGATTTTTTTCTTTCTTGCTAGTTAAGAGAGATTAAGATGCAATAGTGTCACTTGCATAGGGGAAACTTCTTTAAATACCTAAGCCCATTATAAAAATGTGAAAGTCAGGACATGCATTGAGTACTGATACAGGATGTCACCATGGACACCAACAGAGAAAAGTCAAATATGATGAAGGAGAGAAAAGAGAAAGAGAAGATGTAGTATCCATGACAACAAGTGGAAAAGAATAAGACTCAAAAAAGTCATCCCTGTGTTTGTCTGTATTATTAAAATGAAATTTGCAAAGTTAGATACACATACAATATTCTTTGTGTGTAGCTGGATTTTGTTCAGGTTCTCAGTATAAGACAGATACAAAGGATGTTCAAATGGTGCATGGACCTTTTCTGTTAGTTTTGTATATCCCTGGAGTGATTTGTGAAACTAAACTGCAGCTGGATGTACAGTGGCGATCAGAGCCAGTTATCTTTAGGTGTACTTATGTATATACTATTTTGTCTGCATTGGCTAATGATGTGATGCAGTATATTGCAAATGCCTGTAACAGCCTGTAATTTTATGTGGTTCAGCATGACCTGAAGTAAAAAAATGTGGTAACAAGAGAGGAATTGGATGGATTAAGAAATCATGTTTTCTTGTGACGTGACAGGAGCTCTCCTTTTGAAGCCTGAGTACACAGTTTGAAGTAAGTGCAATGGACAGAGAAAGAGTGACAGAATAAGTGCTAGTGCTATCTGATGCCTGCAGAATACTGTACGTTTGTGTCTCTGTGAACTATTTTGGGCTGCTCTCCCCACACCCAAATGAAAGTGGTTTGCATTGGCTACATCATATTTGATTTTACCTATTGAAGTTTTAGCATACAGTCCAGGTGGTGGTGTAATGCCTTCTCAGAGGGGAATGTTGGTTACAGTGAATCTATCACTGTAGAATTTATCTCCTACAATGTAACTCTTAAGCAGAAAACATTCTTGTACAAGTAGAAAAAATCAATATAATAATTTTTTTAAAGTTTCACTCCATTTCATTGTGGAGGTATTTGCAAATACTATTTAGTAAAAAAATGTTATATAAAAAATTATGATTAGAATTCAGGCATATGAGGCAAATCTCCTAATAACATTTGTGAAAGATGTTCTTCTCTTATATTCAGTGAGAACTTGTATTCTCAAACAACATGGAACGTGAAATCATTTTTACTTAAGTGCCAAACTGTGTCCCTTCATGAGGTAGATCCAGCACATTCAAGTAGATTTAAGATTCTGCTTAGTACAATTTTCAGACTATTCTTGGTGTATTTTATAGTCTTATTTTTATGAGTTCACGTGAGCTTGCAAAAATACTAGTGAAAACTATTTAGATTTATATTTATATACAAAGTGTCTTCACTTCATTTGGGGCAAGGATCTGACAATGTGATTTGAAATATCCTGTAGAAGAAGAGTATTTCTTGGGTGAACTTTGGATGGAGGACTTTTTGGTACCAGAAAATGAACATCAAGAATAAGCAGCTAAACAAAGTAGAGACAGAGAAGAATTGTGCAGGGACAAGAAATAGAAGCACTCTTTCTTTCCAATAACAGACTTTTCCCTGTCTTTTGAATGCAGATGAGATTAACGTGGCTGTATTTGTGGTCATGCTCCAGAATTACTAATTAGATCAGGATAGTTCTAAGAGGAGAGTGATTTTGGTTAACTGTTAAAAAACACTGCAAACAGAGCATAAACTTTTGTTCTGAAAAGCAATGTGAAAGCTGATATCTTCCATTTGGTTTCTATTTCATTTTGGACCTAATATCTGAAATGCATGGTAACACCTCTGAATATGGAAGGAATAATTCAGCTTGATTTAACAATAGAATTCTGTGCTTAAAAATAACTTTCCACATTTCATATTTTAATTAGTGATTTAAAAGCAGATTGGTGTCAGTTTAATATGGAAGTGCAATTAATACAAAAGGGGAAGCAGACATAGAGCAGAGAAAATAATTTTAGGCATCATTTTGGTTTGGAATACTTTTCTGATATCTAGCAAAGTAGATGAGAAATATTTCTTCTTCGGTTTCATAAATAACACTTCTATCTTTTCTCTCTGTATGATGTTCAATAACTTGTTAAAAGTTTCACATACTCACAGCTTGCAAAAATACTAGTGAAAACTATTTAGTTTTATCTTTATATACCAAGTGTCTTCATTTCATTTGAGGTAAGAATCTGACAACGTCATTTGAAATGTCCTGTAGAAGAAGAACCTCAGCAGCTGTAAATTGTAGTATCTCTAATACCTTTAGAACCATAAAAACACAGTTCACACTATTGATTAATTTTTTACTCTGAAAATAAACCCACTTTATGTGATTAAGAATATAATTTTAAAAAGCAAAGATATATACTTATGGCAAGTTTACAGATATATATAATAAGTGTATTTTATACATTGTATTTATCTACCTTTGTGAACTATGGAGTTCCTTGCATTGCAAAACTTGACTTTGTCCCATGGGACTGAAATCTATGGGCAAAAACTACCCAAGTGCACATCTAAAAATGTGGTCAGAGTTCCTATTCTGGCTGCAGCTGAGCAGCTTCCTAGATCACTGACTTGGATGGTTTGTTGTTGTCTCCTTTGTATCCTCTGCCTTTGTAAGGCAGAATTTATCACCCTTCGGATCTGACAGCTTAACTATGCATCTGCTTCCCTCTCATCCCATCTGTGGGATTTTATTTTTTTTTAAACTCAGACCCTTTGACAGAACTGGAGCAGGCAGAGACTGTGTATATGCTGCAATACCAGCTGATCTGCAGCAATTGCCTTCTGAGGGGAACAACAAGCATCTAAGGCTGAGTCATAACCTCTTAACCCAGTATTTGTGACATAAGTGTGCATTGTTTGACTGAGTTCATAAAGGAAAGGGTGAACTGAAATAGTGCAATGTACTTTGCATTATGCAAAGGTATGACAGCATA
This sequence comes from Myiozetetes cayanensis, assembly GCF_022539395.1. NCBI lineage: Eukaryota > Metazoa > Chordata > Aves > Passeriformes > Tyrannidae > Myiozetetes > Myiozetetes cayanensis. The sequence continues at coordinate 20,476,561 of NW_026087411.1, forward strand.
TGTAATACACAGTATAAGGCATAAGAGTCAACCTCTAGACAAGTAATTCTGTATGCCATAGCAATTTACAATTTATGTTGTTTCAGGATAGTACAAAATGGATCATAAGGCTTCAGTCAACTAATATAGAAACCTCACCCAAAACTAAAGAAAGGCTGATGAAACAAAACATATTTTGTGTTCTCATCTGCTGGCTCAGAAAGGTGGAGGTAGACCTGCTGCTTCTGTAAATGGGAAATGAAGTTTAAGAAGCAAGTATCTTCAGGAAAGCTGTAAGAAATGCAGTGTGAATGAATTTTTGAGCTGTGGTTTCTATGAATTCCATGACAGGAACTCAAGTTCCTATCCGTCATTGTAAATGTTGGTGTCTGAAAGCATGTGGAAAGTGCTTAGAAATTTAAAAGTTATGTAGATCATCAAAACCCCCAAATTTTGAATTTTCTCTCTTTTTTTTTTCTCTTGGGTTTTTTTTTTCTTTATAGTTTGTTGGTGAAAAGGTGGTTTTCAGTCAAACTTGAATTCACACTGAAACAGAATTCTACACTTAATTATCAAAATATATTGATTATCAAATATAATTTCCATTGCCCTCCAGGTATCTGCTGCAGTGCAAAGGATTCAGGTTCAAATACTCTCTCTCTCCAGTACAAATGAATTTCTAAATTGATAGGATTCTTTCTTAGCTAATCTGTTCCATTTAGTCTACATGGTTAAATAATGCTTCCCTCTGCACATACCTGGCTAAATCTGTAGGAAAGCCTTTTCCACATCATCTCTCCTAAAAAAGCAGAATCCTCGACTATCTCTGACTACTGTAACCTCTTGGTTAACTGACTCTGTATGAACATATATACGCTCACACAGATCTGTGTGTTTGGTTAGCTTTTCTTGTACGAATCTGTTTGAGCTTCTTTGTGTACCCAATACAGAGTAAGAATCATTTCAAATTCTCTGTAGATACTTTTGCAGTTTTATATGGTGGTTACATCTACTTTTTAGAACTTTTGCTTTTCTAGAAATTGGTGAGAATGTTAAAAAAATAGAAAAGCGACATTCTAGTGTGAGTTTCAAAAACATGAGCCTTACCGAAAGTTTGCCAAAGTCCCCAGAAAATAATCCTTCTAAACTGCAGCAAACCCTGAATATTCGTTATAGATATTGCAGTATCTCTGCATCACTATACTCTTATTCTTGCTTGGTTGACTGCACAGATGGTCACAGTTTAGTGAGGTAGATAAGGTAAAAGTGTATAAAATTCATGTCTATTGAAACTTACATGGAGAATACAAATCATCGGTATTGATTGACTTAAGCACAACACTTCAGTGATTCATAAGTTGAGTGGTATTCACTCTGTGAAGAGGGGCAATTTTGCCTAGAGTTTTTACTGTGCTTCCATTTATCACTATCCAATTATTTGCTATTGCTAATAGAACTGACTGTCACTACTCAAGCCTTGAAATGCACTCATTTAATAAAAACATATTTGATTTTAATATAAAAGAGACAACAGTGGTTGTTCTGAACTGAGCCAGTAACAACTGATTATCTGAATTAGGTCTTAAAAAGTAAGATTAATGCAATGGAGCATGAGTGGGATTTTTTATTTTATTGCCTTAAAACTATTAATTCCTCCACAGTTTCCTTTCTAATCAGAACACAGCACAGCTTCTGCTGAAAATAATTGATTTTTTTTTAGTAAGTCTTAGTAGCACTGAGAAATGCAACAATTACAAGACAGAATGGAATGAGATTTATTTGGAAAACTGTCATATAGAGTATCAGGCTGTCTCTGAGACAGGAATGTGTTGCAGGTAAATGATGTCATGCATTCAAGGGTTACTTTTTCACTGTCAGGTATTACAAATGAGTCTCCTTCACAGATAGTTCTCAAAGGAAAAAAAATAATATCCCATGTATTGAAACTTGCTTAAGAATATGAATGCTGCAGAAGCGTGATTTTCACAGGAAAGACTGGGATACAGTTTAGCAGATTTTGTGAAGCTTCAGGACTCTCCCCTTCCCCACAAATGATTATGTAAACAAGTTTTTCCTCTGTCAAAACAAACAGTATCTGTCGTTCATATGGCAGTCACATTGACAATTTTCTGTTTATGTAGAAGACTTCATGCCACCATCCATATTTATTTGCTCATATTTTTAAATACAGTAAAATATACCAACTACTTGGCAATGAAACTACTTTACCTTGCCAGGTATAATGGGCTTTTGGCCCATATAACAATATTGAGAGTAGAGAAAAGTCCTCTGGGTTTTACAGTACCATACCAGATAAATCCTGTTTTTGATCCCATGGAAGAAAGTGTATCACAACAGAAAAAAATCTTTTAAAATTCAAGTAGCAAAATGTATTCCAATAAATGATTTATAATATGCTAATATCAGCAATACAATTTCTTAAAATGAGGAAAACTGTGAAGTATTTTGATTCCTTTTTCAAGTATAACTGCACACCTGTGTTTTGAGAAAATTATATCAGGATTCCAGGTTAGAAGTGTAGAATGGACTTGGTATGATGTGATGAGTAGCCCATAAACTTAGAGATATCAACACAAGCTGAACTCCTGTAAATTAATGTGCCCTGAGCAGGAAGTGGGTGACCTAATGAGGTTCCTTACAGCCTCAGTCATCCTATAGCCCTTGATAAAACCAAGGATAAAGCCAAGAAATTTAGCTGAAAGAGACCACATTATTCAGGAACAGAATGTCTTTCAGTGTAGACATTTCTTTTATCTTTGAAAGTTAAGTGGGAAAATTTAACCTGTTACCAAAGTTTCACACAAAATATCCTTGAAGTTATGTAACATTTACTAAAAGGTCTTGGACAAACTGTTCTTTCTTCTTGTTCAACAGAAGATAAAATTGTAGAAATATGTAGAATTATAAGTCTAACACGTGTTATGATATGTCTCTAAGCACTTGCTTATCACTCCCTCTGAATTTACCTCTATACATGAAAACTACCCACATGATTTTATTGATTTTGATGTTTGTTATGAAGCCTGAAGGTATCCCAAGACTCTTCTATAACAGAAATTCTAGAAAACATGGGAGAGGAAAAATGGGGTTTAGTAAAAGAAAATTGTGTAAGTTTTGACAAGGTAAATTTTTTTGTAAAATCCTGATCTTTGCAACAGTGATAAAATCTCTATTGGCTTCATTGAAACTACAATCTCTTCCCTGTTTTTAGAGAAAGTGCTTATACTTAGAAAATGTCTTCTATAGAGGTACTTTTTAAGATTACTATGAAAGCATTAACATAGGGAATACAGTAGCGATACCTTCATGTGAAACAGAAGACATTTTTCAAGGATACATTTATCCAAATTAAGCTTTTGTTCAAGATGACTTTAAGGTTTTCTGAAAACTTGAAATGCTGAAGGTTACGAGTTCTAATTTAAAAAGCAGCTCAAGTGTTCAAAAAGTGAAGTCACTCAGGTTTGCTTGAAAATTTTTGTCTAGAAAGTTTCACCTTTAGGTATGAATTGCTATGGTGGAAAATACTTGAGACTAGCAACTCACTAGCTTTTTTTTTTAGTTTATAGTTTTATTCTTTCAGTATATTTGCACTGATTTTTTTTTTTTTTTTCAGATTTCAGCAGAGAGATAGGAGCTGTCTCTCACCATAACACGGTGAATGTTCTTGCTTGTAAAAACTGATATTTTTGCCATGCAGGTGACCAAAAATCTGTAGGTGAAGAGCATGGAAATGGCAGGATTTCCCTGTCTCATACCATTTTGAAAAAAAACAACATTACAATTTGTTTTGCTGCATCTTACTTATGTCAGTGCAGTAGGTTGTTTTTACACACAAACTAGAGTGTATATACATTCAGTGTGCTTGAGTTCCACTTCTAAATAACCTGGGTAAAAATATTGACTCTTTTTTTTCCTTTCTCCAGTTACACCCTTCCCATGAGACTTTTCTCTCCAATTAATTTGAAATCAAATTTACCTCTGAAAATACAGCACAGATGTACCAGGAACACTTTTTCTTTGTTTGCTGTTGTTTTGTGTTCACTCTTCATATGAAGAGATTTAACTTCAATCGGACATTGAGGAAAAATGATATTTAGTTTCTCCTATAGAAAATAAATGTATTTGTGTTATTTCTCAGTCTACTGGTTTGATTTTGTCGTGATTCACTGAAGTTCTAATAAATAATTCTAGTTTATGACTGCTAATTATAGAAAGCAGTATACCAGTGAGTTTGTTTAGATAAAACAAAACTATTTCATGCAACAAAGTGAAAGTCATGAACGTAGGAATTACCTAAACAAGTCTTTCTTGTCTTATTTTTATTGCTTGGTGGACAATTAAAAAAAGGTCCCTTGCTAATTAACACTTTCAGATAGTATATTGATTAGTCAGTTAGTTGTTACAAGAATGCTGTCCCTGTTGCTAGAATCTGCTACCAGCTCTGGTCCTTTTCAAAGTGCTGTAAATCAATGCAGTTCTTCATGTGAAGAAACTTTTCAGGATGAGTTAAGGACAAGAAGAGATGTATAGCTGATTCACTGAAATGTGGAGTAGGCTTCACAGCCAAAATCACAGGGTCGGTGCCAGTTACAGAACTCCTACTTAGCACAGTTAACTTCACCTACTGAAAGGTTCATTGTTTTACATCTCGTTTAGGTAACTTCCCATAGATTGAGATCCTCTGAGTAAGATTTATATTGCAAACAGTCAACATATACGAATATTGAAAGAGGTGGAAAAATAATCCAAATATCCAGCTCCTAACTAAAGGGAAGTCAAGTTACAAATACTTCGTTTTTACTGTATACAATGTCTATTTTGTTAAAATAATAATAATAAAAAAAAATTTAAAAATACATTATCAGTAAGAGAAGTTTCTGAGTTTTGAAATCTGGTAAGCTGCATAATCATCGGAGGTATAGAAATATTGCTTCCTGCTCACCCATTTCATATTCACATGCCATGCAATACTTTCTATAAAGTTTCAACAAATCCTTCCAGTGTGCTTTACCTCAGCTTTGCTATATGCATTAGGCCAGAGATAGTATTCATTAGAGGTTCCAAAGGAAAACAAAAGCAATTTATACTTGGATATATCATAATCCTTGAAATATCAATCAAGTAAATTAACAGCACTTGTTTCTAGAAAAGTTGAAATAGTGGAGTGGGTTTTTGTTTTGTTTGGGGTTTTTTGTACATTGGGAATTTAGAAAGTCTTTGGGAATTGAAGATTGCTGTAATTCACCAGGAATGGATGTGAGAATGAATGAATGAGAGATTTATTAAGCTTAAATATTGCATAGTGGTCATATGAAACAATATAAGAAGATCAAGCATACATTGCTTATTGAAAGGATAATTATGCCTACTAATTTTTCCTTGAAAGTTGGTAAAAAAATAAAAGACATCTGACAAAACACATTTAAAAAATCATTAATTTCTCAAGGTGAGTTAGTTAGCGTGGTTGCATTGGAGTCAAGTGAGCTGTCAAACAAAAATATAGGATGAGCAGAGAGTGGATTGAGGGGAGCCCTGAGGAGAAAGAGGTCCCCCCAGGTGGGGCTGTTGGTGGACAACAAGCCCAAGACAACCTGGCAGTGTGTACTCACAGCCCAGAAAGCCAACTGTACAACTGTATCCTGGGCTGCATCAAAAGCAGTGTGGGTAGCTGGTTGAGGGAGGGAATTCTCCTCCCTCTACTCCTCTCTGGTGAGATCCCACCTGGAGTAAAGGAAACAAAAGAAGGACTTGGACCTGTTAGAGTGAATTCAGAGGAGGCCACAAAGATGATCAGAGGGCTGGAGCATCTCTCCTAAGAAGACAGGCTGACAGAGCGGCGTTTGTTTAGCCTGGAGAAGAGAAGGCTTTGGGGGGATCTTAGAACACCTTCCAGTACCTAAAGAGCACCTACAAGAAAGCTGGAGACAGATTACTTGCAAGTTCATGCAGTGATAGAAAAAGGGGGAATGGTTTTAAACTAAAAGAGGGCAGATTTAGATTTGATATTAGGAGAAAATTCTTTACTGTGAGGGTGGGGAGATCCTGGAACACATTGCCCAGAGAAGTGGATCCTGTAAGTTCAAGGCCAGGTTAGATGGGACTTTGAGCACCCTACTCTAGTGGAAGATTTTTCTACCCATGGCAGGGAAGTTAGAATGTCATGATCTTTGATGTCCTTTTCAAAACAAAACCATTCTATCATTCTGTGATTTTATTCCAGATAGCAATATGACCCAAGAAACCTTAGAGGCAAAACTGAAAAATATGATATCTTGTCATAAAGTATATACACTAGCTAAGGAATAGGAAACAAAATTATACTTGTTGATATTATTCATGGAGATAGGAGATTTTTTATGATTGATATAACTTTTATTTAGTTCAAGCCAGGTCATTTCATCTTGAAAACGTGGAACACCTTTAAAAATTTATTTCTACAGCTTGAGCCTTTCTGTGTATAGGTCCAAGGTACCCATGGCTGGTATGTTATGAGTGACTTGAAGAAAAAATACTGTGTATGTGTTTGGAAAGCTATTACATTCTGGGTTAAATACAGCACAATTGTGTAAACCAATATCAGCATAAAATGATTTACAGTTGCTGTCAGAGGTGATGTCTCAGAGTGCTTTTTGTAGGTATAAATAGATTTCTGACTAACAAGTTAATGTGTGGGTATTTGCTGCTAGATATATGTTGTATTGATTGAAATTAATTATTATTAAGGAACACAAGCATATAGAACAAACAGCAGTATTTGCAAGTATACAGTGATTGAACTAACACATTTACTATGTATTTATAATAAAAGAAAATGATGTCTCCTTTGTTCTTATCTATCAAATGTGTAGATATCTGCCTGTGACCTTTGTATTTTGCCATTCTGATATATTTTTAAAAATGGGTTAGTAGTAGTCACTCATCAGCTTCAATCTTTTATATCCAGGATAACATACAGTAATTTATAATGTTGAATTCCATATTTTAGCATATTTCTCCTAATCCCACTCTACCCCTCTCTTTTGGATCTTCCAAGTCAGTAGTATTGTCTGAACTGGAGGATGGGGGAACAAAAAAAAATAAAAATAACCACACAAAAAAAAAAAAAAAAAAAAAAAAAAAGAAAAGAAGAAGAAGTAGGTTTTCTGCTTTATTTTTATATACAACCAAATATACAACCAAATGCCATAGAAAATGACAATACTGTCAAGCAGCAGTCTGGCAGTTAGAGAAGGCCAGTGTATTTACTAAAGCTGGTGACCCTAAAGTTCTACATATAAAAAAAATTACATAAGATGTGATAACGTCTAATTGGTATTTAAATGTACTGGAGGAGCCGTGGTAGTCTGTACAGATTGGTTTTTATAAGGGCAACTGAAACTGAATATGAGTAACAATATTAGTATATAGATGAACAGTAACCTAAATTCATATACTTACGCATTTTAAACTTATAATATACAAACTTATAATAAGAAGATTTAAGACTACTTTGGTATGTTCAGTGCACTCCCATTATAGTGCAGTAAATGAAGAAGAAAAACAGTGCAGTTATATTAAAAAAAAAGATAATTAATCTGTTGTATTCTTGGAGGATATGTCAATACTTGTCCTACCTCTGGTCCTCCTGTCCTCTTGTCAGATATGAATGGAGATAAAACCTGACTAATAATGAGAAGATGTGAAAACAATTATTCTGAATTAGGTTTTAATGAAAAGAGAAATGTTAGTGGAAGTTTGCCTGAAGTATTTGTCTTAAGGATAATGGTGTCAATTGATTAATCACACTACTCAAACAAGGTTAATTTAGAGATAGGATTAAAGAACTCACAATGTGCCACAGGAAACCACCAGCATTGCAAATTAATTGAAACTTTTCTGGACCACACTCCAACAGTGGATGTGTAAATTGAAGAGCTGACAGGACATAAAATTAATTTAAACCCAGGTATTTTCCTAAACTTCTTTCTAATGTTAGTATTCTCTGACCTTCTTTTGTTTGAAACTTTAATGATTAGATTGCTCCTGGAATACTGGCACAGGAGTTTTAATACCAGGTTACTACCTTGTGAAAATGCCTGTGTGAGTAACAGAGAATTTCTACCTAGACAGTGAGTATTAAGGATCACCACTTGAGGCTCAGTTGTCTGCTTCGAAAAAAGAAAGACTTTTAAAATGTAATTTCCTATTGCTACTGATGAGTTTTTTCCTTTGCTAGAATTGCTGAGGGCCACTCAGCAATATTAGATGAGAAACCTTTTCCCCTTCCCTCCAGCTCCAAACCTAGAAGAAATTGAAAAACATGCATGTGCCACAAATCTCTTGACCAAGATTACTGCATATTGTGAAAGTGAATTATGATAATTTCTTACAGATTTTAATAAGGAAGAATGTGTTCAGAAAGATACAGAGAGTAAGACTAGAAAGGTCTCTGAAATAATGTATTAGTAGGGACTTTAAAGGGGTATCTCCGCTGTCTGAGGTGCTATGTCTTTTGCATAGTTGTTCATCAGATCCAAATCTATGTTGGCTTTTGATCTCATTGTCCCCCAGAGTGACATAGGAAACTACATAGTGTAAACCCGTGGGGAGTGATTAAGACAAACAGTCTTTATTAAGGCAAATACCTTTGCCTATACTTATTCTTTCCTTTAACATTGGTATTTCAAATGTGACATATTGTCACAGCTCTGAGTATGACAGTTAATTCCTGGGCTTTTGCCATGGAGAAAAAAATTATTGATATACTCTTTATGAAACTCATGTTATCTGCATTTCTGAGAAAAAGAGCATCAAAAAGAATGACCATGACAGGTTGTTTTTCCAAGAATTTCAATCCATCACAAATATCTGCATCTAGAGGGAGTAACATTGTTACCAAAATCAACTCTAATCAAAAACTAAAACAGAAAACAAATATATGCAATTTTCCTTCTTTCCTGTCTTCTACAGCATCTTGATTACTACCACACTTAAGCTGTGATACCTCTTGGACCAAAGGTGTGACAAGGAATCCTGAATTCCAAAAAAGTGTGTCTTTTTTTTCCAGTGAGAAGAGTCTGGATTTTAGGAGGAAATTATTAACTTTTGGGGAACTTACATCATGACTTTTACTTAAGGAGTAACTGGTTGAGGGTAAAGGGAAAATTTAAACTGAATTCAAGGAGAAACAGTTTGAGGGTGAACACTTAGACTGCAGAAGATTATACATAAGGGATCTAATGATACACTAGACAAATCTCAAGTAAAATGAAAGAGTGCTTTAAGGCACTTTGAATTATGATAGGCATTTTATCGCAAGCTCTGTTTTGCTTAAGTGTTTTTGCACATATCCTCTGGGCCATTATCCTTATATTCGTATGAAATTCTTACCATGTATGATACCCTCAAGGGCATATTTACGTGTTTTTAGACATGATAAATCAAATCCTTAACATGAGGAAAAGTTGAAATAATAAACATGAGAGTGGGAACACAGCTTAAAGAGAAGGTAATACTTGTTTTTAAATTGAAGTTACACTGTTCTGTTGAGACGGACTCTGATGAAGGTAGGCACCCAGAAATTCCCATTGCAATACTTTATATAGTCAACATTTTTTGAACTCTAGTCAAGTTGAAAATTTTGAGTTCTACTTATTTTGCTCAACATACAAAAAAGGTTTTTGACACACCTAAGGAATAAATCTTATTTTTTCATCAAAAGGTCACCCTTCCCATGTTTCTTAATTTTTAAAAGAATTTTCCGAAAATCAAGCTTCAACTGAGCGTAGAGCTCTAAAAACATTTATAATTGGGAATTTTATTACAGAAACAGCAGAAGAGGAAAAACTGAGCCTATGTCTTGAGCAACTAGATAAATCTAGCTCTGTTTCTCTTAAAAACACTGTCCATGTGAAACAGATTTACTACAGCAATGCAAATAGCCTTAGAATAATAGTAAAAAATTAACAAATCCACCCCATATCCTCCAATCTGCTGAATTCATTACCTGGGTATCTAGGGTACATGTTAAATTAAGAACAGATCACTTTAATTAAAATCTCATAAACTCATGAGCTTTGAAAGTTGCATTTTTTTAAGTAGATTTGCTCATTAAGTAAAACCTTATAAATACCTGACTGTTCTTTTACTTATTGAATATGAACTCCATTTAACCCTACACATATTAGATAATGTCCTTATTCATAAAGATGATTTAAAAAACACTAGAGATAATATTAATCTACAGACTTTCTAAAGACACTGACAGTCCATTTTGATTCTTTATAATAAAGTGGCATATAAAATGTGAAGGGATTTATAAGGGTTATTAGGTTTGGACAAGAAGAAAATAAAAAGAAAGGTAGTGACTCTATATAACAAAAGTGTCTTCACACTGTTCAATCATTCAAGTGTAGGTAGTCCAAAACAGATAAGTTTAGAGACCTTCTTAGGCTGTAGTCATGTTTAAGACAAGGATCTGGGGCAAGATGTAGCTGGGGAAGAAAAAGCTGAAGGTAAAATCACAGTTTACAGTTGCAGTTATGTAGACTGCTAGAAATTTCCCTATCTTTTCTTTCTTCTTTACTTTCAAGATGCTCAAGATCTATTCTTCGCTTTATATTCTGTATGTGAAATGAGGGAGAACTCTTTCCTTAGTATTTAGTTTTTTTCAGTGGTCTAATTTGGGTCAACCATAAAGCAGAAATAGAAGACAAAAACATTTCTTCGAAGTTCCCCATTTCTAAGCAAGAATTCAAGGACCTACTTCTGCATATGGACTCAGAAAATACTAGGATAACCCCTACTGACCAAAGGATCACTTGTACTGGTGCTGGGGTTGTTCAATTTTATCACAGCTGAAGAGTTCTGCCTACTTTTCATTTGTACTGTGGTAGAGGATGAGAAAATATTCTGAAAGGCCAATTCAGTGCTTTATACAGTTCTCTGTATTTTGCTGACAACTGGGTACCAAAAGAAGGTCTTTGTAGCACATTCTAACACCACACCTGTAATTTTTATTGTCTTATGTATAAAAATTAGAGAAAATCTAAAAATCCCTCCAAGCCAACTTTCAATGTTTATACATGTATGGGTAATTCCAAAGCATCTACTAAAAGTTTTTTATCTTTTCTTTTTATTCTCAAAATACATTCAATTACATGCTATTTTTTTTTTATGCTACCTATATTATGAAAATAGTTTGCCAGACATTCAATATGGAGAACAACTGGTCACAAAAGAGGCAAATGCATTAATTCATATACTTCCATGAGGTGTCTTGACTGTTTCATTTGCATTCTACCAAGTCACTCATTTTTGCCTGGAAAACTACCGCCTCTTCGGTAGGTTTTTTTTGGAAGCAAAAGTGCTTTCTTTCATGAATACCGCTCTGATCTCGTGTGCAGTGTTTTGAAGCAATGGGAGCCATGCAGAATCGCAGGTCTGCTGCCACAGTCCTGGGTGGAAAGTGCTTGAAACTGTGTTTGTCACTACCAACCCTAGTGGCTCCATGTGACAGTGACTAAGCAGCTATCTCTAAAAAAGTTCACTGATAAACTCTCAACCCTGTGGAAGATATTTATAACTTTTTATTTCAGCTCCGACCCCCCCACCCCACGTATAAATCTTTAAAAACAAAACAAACGGTAACAGTTAAGAAACAGTTAATTGGTAAGAAACAAAATTGAATTGTCCATTTATTCATTCACTTCCTTGTGAGACAGGAGTGTGCTTCCATTGACATTACTGGCTTCAAAAGCTGGCTCTACCTACCTGTGTATTAAACAAACCATCGTGCAGTAGATAAGGAAAGTGTTATTGCTGTGCTATCATACATGTGAAACACAGTTTAACTTGCATAATTTATAACAGCTTCAAAGCAACATTAACAGCTTCAAGAGATACAGGCTGCAAACTAGTCTCTTTTACTGATGAGTTAGAATTAACTTTACTGAAGTAATTTCAAAACCCAGTGACATCAGTGGGTCTCCAGTAGATCCTGTTAGTAGCAGCCAGATCCTGTTAATTGTACTCTTCACCTAGCCTGACCTCAGCCTATACTCACTGTTCCTTTGCTATTGCAGGTAGAAAATGCTCTAACTGAATTGTTTCCTGACTATCCCCAAACTCTGTTTATTGGGAAATTCACAGCCACTTTCTGATGTGCTTGCACAAGCTCACCGGAGGAATACAACAGCAGAGAGATTTGAATGCTTTTGAACAAAAACTGGCTTGCCAACCTACTCTTGAAGAGGAGGATACAAAAGCAAACTGAATTTAAGTCTTGAAAAAAGAAATCAAATTGCACTGCCTGCATTCCGAATATTTTCCTTTTTAAAGTATGAATTTTTCATAGTGAGAATTTTGGAGATAAATAATAGAAGCAAGCAATAACTCTCTAAAGCTTATTTTCTTATCTTGAAATGTATTTCACACCCGTTCTGAAAGTGAGCTTTTTTCACATAGATCAATTGCTCCATTAGTAACATGCAAGACTGTTCAACTTGCATACTGTGAAGTAAATGATACAGTATTTTGCACTTAAGATTATTTGTTGGCTTTTGTTACTTCTGTCATATTCCTAATTTTCTTGTTCTGTAGTTTTTTTGTTCAGCATAAAATTTTATTCTTTCACAAATACCTTTTCAAATACAAATTTTGAGTTTGCAAGACTTTTCTTGTCTAAAAGAAGTATAATTTTCTATCTACATAATTTGTTTTTGTTTATGAATGCTCCAGTTAAACTTGAGTAACTCTGAAATCAGCAGAGTAGTACAAAATCTGTTTTGGCAGTCTCCCTATGTCTATAAATCAATACTAAACGCAATAGCAGCAATTTGCAAAAACAGACAGTTCTACAAATAACAGTGTATTGTATGTACTTGTGTGGCCAATTTAAATAAATTGTTATTATGAAATATGCCAGATAGTCAACTTTGAAGATTAAAAACACTTTACAGAACAGAAACAACAAGAACACACCTCATTAAGAAAAATTTTGTGCAATGTTCTTTTACAGTGATTACCTGTACTTATTCTTTTCTGCTAAAATAATGAAAACCTCAATAAATGCTAATCCTGAGACGGTTGTGTAGTAGTTTTAAGACTAGGCCTTCCTTGGTGACCAAGTTGTAATCAAGGAACCAAGGCCATGTTCCCAGTATTCCATATGATTTTTACGTAAGCAAAAGTATAAATAAGAAGAGAGAGGAAACTCTCGCTCTCTTTCTTCCGGCGGACCGAAGGCGAAGGTAGCTTTGCTGTCGCTCTGCCCGGGTGAGGGAGTAAGGCCTAACACATCTGGTTGGCCTTGAGAGGCAGAGAGTGCCGGCGGTTGTGTGGTGTGGTTCGCTATCTCTGGAGGGAAGTATTTGCGTTATATCCCTTTTTATTCCTTTTCCCTTTTCCCTTTCCCTTCCCTTTTCCCCTTTGGGGGGTTCCCTGTATATAATTTTCTTTGTATATATATATATATATATATATATAAATCTTCCACTTAAAATTCAGTTCGGTTTGGGTTCTTTTGATTTTTCTTTTTCGTGATCTTTTTGGTCAATTACACGAGAGTGAGAAGGAGGGAGAAGACTTTGTCCCTGAGGTCCAGGCACTTGGCTGGGAGCCAAGTCCAACCTGGGACAGGTTGTTCCAGTTTAAACATCATCCTTGGTTAGTTTCAGTATTTCTACAAGAGAGGATCCTTTTTTTAAAACTTTGGGTGAGCAGGCTTTGTTTCGCTTATTCAACAGAAGCTTGGGCTGTTGTCCAAAATTAGGCTTTTTATCTGTTGGGAGGATATAGCTACTCATCTGAGGTGAAAAAATTTGTCATCTCCATGTCTGTGTCTGAATATGTGACTTGAGAGTATGATGAGCTCAATGATAGGTCATACGATCTTTGTTTTTCACTGAAGTAATAAAAATAAGGTTGATTGAAGTCATTTTCTGACTTGTTTTCTTCTTTTAAGCAGCTTTTTATCAAGATATAATTCCAAGAGTAACATGTCTATTATACAGCAAAATGTACTCCTTATGCACCCAAACCATTGAATAATAAGGACAGCTGCTCACCTTCTGTTGCTTTTATCAATGAGGATTTTACTATGAGAGGCTACCTTCTATGAGCTTTGGTCTGATTATATTGTGAAACAGCTGGTGAAATTACTTTGATCCTTCTCATCCATGCCCCATGGCCAGTGTATGAAATGCAGAACTAAAAAGCTTCTATGAGAAAGGGTCTGAGAGGGGAGATTCTTAAACTATTGAAAAATCAGCAGCAAAATCTTTTTTGAGAGGGGTTGCTTTTATTTCTTCCTGCAGCTAGGAAAACAAACAAACAAACAAACAAACAAACAAAACCAACAAAAAAAAAAAAATAAAGAGACGGGTACCAAAGCTCAAAGTTGCCAGATACTCTCTCTGGAATGGAAGAGCATTACTTCTTTGTGTCTGCCTGAAGCAGCAGCCTGCTCCCAGGCTGTTGACCACCTAAATAAATTTCAGGTAAATCTGGAGAAAAGGTGACTCTGAAACAGATGGTGAATTACCATCTAAACTAGACTCTGTTCTGAATTAGAGTTGATGCTAAACCTCAAAATGATTGTTCATAACTACATTTCAGTTGCTTTTACCCAGGTCAAGAAGAAATTGGGATCTTACTGTAGCTTAGACAGTTGAGTATCAAGATGTGTTTAGTTTGTAGTACTCCCTACTTGCAGTAATGTGCCTCCTATAAATCTACCTGAAACTTAATATACCTCTGCTAGCACTGAAATCAAAGCTGGGTACTCATTGTTATAAGTTAGTATAAGAATTTAGACAATTCAATTCCAATTAAACATTGATAAATTTATTAAGCAAGCGATAATAAAGCAAAACAGCGCTGGGTGGCCTAGAGGGCAAGCGCTCTGCCGAGGCACACCCTGAAATGTAGTAAATGTTCCTTTTATATATTCTCAAGTCCCGGGTTTTTGGATGTAAATTTGTTTGTGGCTTGAGTTGGTGGCGTCTGGTACTGGCTTTTCAGATGTAAATCTGCATGTGGCTTGAGTTTGTGGCTGTTAAATGGTCGTCTGGTACTTGCAATTCTTATCAGTTGTTTATTGACACTTGCTCGATTGGCAAACTGTCTGTGAAACTTATCTTGTTTAATTACAACAAAAAGTTTCTGACTCCTTCATACACATAAGATTTTATGAACAAAGTTAACCCTTCTATTACACTCATGCAGTACAGATATAGAAAAGAGAGCAAGGCAGGTGGGAAGAATTTGTGTGGTCAAATAAATTTAATTTTGTTAAACTCAGACCAACTGGGCTCAGGAATTACACATCTTTTTGTAATTACTACGGACACAGCCATGAACTGGCAGATTTCTGCCTATGTAAATGTGTGATGGCACATTTCAAGAGTTAAATGACGGAACAAGAATTGAGGTGTCCCTGGGCATCATTATTTGATTAGGAAAAGGGATTCAGAGAAAGCATGTTACCAAAGTTTTATTCAAAATAAACGCAAGAAGAACATGGAAAAAAAGAACTACTTAAAAGTCATCTTCTTTATATGACACCTATTTGTGATGATAATTACTTTACAGGGCAAGTAAAATAAATAATTTTATTTTGAATTGTGCTCCACATTCAGTCACATTTTAGAAAGTTAATCAGTTTTACCATCCTTTTTGCCTTTTATTAAAATGTTCAATACCCAACTTACTCAAATTCCCACCTAAGTATTATGTCTAAACATTAACCCCCTCGATACATTTTGTTTCAATACCAAGTGTGCTAAAATAGCCTATATTTTTTGATATTTCCTTACAAATTATTTTATTACATAAGTTGATATATGTCTTAATATCTGCAAATGTTTTCAGAGCAAATAAATGGAAAAAAAAAAAAAGAAAAAATTGTGACTTGTTTATAGGAGCCTGTTTTCCTCCAGTTTTTTTATGGTTCTGTACTGGATAATTCTTGATGGTCCTTTTTTATTGACACAGCTAGCCATTTAACAAACTCAGCAAGTTCTGTCTCTAATATCTTTCTGATTATGTTAGCTGCATAAAAATAGTGGTTTTTTAGTAAATGTCTACAGTCTTTGGAAGCTGATACTTGTCAAAAACTGTGAAGGAAGCACTTTGCTTTATTTCAGAGTGGAAACTAAGCTTATCCAAGGTTCCTGTTCTATGAAGGAAAGAGAAGGAAGCATTTCTCCTTTACCTGACATAATAAATAACACTGAAAAAATATAATTGTTTTCCTAGAATTTCTTCCTGAGAAATCTTACCTTTCATACATCATATTAGATTTCTATAAGCAACTTCCATTGCAAGAACCATCATGTAGGACAAAAAAATATTGCTTTATTCCTTGAATAAGGATATTGTTCTTATATTCTTATGTGAAGGATATATGAGCACATATATCAAATATTATTTTATTCCTTTGAGACATTCTTTATCTCAAAGGTCAGTCTTTTCATATGTAGACAAACTACTTGATATGAATTAGGCATCAATCTGCAGGAAAGGCTTGTTATATGCACTGATTTTGGATAGCATGTTCAATCTGAACTTTTTATTACTAAGTTTCATGGTGTAAATACATTTTTGTTTATATTTAAGAGCACAGGACCATTAAAGTAGTTATCAAAAGAAGAATAAACCTAATAGGGCTTATTTACAGTTTTTTCTTGAGACCATAACACATTAATATGAAATAATGAAGAATTTCCATATAATGCACATCTCTGGAATAAACAATGCATATTCTGAGTGAGCAATAGAAATAATGTCAGTGTTCTGTTTGGATTAAGGTACATGTGTTTTCCTTGAAAAGCAATACATTTGTATCTACAAAAGATGCCTTTTGAGTACAGAAATATACATCATCATTGCTCCTCCCTCTTTAAGAAACTTCACAAAAATTCTGAGAACTGAGAAAAAAAGTCCCTTGATTCCAATTGCACCCTTTTTAGTTCTCATGATAAAATTCCATACCTGTCATTTAAGCAAATTTAGTGGTTTTATGTTGACTCTTTTAGTCAGTGAAGGCTTCAACTGGGAAATGGCTGTGATCTACTGCAAATGTTCATAACTTATAAGAGGTCACGTGTTTACTAGAGCTCTTCTTTTGAAGGCGATTTTGTAGCATCATGAGCTTGCTCACCAGAATAGGTTTTGGAGAAGCATTATGAATACTTTTTGGTTGTATTAATAACAGGATGAAAACATGTAACAGTGGGAAAAGGGCTTTTTACATTGACAACAACAACAAAATATCATCTCTGTAGATGGACTTTATAAATACTATAATGTAAAATATTATTATGATCTCAGAACTGACTTCATCCACTGTATCTATGAGCTCTAAGGAAATTGAAGTAGCTGCAGACACTTGTTTTTTTAGTTTCATTGCTAGTGGAAGATCACTATTAAAACTGCTCTGTAATTCTTTTAGCTTTATTTTGTGGGACATAACTCTGAAACTTTGAGATCATGTCAGGTTCCATAAACAACTCATACAGCTTCCAGACCTGCACTGTGCTTCTGCCTGGCAGATGGGAAACAAATGATTCCAAGCTTATTTTATGATGTTTCTGATATTTCTGATGCAAATTATTGGTAGTTTCAGTTGCTTTATTTTTTTCATGTGTTTGGACTTTATTTTTACTAGATACCTTCATTTGCAGGAATTTTGGATCCATCAACATTTAGTTTCTTAGCCAGGGACATCCTTTATTTTGTTAAACTTGTGTTATATTTAACTATGATACAAACAGAAAGGAACAAGCAAATCACTTGCATCTGTGTCTCTAAAATGTGCTATCTATATGTTAATTTACATTTGAATTGGAGAATTCACATGCAATTAAACTACTCACTCTACTGCTAAATGGATTGTTAAACTGATCTATAATTTTTGCTTTCCAAAGGCCTTTAGTTGCCTCTCACAGAATCATTTACAAATGTTCTAGGAATTCATTGGAAATGCAACTATAGCACAACTGTAATTGCCTCTGTTGTTTTGCATATATGTGCTTGCTAGTCCATAGGGCAAGGGTTTCAGTGTCCCATTTTTACAGCCAAGCACGAACAAGTGGAATAACCAGGACATTAGATAGTTACCAGGCAAAGGCAGCTAGAGATTAACGCCACTCAGAATTTGGCAGGAAGAAAGTTAAAGACAGAAATTTATACTTGCTACATCATCTACATTTACCATTTGTTGCATTATTTGTATCAAAATGGGCCTATTTAGAAACAAGAGAGATGTTTTCATAATGGAACCAGAGCAATTGGTTGTTTGTTTGTTTTTGAAATTCAAGTAAGCCATCTATATAACTTTCTATAGTCTAATTTTGCTTCACTGAAATCAAGCCTGACACCCTAAATGAGCAGAATTCTATGTCTTTGTATTCCAATATGCAAAATGTTTACTTTTAGAGAGAAGTGAGTGAATAGTGACTCACAGGGATTTGGTAAGTGTTGTCCTTTCTCTTACATTTGATGAACTTTCACAATCCTCTAAGGCCGCAATTAGAAAGTCTTTAAAAGAAACTAAGATCTTAATCTGATAGCAATTTGTCTCTAGAGTGAGAAATATTTTGAAAAATACCATGGACCAAGAATAGCATTTTGAGGGTTACCTCTGGTTAATTACCTCTTATTTTGTCAGCCTGGATTCTACCTGCTAGCCCTTCAGGTTGCTTTACCCATGTCTAAGAACACTTCAGTATTCTGAATGCATGAAGATACTGGACTTCTTACAGTGCATTCGGAAGTGTTTGTGCTGATGAAATATGAAATAGAATATCTGCAGATTTAATTTTGCAGCAATGGAGATTGATTACTGAAGAACTAAATTTTTCTGACTTAAAATTCTTTGTGCTTTGTAATGACAAACAGAGCACTAACAATCAAGAGGTAGTTTTTTTGTTAAAAATACATTTGTGACAGAGAAAACCATACACAGATAAAAAATTAATAAGAAGGGTATTTATTAGAAAATTCACTATATTTTTCAGTAATAAAAAAAACACCAAAGGGGCGGAATTTGTGTTTTATGTAAACTGACATAGGTCTTTGGAACTCAGTGGAGATATGCTCCTGCTCAGGGGATCCATCTCATTCAGAGAGTTATTACACTCAAACAAAAGTGGAAGTCCCAAGAGACTTCACAAGAGTAATATTTCATTTTCCACTCAAGATTATTGCAGTAGGTCATCAGCTTTGACCATATCATAAGGTTTCTTGTAGGATGTTACTCTCCTTGAATAGAGCCTAAAGCAAACAAAGCCTGCTTTTTCAAAAGTGGATATCCAATTTGACAAGAAAATGGAATCAACTCTAATAAAACTAGGAGAGAAGGGAAAAACCTATTACTTGCAGGCTGAGGATTGAAAACTACTGTGACTGTTCTTGCTGCTTTGATTTTTAAAGGAAGCTTGATTGTTTTTTGGGTTGGCTTTTTTTTTGTTGTTGGTTTTTGTTTTTCTTTCAGTGTGTGCAAAAAATATACCAACTTGAAAACTTTCTCTATGAAAGATTACTGTAAGAAACACACCATAAAATATCTTTTCTGGTTAAAATGTGATTTATGTTTTGTTGTGTTTTTTTGTTGTTGAGTATTTAACATAGTGTTTTTTCTCCTATTCTAAATAATGTGGAACATATTGAAGTTTGGTTTTTTCACTGAATTTTATTGCTCCGTAAAGTCAGTTTCTGCTTCTTCCACAGGCTTCCCATGTGACTTCCTCAGCTACAGTTTTTCACCTTGTAACACTGAATTAATTTGTTCCATATTTTAGAGGTCTTCTGAGGATAAATCTACATAGTCATGTAAGATGGTAAGATATTAAGGTGATGACTATCCCATTTTAGAGAAAAATCTATAAATAAGAAACCCCTGTATGACTGTAGCATTGTAGCACAATCCATTTTTTGCATAAAATGTATTTTGTTATTTCTTGTTACACTCTAACAGGTCACTGATTTTTATTATCTTGTTAAATGAAAAAAAGGCCACAATTAGCAAGCACTGTAATGATTCGTGATCCCGTCTAGCTTCCAGTACTGTTAACAGAACCTTTTCATTTCTATTGGGAACCATTACTGAGTACTCTTATTTTGCAAAGCACATTGCTATCTAAACAAGGAGTTACTTCTTTAGCAACAGCCGTGTTTGTCCTAAAAGTCTGAAACATATTGCAGCAATTTGTGTAATATTTCAAACAAAAGCATAGTGTCAAGAGCATGTAGAACTCTGCCTCAAAAGCATTTGCATGGTGAAGACATTTTTTTCATTGACCAGTGGAGCATGGCTCCTTGTTACCATAGAAAAAAACAGTTTCAGGATAGAATGAATCCCAGTTTCAGCAGGGATGAAGCTTGTTAGAAATCTGAGGGAGACCTGAGAAGGGAAAGTGGTTCTTCTGACTTCTCAGCCAGGCAAACTAAACCACAGTTGGACTCCTTTGCCTGTGTGTGCTTGGCTATGAGCTTTCAGTTATTTTCTGAATCATTCCCTAACACCATATTTATTTATAATGTTAATTATGAATATATAACAAACAAATTCAAACTTATACCCTTTAGAGTTAACTGAATGCAAAATGAAAATCTACTTTTAGCTTTCAGAATAATTTGCCTCATTTTCCAGAATAATAAAGTTGTGTGGATGGACATGAAAAAAATTTTGTTTATGACTACTCTAATGTATCATCTCGCTTCATGAGGACCAGCGCAGTCAAGTCAGATATGGCAATGCACTTTCTGAGCCCTTTCCCATAGCCAATGATGTGAAGCAAGGCTGCGTTCTCGCACCAACTTTATTCACAATCTTCTTCAACGTGATGCTCCAAAGGGCCACAGCAGACCTCGATGATGAAAACAGTGTCTACATTCGATATCGTACTGATGGGAGCCTATTCAACCTAAGGCGACTGAAGGCCCACAGTAAGACCTTAAATCATGAGCTGCTTTACGCTGATGATGCTGCCCTCGTTGCCCACACAGAAGTAGCTCTGCAGCGTTTAACATCCTGCTTTGCAGAGGCTGCTGAGCTGTTTGGACTGGAAGTCAGCTTGAAGAAGACAGAAGTTTTATATCAGCCTGCATCTCAGGAAGTCTCCCATTATCCCCATATCACCATTGGTGAAACAGAGCTCAAATCAGTCCAACAGTTTAATTACTTGGGAAGCATCATCTCCTCAGACGGTAAGATTGATGCAGAAATAGACAACAGGTTAGCAAAGGCATACAGAGCTTTCGGTAAACTCCATAAAAGAGTGTGGCAAAACAAACACCTGAAGAGAAGTACAAAGATCAGCATTTACAGAGCTGTTGTACTGTCTACTCTTTTATATGGATCCGAATCATGGGTCATTTACCGGCACCACTTGTGTCTCTTAGAACACTTCCATCAGCGCTGCCTCCATACAATCCTAAACATCCACTGGACTGACTATGTGACCAACACGTCTGTCCTTGAACAGGCAGCAGTCACGAGCATTGAGGCCATGCTGCTGAGAACACAGCTGCGCTGGGCAGGGCACGTCTCCAGGATGCAGGACTACCGCCTCACTAAGATTGTGCTCTATGGGGAACTTACCACTGGCTACCGCAAGAGAGGAGCCCCGAAGAGGAGATACAAGGACTGCCTGAAACAATCCCTCAGCCTTGGCCATATTGATCATCACCATTGGTCTACCCTGGCCTCCAATCGGGAGGCCTGGAGACACACCATCTATAACGCTGCTGCTGCTTTTGAGAACACACGCAGGATCACTCTCAAGGAGAAAAGACAATACAGAAAGAATCGCGTCTCGTCTGATATCACCTGGGGAGTCTTTCTGCTGTGCCTTCTGCAACCGGACTTGTCTATCTCGCATTGGCCTTTTTAGCCATCAGCGCGCTTGTAGCAAGCGTGGGTAGAGCCCTTCTCTAATCTTCCTTCACGAAGCCTAGCCATGAATGTATTAAGCAGTATCTCAGCTTTTCACCAACGCATGTTGAAAACAAAGTCTGTTGACCAATTTCTGATGTACTTAATGAAAATGTTTTCAATTATTTTACTGTAAATTTTATCAGGCTACTTATATTTAAGGGGGAAAAATAAAGATATTAAAATATTTCTAAAAAATTCCAGAAAATAAAAAGTTATATATATTCAAGAAATTCATTTTGTGGAACAAACTGAGAGACTAGAAGAGATAATATGGGCTAAAAGAGGTTAATGCATCATTTTATACTTTGTGGGTGAGTTTCCTCATCCCAAAACATATCATGCATCATACGACTGTTCCTACAGCATTTTCATATAGGAAAAACACTCATTTTAGGGAAGCACAAAAGAGGGGGTCAAGAAAAGGAATTAAATATAACAGTAAGAACTTCTTAAAATAATTCAAATATGAATTTAATTACAATTCTGAAGAAAATATTGTGACCTCCCCACTAAAAAAAAAAAAAAAAAAAAAAAAAGGCTAACTTACAAACAGACAAAACCTGGAGATTAATTTGTATTTATCCATTCATCAAACTTAATCAGTTCAGAGAAAGGCATCAGAAGAAGCATGGCAGTCATTCTGAAACAAAGGACAACTATTCATGAGTCTATGTGTGTCTGTGTATGCTTAGAACAACTCAAATGTCTATTTGAAATAATTTAGGAGTCAGGTAACTTAAAATTGCTATTAAATGTGCTCAACTGCACATGCAATATTTGGTGTTGTGGTTCTTAATCTAACCTAGAGATCTCTGCTTTTAAAAATTAATCATTGAGCGTGCTGGTGGCTCTGATATAATTTTTTTTTTCTTTCTATTTAAGGAAGGAAATAGTAACCTTTCACATCCTTGAAGGCATCTTTCCAATATTCTCAAGGCTTAAATGCTGGCTGTAAGGGATGGGACACAATGTGAATATTAATGTCCTGGCTGAGCTGACAAATGTGCTCTGTCTGGGCCAGGGCCAGACGTAAGCATTCAAAGTATGGAACTAGTCCAGGAGGCTGAGATTTTCAGAGAATCTGGGGAAAAGTCTGCCAAAAGTGCGCAGCAGCTTCCTCATAAAGAGAGTGCTCTAGAAATCTGCAATGTATGAGTGAAAAAAAAAGTGAGTTGTGACGGGACTGGAATGAGTTGAAAGAGTTCAGGATAGTGAAGGAGAACAAGGTTTCCAGTGCATCAGTACGTGGACAGAGTGAGAATGACAGAGGAACTAAAGCATAAGAAGATACACTTTACCACAGCTGTTTGTATTAAAATGCTTGGAAATATCAACACATTTATCCACATTCTAGATTTCACCACTGCCACAAATATTATTAAAACAGTTCAATTAATCTATCTTCTCTCTTTATTTTCCTATACAACCAAGTCTGCTCCAGTGGTGCATTAACCTCAAGAGGAATTTGGTAGAGAAGACAGACATCCCATCATAGCTCTCACTGGGAATGGCAGAGCGAAGGCCAATGGGCTTATAAGGGGAGATGTGAAAAGCTCGCTTTCTCCTGTATCCATTTGGACATCCATGTGCATAAAAGCCCTTCTTAAACCATCTTTTATGCAAAATTCCCAAAAGGTAGGGAACTGTGGGATAATCTGGGGGCAGATATGGCCCATTGGACCCTCTAACGAGTATAAATTAGGAATGCTGTCCCCCAGCAGGAGACAGCGAGACAATTTAGGGCAGATTACTCTAAAGAAAAGGTGCTCTTGGAACAGACAAACAATTTAGAAACTTCATCTGAAAGTCACTCAAACATTTCAACAACAGAGATAACTTGTGCCTCTATCAAGCTTAGGTCTGAATTCCATCTGTGCATCCGTCTATAATCTCTTTCAGTGTTTCCAATCTTCATTGCTTACTTCCCTTGCTTATATTAATGCACAGGGAAATCCACTTGCTAGTTTTTACCACCAGGGTACATGTTTGTGAATGCCAGATAACAGAGGCATTCTGATTTAAACTTACAAGAAAGATGTGTGAACATTTAAGTCCACCATGTGAAGCTGCTACCCTCATTCCCAAAGAAAGGAAACACATGCTGATGTTAGGAAAATAAAAAAGCTAGTGTCTCAGTTTCATGAGACTGAAGTGTTTTGCTAAGGAGGATGAGTTATAAGGAAGACCAAGCTCCTCCCTCTAAGCAACTGTAAACCCAAAATTAAGAGGCTCCAATTGAGGAAGTATGGAGAAAGAAAAAAATAACAGCCTTTTATTAAAGGATATATGTGTATTGGCAGAAAAACAAAAGAACACAGAAACAACTAAACAATAATCCTGTACCCAAAAGTCCCCTTCAAAAAGGAAACAGTTCGGTACTTTCTTGTCTTTCGGTACAATTCTAATCATGATCGGGAGGCGCTGTTGGGTCACTGGAAGAGCGAATGGGAGAAGCCAAAAATGGAGATCTCCTCCCCCACCAAGAAGGGGAAGAGGAAAATGGGAAAAAGGGGTTCTTCCTGTGAACTCGCGCTGTCGGCATCTGACTCTGGCCGGGCCTCCCCCAAAGGCTCCTTCACAGAAAGGCCAAGCCTCTCCTATGAAACCTGAACAAGTGCGAGCTGGGGGCAGGACATGGCACGGGAGAATGGAGACGAACCAGGGCCAGAAGCACCCACATGACCCTGCCAAAAATAAAGTGAAATTAGAGCCTTTCCACACACACCCCCTCCCTGTGTCAGGGCAAAAGTGAAGTGTCCGCTGTTTCCCAAGAAGAAAAAAACCTCATCACCTCCCCCCCTCCCCCAGTCTTCTGACGGCTATCAGCCTGGAATGTGGATCTGCTAGCTAGTTCCTTTGTGTGTGTCAATCACCCTAGGCAAACACCCTCCCCCTCTCTCGTTCAACATCTTTCTTTTAAAGAGATGTAAAGGAAAGAAAAAAACCTCCCCTTTGGTTTTTTTAGAACACGTAAACCTATGACAGACAGGTAGAACTTCAGCTCTTCTCTGAAACCTTATAAACTTCCTCATATAAACATTTTTTTTCTTCCCAACTCAAAGCTCACCTGAGATTCACTAACTTTTTATTATGTTTTTGTTCCCTGTAGAAGTCTACATGCAATTTGTTGGCCAACTCTTTGTAGCTGTAAAGTGAGTGGTGTTCCTCTGACAAAATCACAAGGACTATAGCAAATGAATACCCTCCATTCTCAGAAATTCCCTTCCTTCTTATTTTTGCGATACAGATGCCTTAGAACTTCCCTACATGTTTTATTATAAAATCCACAATTACTTGCCACAAAGGAAGTGTTTTATAATAATTTTACAGGCAACTAATATTTTCTTTCACTGTTCCATGCTAAGAGGTCCCTTCACGTGTCACAGAAGGGGCAGGTTCTCTTTGCTGACACCAAATACAGAATCCTTCTGCTTTTAGCACATGTTAGGATATGCTGTGTTTAATTAGCTAGAGAGGGTAAGCAGCCAACTTCCTATCAGTCTGTCATCCAGCTCTGGGCTGACACACTCAAGATTTCTTTTGGGAGCTGCAGAAGAGGGGCACATATGTGGTTGCAGGTCTTTGGCACTTACCCAGGTGGAAAACATGTAGGGGCAGTAATGGAGCTGTTACCCAGAACTAGTGAAGACAGAGGCTTACAGTCATAAGGTAAATAGGAAACATTGGACTGTGAACCCTGGTACTCTGATATGTGAGGAGGGCAGCCAAGCTCCAAGGTGACTGCACTGGATTTTGTGTAGGAGTAATCTTAATAGACATGTATCCTGGGCCAAAACCCTGATATCATCCATGGTTGTATATTTGTTCCCTCACCTTTCTTCTAGGTTTCAGTTCAACAAAATGTATCAATAGGAAGTACAGATGTAACTTTTAAAGGCAGGTCATCATCTATTAAAAGTAGATTTTCAGGCCTGACTTTTCTGGGCAAACTACAACTTTTATGTATAGTCCAAATTTTATTTTGGTTTCCTCAATATACAGTTTCCAAGATGATCTTCCACTTACACATTACAGGATCTGTGTTCAGAATTTACCTTATCCCAATCCCCCTAAACATTGGCAAAAACATTAAAGAAAGCATATGACCAGTTAGAGAAGGATGCATCCTCTGGGATATAGAAGCATCTAGGGAGGCTGCTCATAAATTCTGCAATTGGAAGAAACGAAGGACCCTTGCAACAGCACAGTGCTAAGAAAAATAAAAGTACTTAGTAGTGAGGAGAAGAGAAAAAGTGCTAATAAAAACCAAACCAACCAACCAAACAAACAAAAAACAAACTAACAAAAATCCAAACCAAATAAAAAATGCAAACCAATTTTTCTTTTCTAATGAGCCCACTGATATTCTGACATAATTTTTGTGAAATAAGGTGAATTATTGGGAAAATACTTTGTTGTCTCCTTGATATTGGTATAACTGCCTTATGATTCACAAGTTATTCACAAGATCAGTTTATTTCTTAATGCTTTGTTAATACCCAGAAAGATAAGGAAGAAAAGAAGTATTATGCATTGTCATATATAATGTCACAGAAAAATCCTTAAGATGTCATCAACTACTCTGAAATTACAAGTATTAAAGGAAGAGATCTTATAATTTTTGAATTATTGGTGCATAGAGGTTTATAATTGCTATTCTGATTTGATGTCTGTCTAGTTAACCTGTGATTTTTTTTAATGAAAAGGTTAGCAGCTGCTGTCTTGGGTTAGCCAATAAATAATAATGACAACTTGTGGTGAAAATGTGACATGACATATAATAAAAAGCACCAGTTGGTGAACCAATGGGAAATATTAAAAATGAAAAAAGTAGGTCATTATTAGGTGGACAGGCTACAGGTAAGTTTAACAGAATACAAATACCATTTCCAAAAAGTAGCTTTGATTGTCACTAAAATGTATAAAAATGGTTTGAAAAGATAGTGATATTGATCCATGCTGATCTTTATCAAAATGATAGAGTAGTATTTCATTCAGAAGATCTTTTATTACAGTCCACTCAGTGCATTTAATGATGTGCAGTATCTTAGAGTTATAAGTGATTTCCATAGCAATACCAGAAATTTTTAATAGGACATGCTGGAAGAGATAACATCTACTGTGATATCCAGTCTAGTGTATCATTAAAAGTAAAACTTTCCCTTCAGCATTTAGCGATGACAAAGGTTCTAACCTTGTAAGCAGGGTTTCAGAATGATGAGTGGAATTGCTCTTTCACATGAAGTGTCTTTCCCCAGTGTATTGCTAGAAGGGAATTTATTTAAGTTTGAAACTTAATCGCGTGTTCTTTTGTTCATTTGGGAACATATTCTCAGACTAGACACAGTCTTCCATGTCATGCTGTTTCGTAAGCAAAGTTTTAAAATAATATCCCTATTGTAAGATTTTACAGGAACTTCTAAAGGATATTGTTGATACTTTTTTATATACATTCTGTTACTGACAAGGCAATTTAAAGGTCTAGACCAAATGTCAGATCCTAAACTGTATATTTTATAACTTATATCACTATATTTTGTCAGAAAATTGTCCAAATAGTAATCATGCTTTTTACTGAAGAAAACTAAGTTAAATACTTGCTATATGAGTTAGGAAAAAAACCTTGACAAGTACATCTCTTATCTTCAAAACAAGCAACTTAGCTGCCAAACTTGTAGATAACCTAATGTATGTGTATGCATTTTCACCTTTCAACTTCAGTCATTATTCATTACAGCAGGGAATCTGGCTCTTAGTCTTTTAAATGGAATAGCAGACCCACTGTGCTCTGGTACAATTTCATGTATATAATGTGAAAAAGGCACCTGTCTCCTATGACCTAGTTCTGAGTGCAATTCTAACCTCACCTGGGGCTGAGTTAAGATAGCATCTTGAACTTGATGTTCCTATTCCTAGGCAGTGCCCCAGTAACCAGCAATAAAGTGAGAAAAGGGTAGAGGGTATTTGCCATCCACCATTTGGCAATTAGGAAGCAAATAATGAACTCTTACAGGGCTCATTGTGGGACAGTAGTGAAAGGTGTGGATATCGATTAGTTAACACTATTTCATTCCATACCTCTTCTTATAAGTAATAATTACATACTGATTGAAATACTACTGTAGAATTAATTTCTGTATTAACTTTTGTGTATTGTCTGTTCTACGTATTTTTAAGGAAAAAATATATTTAACTTTGGAAGCTCCAAATTACTTCACCTTCTACTTAGTTTTTTGTTTGTATCTTACCATGGCAACACGGTTTACAGTGGATTTGCCATTCCATGGTCAAATGATTATAGAAAGGACCTGATGAACATTCCATATACAATGTTAAATTTAGGTTATTGTGCACATACAATTATGATAAAATCAAGTTATCAGCATACACAGATGATTGCATACATCTGTGATGAGTCTCTCATTCTCATTTATACAAAATCTCTGATTTTATTGTTTGTGGAATGCATGTCAACTGATATGTTGTATATGGTAAATTTTCTTTCCTCTAATGTATTGTTTTAAGCAATTAAATAACTGTTCATTGACCATACCTCCTTTTCAAGAAGAAATTTAAACTTTTTTACCTGTATTTCAATAATATGGATGTACAATTTTAGCAGAAGCATGAGATGCTTCATTATGAGACTAATTTAGGTAAAATTGAGTTAGCAAATACATAGTAGCAATTTTGTGGGGTTTTTTGTAATAACTGCATACAAGTGACAAATATTGGAAAATGCTCTTACATGTTCTTTTTGAAAGTAAAACACATTTTAGGTCCTAAACCAGTTTTTGCTGTAGTCACCACCTTTTCCTTGTTTTGAAATGGTGTTGGTATGTGGCATAGACTTGTATTTTGAATAACATTTTCTAATGATTTAGTATAATATTTGTTCTGCTAATATTAAAAAATTTCACACCAGGGCAGTGTGTAGTTATCTATCATCTTTCCTCATGTATTTTATTTTTGGGAAAAATGGTTCCTTTCCTCTTCTTGCTGGGGACAGCACACTGTTGCTCCAGTTTTAGAATTGAAGGAGTATTAATAGATTTTACACTTCCAACTTCTTTTTGTCTGTTTATAGAATAATTTTACATTCCTAGGATTGTTCCCATGACGTGAACGAGTTGAAGATGTGTGCTCAGCATCAGTATATCAGTATCACTGAGGTGGAGAAAATGTCAATAATTCTCATTATAAGACTCAAGGGAATATGAAATGTGTCAAGGTATACTAGGTATATGTATTAGAATATGGTTTGGAGTAAACATTTAAGGGATAAGAGAAAAAAACTACGAAAATGTAGGTAGATTATTTTAGGTACTTTAAAAATATTTTTATATATACGTGTATAGCTTGTAACAGTCATTGGAAATACTATATTCCATTAAAAAAAAATCTTATTATGAGATATGTACCAAGAGGTAAATGGATACTTTCACAGAGATAGTTCTAAAATAAAATCCCTCTTGTTAGCAAAATGAGTCAGTTTTATATGAGAATATCAGCCTCCCTCAGTTCATGATGATAATAGCCCTAAAAGGTGCTCTGCAACTGTTGAAGCAGTGATGGCAACAAGCCAATAATCTTCTATAATTCCATTTTCAAATTTGACATAATATACAATATTTAACATCAAAATAAATTAGAAAATGCATCTGGTACAAGATGAATGGGACATGATTTCACCATAACGTCATCAAGAAGCTAATCATGCTTAAGTACACATAATTCTAAGTACATGAGTAGACCCAGTTAAGTTACCTGGATTAGATACATCCATAGAATTAGAGTGATGCAAAAACAGTTTTTCTAAAATGGAACTAAAATTTAATGTTGATTCTTGTAAATTTAGACAAGCATTTTACCAAGGGAACACCATTTTGTAAAGGATGGAAACTGGTCTCTCCATTGTCTATACCAATATGATTTTATATCTCTTCACTGTATTTTAGAACAACAGCTACCTCTATTAGTTTGTCAAGGAAACATCACCTTTCAGTTTCTCCTTCAACTACCAAACCTTCTGGGTAATTAGAGTAAAGAGTAAACAATTTACTTTGTATACGTGTAATACGTATAAAGTGAAATGTGATATGAATTTAAAACAGGAAGACACATATCCTCACTATCCTATATAAGTCATGACCCCTTAAATACCTTATTCAGCTGAATTTCTTATCAAAATACCTGCAAAAGCTTACAAAGACTGCACACTCCTTAGACTGAGTAAAACTGCTTTAAAAAGTGTCTTGGGAAAAAGTATAGCAGAGCTGACAATATTAGCCAACTTTCTTTCAGGAATTTCTTCCAATTTAGCTTATAAAAATCATACCACATCCTGATGCACGCCAAATTATATTTTAAACCTCATTTTCTTCCTTTAGTCAAATGATCTGTTTCATGAAGACTGCAAGTCCATGATCACATATCATTCCTCTCATAGGTGTTATGAACCTTGTTCCAGATCTCAAAGAATTCTGGAACATTCCAAGTTTGCTAAGCACACCAGTCTTTAGCTGATCCATGCTAACAGTATAAGCCAGGCAATTGTGTTATCTCTACTTTCACAGTAGGAGAGAAATTAAATAACTTGTCGAAGGCCATGCAGCCAACCATTTCAAAGGCTTGATCAGCTTCAAAAGCAATTTTTCTGGTTTAATCGATCTTCCCAATTAATTTGGAAGCTGAAAAATTTCCATCTTCAATCAGAATGAGATGAAAACTGTTGAAATGGTATCTTCTAAGAAAAGCTAAAGGGAAGCATCCATATTGACAACTCAGTATCCGTGGTTGACAACTCATTTGCCAAATGCAAAGGGGAGATGTAGTTTGTAGCTCTCATCTCTTCAGCCAAATGCCCCTAAACTCTGGTTATTTAGGAGACATTTCTTTTCTTTCAACTTGAAAATTCAACTAGAGTCTGAGAAAAATTCAACTGACCTATTACAGTGAAAACCATATTTTTTTATGAAAAACTCAACTTCAAGAACTCATCAATGTCAGCGAAAAATTGCCAGTGTTAATGCCTTGCAATATTAATGACTCTTTCTTATAAGCAAAGCCTCATTGGGATTTGTTTATGCTGAGCAATGGCCAATACCAGTTTCTGACTGAAACAACTTCTTTCCTCTCCTATAGAGGTCTAGGGCTTACATACATGTGGATCTGCTGTGCTAGCAGAACAGCATGTGAGTTCTGGTACACAAATCTGGGTAACAAAACCATTAACAAAACAACTGTCTGTAAAATGTGGAAGGACTGTCAGCACTGAAACACGTGCTGCACTCAGACCTGCCAGCTCAAAATGATATGAGTGGTAAGCGGCGGCTTTTGGAGTTCAAACAACCTGTTTGAGAAGTGATCTATGGCCTTAGCACTTCTGGCAAAGATCTTGTGCATTTGAGGATGTCTAGAAGCCCAGGCTGTAGATTTTTGGAAATACTGGACAAATGGTAGGTTTGACACCAGAAAAGTTGGACCTGTTGCTGTTGGTTCTGCCAGGTTTGGCAGAACTGTATATGGTACATTTCCAGTGTAGACTGTACATTTCCAAAGTCTGAATATGTTCTAGCTTTTAAGAAGAATGGCTGTCATCTGCAGAACAGATGCCTAGGAATATTTGTGTAAGTAGGGGAGGGTTAGCAGTGCTCACATTTAGAGGAATTTGCCACAAAAGAGCCAGTGAGAAGAGCCTCTGAGTTGGAAAACTATGTTCAATTACTGGCATGAGGAGGCTTCAGCAACAGATTGGAGTCTGAGAGAGTGGAACAGATTGTTTGTAAAGAGTTCTAAAGTAACAAAGATTTGAAAGCAATATACTCTTTAACCTTAATATAATATAAATTATTCACTATAATTAAGTGTAAATTTTATTTGAAATTATAAGAAGGCAAGAAACTTTAGACACTATTTATTTACAAAAGGACCATTTTTAGAAACATTGAGTATATATGACCTTCATCTACTGCATACTGCTTCCTTTAATTTTGTAACAAAAATCTGTTAGGGTAACTCAAATGTAAATCACATTGCTGGTCAGCTTCAAATAGACTTCAAATTGAGAGTGCAGATCTGTTTCAACAGAAATGAGAGGTAGAACTTAATCAAAACCTCATCAAAGATCTGCAGAACCTGGTACAATTTACCACTAAACTGTTGTAATATTATGGCAAGTTCTTTTCAAGATGCTTTTACAAAACTCAAAATTGTGTTTTCAGTAGAATTGAATTGATTTTTACATGCATAAATGCTGTATTATTCTTAGGATCCACCAAATCTTGAAAAAAATCATCCAGTCAGTATGTTGCAGGCAATTGCCCAATATAGGTCAAGGTGCTGGCACAATATGGAAGTCCAAAGCTCTATTTGGTAACTACTACCTTGAGAAGAATTTATGACCTATTGTCCAGTTGTTCATGGCAGAGGAAATTGCAGATTATGTTGCTCATATTTGAACAAAATACTCAGATTACACTTAACATTCTTGGGTGTTGATAGATCAATTATAGTGTAAAGCAGGTACTTATAGTTTTCATTCTAGATAGAAGATAATACCAAAGACCTTTCAACCAACAAAGAGTATGACAGTAACAAATACTGAAAGCAGATAAAAATACTTGCTTTAACTTCGGATGTCAAGTAGTGTTAAAATTTCAGTGATGTGTTTTGTCAACATACTTCTACCTGCAGTCCTGGGATGCTTAGAAAAGAATTATCACAATCTGTGGCGTTACAGAAGCATGAAGCTGTTATCTGTTGTTTTCACCAAAACTTCAAATGAAATGGTGGCAGCAGAATCCATTTAATCAAATGTATCACTGAGTTTGTATTTTTGGTAGCAGCAGATGGGTGGCAGTCTGGAAGACTTACCTAGAAAAGAATCAGGGTAGTTCTGAATATTTTCTTAGCATTTAAGCATATGCTGGAAGTGAGTGAGTTACCACACTTAACCAAGTTACTGCTCATTAGTAGAAACTGTGGTAACTGATCATGTGCACATTTAGTCTATCCAATTGCAAGGTATCAAACACATTAGATTTTGGAGTTCATATTATGAGTAATTTTTAAAGATGCTAAAGTTGATTTGAGGGAATGGTTTTCATGCTGTAAGTGGAATGGACTAAGAGCAGTCTGGTTATCTGATTTATAATACATTAAATAATAACTAATAATAGATATAATGCATTCTTTAGAGACCAAAATTCTCTCCTTTGCCACTAAATTATTGCCTGGATGCTCAAGTTACTTAGTTTTATCTGTCTTTTTTTTTTTTTCCTAAAAATTAGAGTATAAGAAGGGTTTTCTAAAGCTTTCAGTATTGTCTTAAAAATATTTCTTTTTAAGTAGGTAATTCCATTTCTGAAAGGCTTCTTTTTTTAGACATCTCAGTGTAACACTAGACAAGTGCAAAATAATTACAGTTTGAAAACTGAGACAGGAACAACTATGCTAATTTTTTAGTAAGCTAATTTGTCAATCTGTATAGATTTATTAACATTTAACATTAAAATTGTAAGAATGTTGAGAGTTTTTATTAAAAAATTTGTGCCGGCATAAATTCTGATTTTTTTTTTTGTTCAAAAAATATCGGTTCCCATCTGTTTCCAAGGACCCCCTCTGACTTCCATACCTCCATGTGTGCTTTGTGCAGTGAATACCAAAGCCAGAAATCTGACAAAAATCTGCTTTCTTTGTAGCATATTCTGGCTGCAAAGCAATGTGTAGGACAAAACTCTGACACCACCACCAGCAGTGGTGCCTTACACCAGATTTTCTTAAAGCCTCAGAGGAGTCTCAGCAACATAGTGAAAATTCAGAAATGAGCCCTACCATTGCAAATTCAGTCTCATGTCTGTCTTCTTCTTTTCCAACTTCCTCTCTTCCCCCTTTACTCTTCTTTCCTTTCTGTCCCTCTCCTTCCTCCTCTCCCTTCCCTCCCAAGTGCACCCCAAAGATGCCTCTGCTGATGCCATCAATCACAGTGACCATCAATATGGTGTTATGCAATCCTTTTCAATTGCCACTTATACTCTAAAGCCAAAACTACCCTGTGGTGCAGCTATTAGTGACAGGCTTTTGTGTTTTTCCTTTGTACAGCTGGGGACTCTGGTACCATCCTGTTGTATTTTGGAGGCCTCTATTACAAACGTCTGAGATCTGTGGGTTTGTGGGCTTCTACTTTGGCAGTGCCAAAACAGCAGCATGGTTAATCAGGTTATGTTAAATAGTCAGACATTAAGGGCAGGTGGTGTTCAAGGGCTCAGGAAGCTTTATTTCCACGTGGAGTCTTTAAATTTTGTAGCCTGTCTGCAAGGTTTTTGGAAACTTTTGTGAAGGGTTTTTTAAAAAATAAAAATTCTTGAAAATTTAGTCTTTAGATTTGAAAATTGAAACCTTCTAGAGGAGATATAATAATAAGGGGGGAAAATTGTAGTCTATAATATAGCAGCATAAACTGTATTCTTAAATTTGAAAACATTCTATTTGTAATATAATTTACATTTCTCTGTCAAATGCTTATTTTTTATTGTGTCAGTAGTCCCACACCTCCATTAGTCAAACTAATAACTTTAAGACTTGTTATGAGCAGGCAAACTTGGATAACCTTGTGACTATAATCACTCTTTTTTACATGTAAAAATTATCAAACTTGTTTTCTGTGACATTGTCTCTTCTTGCATTCATACCTGAAGATGTGGTAATACCTCTGTTGTTTGTCAGGAATTATTCTACTAAAAATTTCAGCAAGTTAGGATCTTGTGATGGAGACATAACTTTTGTAGTAATGTGCTGATTTTGGAGGACATTTCAGAAAGAAAAAAATTATCAGGACTCTTCTAAATATTTGATTAAAGAGGCCCTTTCTTACAGATGGCTGTATGAGTCCTTCATCTGAAACTGGACCTTGCATTTGTTAAAAAAAAATAAATTAAACTGTCAAGTACAAACTAAGATCAAGATTTCCATGAAGTACTGCACCATTTCTCTGGAAGGTTTCCAAGAGAAGATGAATGTTGGTCCATGGCTGAGAAAAATATGCAGGAGGAAAAACCCCAAGGGAAATAGAGAGAACCTATGGAGGAATTACTGGATTCACTAAAGCTAAAATGGAGTAAGGTTTCTGGCATGTCAAACTAGGAAACCATTGGATCAAATCATTAAAATAAAAACTACTTGAAAGTCAGCAAGTGCTTCATTCTCCAGGGTTATGTTAATTTAAAAAAAAAAAATTATACATAACAACAAAAGACAGCGTCAAAATCAATAAAGTTCTTGTGGAAAATACTTAACAGCCACAGAGAAATGAAAATAAAAGGTCAAATGTACATATATTTCTGCACAAATATCAGAATTCAGAAATAACAGAATTAACTGAAAAGCCTGGTTTTGGATAAAGCTGATGCTCTTTTGGGCATGTAAAGAATTTGATGAAAAATAAATTATCATTTCTGAAATCACTTAAATATTGTGGAGGAATACTGAAGTAAACCACGGGATGTGGTTCCAAAAGATGAAGAAATGAAGAAAACATCGAGTGAAGAATACTTGAGGAATATCAACAAGTGTTTATATGAATCTAAAGATCCAGGGATAGCTTAGAGGAGTATAAGCAGCAGTAATACAAGAATGTATACAGTTACTAATCACCCTATTAGGAGTATTGTGGGCAGAATTCCAAAAAATAGAATCTTTGTTGGTAACAAGAGATTTTGATAATTGCCACCTAAATTGACTACATTTTAAAAGAAAGTTTCTCAGAGAAATAAGCCAAAAGGAAAACAGCTAAGCAGTATTTAGAAAGACATTATTTCTCTCTAGAAGTGGGTGGATGATATCTAATTTTAAAACCACAGTAGAAGTGGAAAGAGTCCACTTCAGAAAGGAAAATTAGGCAGTTGGTTGAAATACCTGTTCAAGACGCTGGAAGAGCTGCAGCAGCACATTCATTCAAAGATGTGACAGTGAATTTTCAGAATTCCCTACACAAACAGAAGAAGGGAAAGGATGTAGAGAAAAAGCTGGTATCTTTAACAGAAGAGGAAAGACAGACATAGGAAACATAAAATCTTATCATAAGAAATGTACCAACTGAAAGAAACATAAAAAGCATACCAGGAAGTTAAATCTTTAACATGGCAATTCTTTAGCAAGAAAAGGAAAGGAAAAAGTGCTAACAGTGTTAAAGAAAAAAAAAAAAAACAAACCAAACCAAACCAACCAAACAAAAAAAAAAAAACCAAAACAAAACCAACCAAATGCTATGAAAAAAACTTCTTTTTTAAATATATTAACCATTTCAGAGTTGATATGGTTAAAAAATGTTCAAGAAATTAAAAGAGTACTCTTGGGAAGTTGTTACTAATTTGCTTTTAGGGAAGTTACCATTTTTTAGTGGCGTTGAATCTGACAAATTGTTTTAAATTTATACATTGATGGCAAAACTTTAAGAGTAGTAACTACTTACCATTCTGGACAGTATATGCACAAAGCTAATAAAATTTTCTTTGACCTATTAACTTTTGTGTGGTTTCTACTGCTTTCAAATCAGCCTCAGGACCTGAAGAACAGACAACTGTATATGCAGTGTGACCTTTTTTTTTTATGTTGTGGGGAAAGAGAGACTATTCAAGAGCAATAGACAGGAAAATCTGATTTCTCTACTGGATAAATTGAAAGAAAACGCAATGAAAAACAGAGCTATAAGACATATGGACAAATATGATACAATGGTTGTACAATCAGCAATGCTTTTGCAAGAATGAAGTTACATCTGTGCAATTTTATTAGGTCTCCCTGAACTCACATGTGGAGAAAGGAACAAAGGTGACCTGGTTGTTTTCAGGAATTAGGATATTCCAAAATGGTTTTGACATGATGCCTCCCTAAAACTCTTGGCTAAACTAAATTAAGATCAAATGAAGAATTAATAACCAATTAAAAGACAGGGGGAAAAGTTGAGTAACACGTGGTGGGCTCAAGTAACCTGAAAGTATCAGTGATGGATCATTTCATATTTCTTTATTGTTCCATATCTTCCTTAGTAATTTGAAAGTGGATATGAATAGTGAAATGATATAATTCGATAAAGATAACAATTATTCTAGATAGTAAAAAACCAAACCTGGTTAGTAAGTCTTGCAGAAAGATCTCTATTCCTAAGTGATGAAACTAATCTGCTGTTTATATGCAGGAATAGCTGAATCAACATAAGTAAATTGATGAACTCGTAACTGAATATTGTCCGATATGCAGAGCAGACCCACTTCTAAGGGAAGTCGGCTGCCTCCCTGGGGTGTGGGTTGAGGATGGGAAGAGAAAGCATCCTGCCTTGGTAAGGCCCTGAGATTATTATCCATTATGGATTTTTTGTAGGTAGGGAGAAATTTGTGGGGTTTGATCATGGCTCAGTTTCCATGACACCAGGCCTGCTGTCAACTGGTGGGGTACACCTGTCTCGAAGATGGAAGAAAAATCTTTACACAGGGTTCGTTGAAAGAGCTTTAAGGGAGGGGAAAGGAATAAAACCAGGCTCACTAGAGATAAACATGCCAGTGTTTATGGGCTGTTTGCTAGCAAGATGCTTTGGTCTGCTGTGATCTTAAAGGACTTTTCTCACCTAAATGATTCTATGGTAATATTAAAAGGTAATGGCGCAGCGCTGTCACCGCCGAGGCCCGGGTTCGATTATAATATTAATCTTATAATATTAATATTATAATATTAATATTATAATATTAATCTTATGACTTAAAATATCTTCATGGATAGTTTAATGAAAAAATGCCAAAATTCAGTAATGTCAGAAAGGAAAAAGAATATTAGGAATTATTAGGAAAGAAATAAAGTAAATAGAAAACATTACATAAGGTGCATCCATTTCTTTAACATGGAGTGCAGTGAAAGTGTGATCTTGAAATCATGGAATCATAAAATGATGTGAGTTGAACGGGACCCTAAAGATCATCTAGTTCCAATCCCCCTGCTGTGGGCAGTGATCTCTTACACTAGACCAGGTTACCCAGAGCTCTATCCAAACCGACCTTGAACACTTCCAGGGATAGGGCATCCACAATTTCTCTGGGTAACCTGTTCCAGTGGCTCACCACCCTCACAGAAAAGAAAGACACAGAATCTCAGAGATTTTCCAGGACATCTTATCCTCAGAGACTCAACCCTGCTTAACTTATGTGAGCTGGCAAGAATGCATTCTGATCTGTCATGTGTGTGTAAATGGTTTATGGAAATGGTGAACTTGAATTTATTTTAAATTTGGAGCTCAAATGGACTCTGGAGTGGAGCTATTCTTTGTCAGGTTTCAGCCCACAGAAAGATTATAAAGCTAAGCTCTGAATTAGTAAAAATAGAATTTGCAAATGAAGTGCTGACACGAGTCTCAAGCATAATAGGATGAGCACTATCATATATGAAAGAATCTCTCTCTCTTTCACAGTAGCATGCCATGCAATGCGCAAATCACTTAGTTTAATGAACAGCTTCATTTAAAAAAAGAATTCATGTGGTTAAACACTCACAGACAGTTATTAATGTTTTAATTTTATGGACTGAGCTAGGATGCATAAAATTAAATCCAACAGAACTCTAAAAATA
This sequence comes from Myiozetetes cayanensis, assembly GCF_022539395.1. Taxonomy (NCBI): domain Eukaryota; kingdom Metazoa; phylum Chordata; class Aves; order Passeriformes; family Tyrannidae; genus Myiozetetes; species Myiozetetes cayanensis. The sequence continues at coordinate 20,515,094 of NW_026087411.1, forward strand.
TTTAGAAAGAAGCCAACTAAATGTAAGTGATCATGGATTTGAGGCTACTGGTGGGTTAGGGTTTCAAAATTAAGGAAGCCAAAAGCAATACATCTTGCAGTTAATAAATAATAAAAATGTTCATATAAAAATGCATCTGGATACTCATGTAATGTGTCAAAATAACCTTGGTTTAGCTACATAAATCTGCTATAAAGAATTTCAAGATGAGTGAATGGTGGCATATAGATAAAAGGTATAGATATATACCTTTTATATATCTAGTGTACATGTATATACAAGAGATATATATATATATATACTAGATATACATAGGTAGAAGGATTATAGTTGTATAGTACCTATACATATTACTACTTTAGAAGAATGAATTTCATTTCAGACAGCTTTAAAGGAGAAGAATCTCAAATGAGAAGCTTTGTATAAAATAGACATACACAACAACATCGTGGGTCTAAACTCATTATAGAGCTACTTATTACCAAATCTAAATAAACTATATAAATCTAAATAAATGGGGAAACCTCCCATGCTATTTGCCTGGAGACATTGAATGCTATCTGTCCTACCAGACTACAGTACGTCCTGTGTGTCCATACATGATTGCATCAGGGTTGCATCCAGGTACGTGTGATAAACTATACCCTTCTCACCAGGAAGATGGTAACGTGCTGTATACATCTCTGATCTGAAGCAAAAACAAGCTCTAATTTATACACAGCCCCTGATCAGGTTCTTACTCAGCTCTGGTCCAGATGCAGGCATTTATAAGTTCCAGCCTCTGCTTTGGCTCTAACAGAATGCTGGGGTACAGCTTGGACTGGCACAAATCTACCACAGCTCCATCCCTTCCTGGGCCTGCAATGATACTATTGCCCCAGCTAAGAATGACACTTCAGGCATTCTTTGTCCCCTCTTTTGGATCCATCTCAGATATATATATAGTACATATAAAGAAAATACTTATCCATATTTTAATGTCCCTTTAAAAAAAAAAAAAAGAGTGTATGTGATGGCCAGTGGAGGCAGAAATCTTGCTAGAAGTTGGGGTTAGTCACTTACTGTCTTGCAAAAATTATGTCCACATCCTATTAATGACAATTTCATGAAAATAAGAGAAGAAACTAATGTCATGAACAGAGAAGAGGTGGAATAACAGTCTTTTTGGGAAACTTAGGTATTTTGCAGGTGGTACCTTCAAAGTTTAAGTAAAACAGATAACCTGAGAAAGGGGCACACTGTTGTGTCACTGTCTACTGGATACTTTGTTTTTCTCTCAACACCTAGAATCTAAAATGCCTGCAGAAGCCTACTATGATAAAACACATAGGAAATTTGCTTTGAAAATCTTGTACTGGTGATGATGTAATAGGGGAGGAGTCTTTTTGGGTGCATCAAGTAAGCCACAGAATATGGAAAAAAAAAGTTCTTGCTTCCTATTTTGAATTCAATAAAGGATAGAATCAAATTAATACAATCCAACACATATTTATCACTTTCTATTTTTATTTGTATTCTTATTTTTTTTAACCTTTTCCGAACTTGTTTCCCCCAAATTGTTTCTACTGATTTGACTGTCATTCATCAAGCCATTTCAATTTTGATACGAGCCAATGAGTACAACTGATAACATCTCTATGATATTTCTAATTTTTTAGAATCTAAACAGGCAATGCTAGAGACAAATCCTTGGCAAAATATCTTCATACCAGGGATATGAAAATGGAGGATAAAAAAAAAGAAAGGAAAAAAAAGAACATTCTAACTTTCTAGTTTATTACAGGATTTTCATGCTTGGGAAGGAAAAATGAACATGATGGAGAAACAGAGACAGTTGTCAGGGGTTTAAGGATAACAACTGTTCTTTTGTAATGGGCTGGTAGTTAGATGTGAGGAACAGATGTGAGGCTGACAGGAAGAAAGAGTGAGTTGGTAGATAAGAAGATTTTGGAGGTTTTGGTCAAAACTTTTAGGAAAAAAAACTTTTTGGCCTCCACTGTCCTTAAGATGGAACAGGAAAAGTCCCTGAATGAGTCTGGGACAGAGGAGAATAAAGTTGTCAGCAAAAATACAGACACACCAGTCAGTGCAGAATTGCGAAAGCAAAGACAGTTGAAGAGAATAGAGCAGACAGAGCAAGTAAAAAGTAAAAAAAGTTTTCTTCCTTCTTGCTCATTAGACCTAGTAATGGAATCTCATTTTCAAGGAAGAATTTTTTCAGACAGTTGGAACAGATTTTTCAGGTACATTAAATGTAGGGAAAGCAGAAAAACTGTGTATTGCTAAGGGGAGTCTAAAACAAGTTTATAAGCATAGTTCTTTTATGGTCTATAAAATCTATGTTCTTCAACCCTCTATAGTCAGAGAGTTGGAGCCAAAGAAAGGATAAAATATAGAGGAAAGACAAATTTACAGAAGATATTAATAATAAAGGAAAACTTCCACAAGTTTGAAAAGAATAATAGTCACCAACTAGATTACAATATTTTCTGATTTATTTTACTGTAAGAATTAAAGTCATATTATAATGAAGGTGAACCCTCTAATCTAGGGAAGAGAGAAATAGTGATCTAATGATCAAATCACGACCTTTGGTTTGCTGTGACAATGGATCTCTGTCTGTGACTGCTTGGAATCTAATGGCAAGTTCAAAACCTGAACTGTAGCACTGATGTTCTGGTTTTGGTCAATATTTACTAAGTCATTAGAGCTCTGATGATCTGCATTTGTAATATTACAATTTTAAAATTACCTAACCATCTCTGAAATTATTTTAAATTAAAGTTGAGAGTTGGAACCCTATGTTTTATTTAATTTAAGCCCAAATCACTACTATAATGAAATGTCAACACTTTGGCAAATTTTGTTTTTTAATTCTGCTATTTCTCTTCCTAACATGAAGATATAGTGAAATGTCTCTGCTTTCAGAAGTAGATCAATCTACTAGTTTCATTTAATAAAATGATAGACTTATCAGATAGGAACAAATTTCCTTCTGCTGTTGTTGACTAATGACAATTGAAATAGATTTACCCCCCTACCAGAATGAAGCCAAATAAATTGTAAACATGAAATAGCTGTTGGACTTTGTAAACTCCAGACAGATTCTGGATGTAAACTTGCTAACCAAAAGGCTTCAGTGATATTGCTACTTTAAAATATTGAGAAGTGTTCCTGGACTACATCTCTTTAGGGTGTTTAAGATGCACAATACAACAGAAGTTTAGAAAATCAAACACACTGTATAAATTAGTCAACAGAGATGAGAATTAAAACCCCTTGTGAATACCCAAAACCCTGCGCATATGTAGAAACAGATGATCAGTGTTGTATCTGTCTTACCTTTCAGTTGCAAGTGGTTTAATGTTCAGCTGAACTGTCTCTTGAGTAAATCTTTTTTATATTCCAGGTTTTAGTGTTCCCCTGATTTATTAGGATGGTACCTCGATGCATCTAAACTCTCTGGTTAGTTAATAAGAATAATGAGAAACTATTTGCTACTTCATACTTTTAGCTCTGTTGCTACATTAAAATGTTCCCCTTATAGGACCTTCAAATGCTCTTCAGTAATCTTTGCTGTTATTAATTCTAATTCATGCCTCTTTATTAGCTAGAAACTAAATTTTTTGAATAGTTCCTTCAACAATTTACATGTCTAGTGTATGCCATGGATAGTATAAAAAGAGTGGACTGCAGGAAAAATAAGAAGTACCTCAGTTTTTCACTTAAAATGGACTGATTTGGAAAAGTGAACAGCAGGGGATAAGTTAGTTCAAAGACAGATATGAAAAATAGCACAAGGTGGATTTTTCCTTAAAAAAATAGTTTTTTACAGTAAATTGCTCATTAGAAGGTATTAAACAAGCATTTTTCATATAAAATGTATTGCAAATAGACAAAATTGAGAAATATGCTGTCAAGCAAAAATATTCTTTTAAAAGAACAAAATTGTCAAATTCAACAGGCATCTTTGGAAATTCCCATTTTAGCAAATCTGGTATGTAAAGCTAAAAAACCTGTTTTACAGTGCAACACTTAATCTAATGTGTTTGATAGCTTCCCAGTTCCAAGTAATTTCAATCCAAATATGCATTCTTACAAAAGAAGATTAAATTTGACTACTTTTGCTCTATTTATCTGTTGAATTTTTAACAATGTTCATGGAGAGAAAGTTCTGAATAAGAAAAATACTGTTCTTCCCATGTAATTAAAAAATCTCAAACAAGTAAAGAGATATTATTTTTCTGTTTATGAACCCGTTATTTGCAGGCGGTCAGATACAACAAGTTAAGTATTTAACTATAAATCAAACTGGTACTTTATACTAGGAAATATTAAATTCTGAATAGAAGTGATGTTAGTTTCAAGGATAAAAATAATGAAAAATTCAGAATAGCTGTGAGGGGTAAAGCTTTTGTCTAATGAAATATGAATTTTTCAAGTCAGGAGAGTTATATAAGGTTATAGCTGTTGTAATAATGTTTTATTGTGCTGAATTTCATAGGACATTATTTGTTTTTTGACTAACAGACTTCTAAATACCAAACAATATTATTCAATAAAATCAAAATATTGGATCAGGAGTTAACTCTTTACTTCAACATTAAATGGTTGGTTCAATGTATTACAAAGTTAAACTGTGCAACACAGTAAAGCTTGAACACCATCTGTCCCTATATGGCCCAGGTGAGTATCTCAGAAATATAAGTCCTAAATTATTTGCTGAAGTTGTAGCTCTCCTATTTCATGAAATACATTCAGTGAAAAACACCTCAGTGACTGGGAAAAAATGGAGGAAGAAGGTGATTTTTTAATGTGTTTTATTTGTGGGAGTTTAGTAAGGTTTCTATTCATTCAAGAATGAAAACACCATTAATATCTTAATCTTCTTTGGTAAATATTTGACCTTGATCATGTGAACTTAAAAGAATGTTATTAACTTTATGTGCAAAAGTAGTCCAAGGAAACTGCTTGAACAGAACGGTAAACAAAGGATTTTGAGAAAATTGGGAGAAACAGAGTAGAGTTCCTTTCACTAACAGATGGCTTTGCAGCAGGTAACAGAAGAAGATAATGAGTAATCAAGTGCAATGACTAAGCTGTCTTGGACAGGTTGTGTTTTCTATTCCTTCTCATTTTATCTCTACTTCTCCCTGTTTGTCAGGATTAAACCAGTAACCTACATATTGATGAAGCCCTCATCCTTAAAACAATTCAAAGTGAAAAAAGAGATTGCAGCACATGTTATAATTGTGAAGGAGAAGATTAGTAACCTGGAAAGAAAGCATCAACACACCCTTTGAGAAAACCAAGTTTTTCTGGAGATGACATAGTTTGAGATCCCTGCCAGAAGCACTAGAAAGAAAAAGAAACAGATTGGTGATTTGATAACCAACTGCTAAGGAGAGGTAGGAGGCCTTCTATTTAGCTAGGAGTTTTACATTTTTATCATAGATTTGATGAATCATATAGTGAGATAACTGTTTTGGAAGGACAAAACACAGAGTTACTGGGAATATATTTAGTAAATAGTACTTGGTATGAAGAAGCAGGTATTAAGGGAAGGTATTTCAAGCATGTTATAGAAGCAAGAACTCTTTGAGAATTCTGTATTATAAATAGTGAAAAAAAGACTTCCTTTTAAAAACAAAATGGAAAGTGTTCTACATTCATGGAATGAAAATCAAAGTTTGTCCAAAGTATAACATCATTTTACAGAACTTTATAGAGGATATCTATTATGAATAAGTTATGGAAATACATGAAACTGCATACTCAAAAAAAAGACAAAACCACCTCTTCAGAAGGAGTTGCATAGGATAAAAATATGAACTGTATTTGCAGATGCCCTTATGGTTTCATAAACAAGAAACAGATGGCAGAAAATACATGAGTTGAACTATTGTATGTATACTGTGTGTTTGGGAGTACTGTACTTCTCAAAAAAAACAGTTGAATGAGCAGGTCAGCCTGTTCTCATGGGGAACACTGATCACAGGGACAGGCAAGAAACATCCTAGAGAACATTAAATAAACAAATCCTGTATAAATAGAAGATCACAAAACAGTGAAGAATGGCAGTTTTTAATTTACTTACCAATGTTAAATGTTAAAAAAAAAAAAAAAAAAAAAAAAAGAAATTCTCAGCAGTATGAAACATTTTATATGGGTTATATCAAAGATAATGATTGAGGTGATTCACATTACCAGAATAATGTAAACTGGTTTTCCTCTGTCTGGAATTTAAAATACTTGTTTGTGCCCATGTGAGAAAGAGAGCTTCTATATTAAAAAAACCAGTACCTGATTTAAGGCTCCTGAAAACTCAGAAGTACTAGATATTGAATGCCTACAAATTAATGTGTTAACTAGAACGGTTTAACAAGAACTGCAGGAAGGAATCTGTCCTATACTGGTCAAATTAAGTTAGAGAAAAAGATGAACTACCTTTTTAAAGTATCAGTTTGTCACCAAGAGATACTACTATTTGCACATGTATGCTGGAGAATGCCTGCAATAACTATTATAAGAGGACTGGGTTTCAAGAACTGCAATATTTCAAAGCTAAGAAAACCTTTGAGAGAAAAACAGAGAGACAGGGAAATACTACATGGGAATGTGAATGAATATTGAGAACACTTGGTGCATCACAACTCCACAGTCCAGGATAAATGCTTTAGATTAACTAGAGTAAGAATAGTTCATTCTTATATCATACTTAGCACTAGTAGATGCCAGATATCTTCATACAGAAGTGAAAGCTTTCCTCTGAAATACCAATTTCAGGTTCAAGATGTATTTGCTTCTCACTTATTTGTTCATTCTTTTCTGTGGCCTTGGGTAAGTCTGCCTATTTCTTCTCTATATAGCTCAATCCACTGAAGAGCACAGATGGTGAAATTAAGCTAACAAATAACTGTTTAAAAATACCATATAGTCAAAGAAAAGAGGAAATAAGAAAGTAACAGTCAGTAAAATCTAAAAGTTTGAAACTGTAGAAAGAAAAGAAGCTGGAGATGTCAGAAAAGCAATCCCTGTCTCTTAATGCAAAGAAAGAAAATAGTGGGTTGGGTGGGAATTTTTTTTTACTGTATTTGGAACATAGTAAATCCCACTGGGTCATAAACCAGGCATCAGATGGAGACAATGAACCACTGAATAATAATATAGAAAAGGCACAGGTATTCACTACTAAGAAAAACTTGTTTTCTGTTTGGGAAACTGTGAAATTATATAGGTGTGTCTGGTAAAGTGACTGACAGCAACAAAGCACTTTCTAGTCCATCAGTTATAGCAGACAGTGGATAGCATCTTCTAGGGATTCCACTTTTAAAATCACTAGGGTCAAAAAACTTGTGTTTTCAGGGATGACATTTCTTAAGCTGCAGTGGAACTCCTCTTTCTCCATTTGAGATAAAACACGAAGAAAATGACATCTTTTAAACTAAGTTTACATACTGAGTAAATCCTGAATACCACACACTTTCCCAAATAGAGTTCACTGAAAATAGATTTAAATTTTTTAGGTTTTAATATATCTGCTGAAATAGCTATATTTACTGAGGTAGTCCCACAGAGCTGATGTGCCTTTTTTTTTCAGGAAAAACAAGGAAGACAAACTCCCATAAACTGGTTAATCTGACAGGCTTTTAATAAAACATCAGAAATGAGCAAGTTGAAAAAAACCCAACCAGCCAACCAAAAAAACAAACAGACAAACAAACAAACAAAATAAACCCCCAATAAAACACTGAAGAATGTGAAAAATATTCTATACACTTTATGCGAAATCTGTTCTGTGCTACAGTTATTTTCTGTATTTGAGAGTGTTAGTGTGATGGATAAAGAAAACGATTTATATATAATATAGTTGTCTTCAACACTGTGATAGAAAAATACAACTATTCATATATATAAAACCCACATGAAATGAATTAAGAGGTAGCTAGTTGACAGATCTCAAAAGTAGTTTCAATGGTGATGTTTTCTAGCAGATACTTATAGAGATAAATAATAGGTCTAACATTATTTGGTATTCCTTCAGTAGTTCAAAGTAAATATAAAATCACTTAAAAGTCAGTTATAAAGCTTGGTGGATGGCTAAACTATCAAAGTTTGTGAACCATTTAGAGAGGTAAACTCAGCCTACGGAAAGAAAAAAAGTTATTTTAATCCAAAATTATGTACATAGTAACAAATTACCCAGATAGTGCCCACATGAAAGGGTAGGAACAGAAAGAAGAGGATACTTTGTAGAGCCAATACTGAAACGATTGTGATTAGAGCTGAAAAAATAATTCAGCATAATCGCTTTGTGTGACATTGTAGGAAATGAGGCTGTAATGGGATTTATGGTTGTAGAACCAAAGAATCTCTTGAAAAACAAAAGTAAGGTCTCTCTTTTCTACCCTTTTATAATAATAATGGCCAGTCTTCGCGAGCGAAGATCCGGGGAAGGTCTTTACACCTTCCAGCCTGCGCATTGGATTTTTTAGGTGAGACACAGTGTGCGCGGAACTGAGCCCACCCTTTAATCCTAAGGTTCATCTGCCGGGGCCAAGCAAGTGGCAAGACAGTGGCAGTGAGGTCCTTAGGACGTAGGTGAGTTGCCTTTAAGGGCTAACGAGCCCCACCTGCCCGGGAGTGGCCCTGACCGGGAATCGAACCCGGGTCTCCGCAGTGATAGCGCGGCGCCTTTACCACTAGACCGCCAGGGGCTCCACTCTTTTATAGGGCAGTGATTTTAACAATATTGGAATAATGTGAACTGTTTTTGGGACCATCTTCCCATAACTATGGAAAAAATCTAAATTTCAAAAATATGAGACCTCTAATTAAATTTGAGTGCTCTGAGGAATGCACACACTCCTAAATAAATACATTACAAATGTGATTACAGTGTGTTAACATTTTTGTAGGAAGAAAATGCAGGACATGCTACAGCAAAAAAAAAAAAAAAAAAAAAGGTTAAAAAATTAATAATTTGAAAGTCAATCTAGATAAACTGGAAAAACTAAATACAATGAGTATTTATAACAAACTAAAGATGGAATTAGTACTTTCCTCACTTCTTGGTACCTCGACTTCATGAAACTCTGATTCTTTTCTTTTTCTTCCTCTTTCAGGAATAGAAGTGGCTTGGTTTGGGGCTTTGGTTTTTGGTTTTTTTTTTTTTTTTTCTCCTGTTTTATTATGTGCTGCAGTGTATTGTCTGATTGCATCAATCACGTTGTGTCTCCTGAAGTAAATAATATATTGTCAAGATATGTATTATTTAATCCTGAATAGGGCTTTCATATGTGAATACACAGGTATAAATTTACAATTTGTTGTGGCGCTGAAACCTGCATTTGCCAGAAGTTATAAAGAAAGAGATGAGTGAATTCATTTTGTCTAATGTTGAACTGACTTGGATAGTGACTGAAAAGTTCAAGGTGAACTCTATCATCTGTTGAAAAGATATTATGAAATGTTTGCAAATGCAATGTATTTTCTGTTGTCTAAATATCCACCAATGCTATCAAACAAAAAAGCAAGCACTAAAGTATATTTTAGGATCGACAGTTGTCTACAGTTCATCTAGCAATAATGAGGGACAGGGTTGCAGGTTGTGTTATTCCTTTGATTTTTAAAATGGGTAATTCTTGTACATTTAAGGCTTAATCCATATCCACTAAATCATTTCATCAAAGTCATCTAAGTAGTAATATCTGGGGCCTCAAAGTTATATATATTTACATTATCATATAGATCTTATTAAGTTATTCTCTGATAAGTTTGAGATTCTCTAATAAGTTTTGCATTTAATGACTTATATGTGTGACTTACAGTTTCATTTACCCACAGGAGCTGGGCCTCACATAGTGGTTCAGAGTGGTACTTGAAGATTTGCTGAGTTTTACCTTGGCTGAAAATCTGAATTGCACAACTTTATGTGGTAAAAATTCTGGTGCTGAGGAGCATTTTATAAATTTCATGGGTACAATTCACTCTGATTTTGAGTAAAAGCTGTATTCTGATTGCGGAGGTGATAAATTTGCACATACAACTTTTTATTTCCACTGTATTATCCATTACAATTAACAATAAATAAAAGAGAACTAAGAAGTTTTCTTATGAGCTTGATCAGACACTTCAATACCTTAAGTGTATGTACTGATGTATCTACTGCAGTACTCAACTATCCATGACTGAGAAGCTGTACATGTATGAAGTCTGTATTAGCTGCAACATTTCTCATACTGATGTTCAAACTCATGTCTTTGCCTTGGTCCTTTGAGTCCTGCAGTACTGATGAAATAAGAACTTTCAAAGTTTCCTTTGACAGTTTTTCTTCTTTCAGTCATCCCAGAATTGAGCTGGAAAGTGACCCCTGCTCATTGACACAGACAGCTTGTGATGAGTCTGTGATAAGTGAGAGGGCTTAAATGTAGTAATTTATGTCACATGCACCCTCACTACTAACAGGATCAATGGTACTGCAGTGACAACAGAACTAAAAGTGTTTTTTAATAGATTATTCTGTTTTCTCTATTTTTATTTAAATGTCAATACTTTAAAGTTCACTTAAGAGATCAAATGACAAATATTTTGTATTATTCCATTTAACAATCTTGTATGATCTCCTTTTGATTTTTGCAGGTATATGTATTACTTACAGTTATTTGAGCAATATTTTTGTAGAATATGTTCAGCCTATTAGTTACCTGAAAACCATTTGCTGAGTCTGTTGTGCTTGTGGTTTTGATCACTGAATCAGTGCTAGTATTGTTTTTGCAAGGAGGTGACAGGTAAGAGGACTGCGAATGAATTCTGGATAATTCAAGTAAAAATTCTAGTTGTTGCTATTAATGTTCAGTAACTATCAAATTATTTACAATTTGTGAATCTGATTCCTTAGTACATAACTATTATTAGCAAATTTTGGTGCTTTAAGTTAGAAAAGTAATATCTTTATTTAAACATACTACTAACTTGAACCAAAAAACTAGACCATCTGATACCAAAATTATTAACTTAAATAACATATGTAATACTTAGGTATAAACATTAAAAAGTGAAGAAAGATACTGACTTGTGACTAAGGACACTGCATTGCATATTCATATGATTTGCTTTGTTTCCTCTAATAGATATAAGATATTTTTCTAGATTTGCTATAGGTGGACTGTATAAGTCTGGAAGGATACAAGTTATTTTCCTCATGTACAAGACTTTCAAAGACAAATTGGTATATCAGAATTTGCTTTCAGAATTTTAACTTTTAAGTTTTACTAGAGTTATAACTTTGCATTTGTTGAGCTCAACAGCAAAACTTTCAGAGTTTTCCTCAAGTATCAGTGGGAACTACGTTAAATGGTTTTATAGTTACACATAGGTTTGAATGAAAGAAAATAGAAAAAGGAAAGTAAGAAATAAAAAAAATTATTTTTATGTGTTTGATAATTCATTTACCTTTGAGAATACCTCTTTTCAAAATTTTAAATTCAATTATATATTAAAATGTTTAATTACATAAAAAATAAATTCGAGGTGATGTAAACCTGAAATTACAGGTTATCAGTCTGGTACTTAAGCACTATAGTTCCATAAAAAGCATGTACTTGTGGGAACAAGCTGAGTCAACCTGCACCTGCATTTAGTTAATTAGAACCAAAAAGGAGGATTGACCTTGAAGGGTGTTTTGACAAGAGAATGCTGTGTTCCTCAAAGTGAAAAAACACTTAATGGTCTGCATGACAGCATGTGTAGTTTGTCTCATGGCTGAAAACAGCCACTACATGATGTGAGTGTGAATGTGCCAGATCAAAACACCAGTTTAGCAAGATCCTGGTAATTCTGGTTAACTAAAAGACAACACCAGGTGCTGTTTATGGAAGAATATAAATAAAAGGAAAATGCAGAAAAAGACCTGTGGAGAAATTCTGAAATCGAATTTTGTGAGTGTGTGCAGCCTCATTTCTTCATTACTCATGTACTTAAGGAAAAAAAAAAAAAAAGAAAGCAAAACTTCCTACTGAAGAACCATAGAAACATATTGAAAAATATCTACCCAAAGTAGAATTTTAAACATTACTACATCTTTTTGAATCTAATATTATTCAACTTCAGTCTACACATATGAAAAATATTAAACTTTTGACATTTTTGCTATTACTGAAACGTTTTAATTTTGTTCTTCTTTTCAAGTTTCAATATAGACAAAGTCAATACTTCTAATAAAAAAATAGTTAGCAATAAATTTCTCTAACTTCAGAGCTATTTTATGTCCTTTTGAGTCCCGTAGTGTTTGTATACTGCTCATTTTTGTGATTACCATCGAATCATAAAATGGCCTGGGACCTAAAGTTCATCTAGTTCCAATCCCCCTGACATGGGCAGGGACACCTTCAGCTAGATCAGGTTGCTCAGAGCTCATCCAATCTGGCCTTGAATGCTTCCAGGGAATGGGCCATCCACAACTGCTATAGGCAATCTGTTTCAGTGCCTCACCACCCTCACAGTAAAGAATTTTTTCCTAATACCTAATCTAAACCTACTCTTTCAGTTTGAAACCATTACCCATTGTCCTATCACTACATGCTCTTGTAAATAGTCCCTCTCCATCTTTCCCGTAAGCTCTCTTCAGGTACTGGAAGGCAACAACTAGGCCTTCCTCTTTTTCAGGCTGAAAAATCCCAATTCTCTCAGCTTTTCCTCACAAGAGAGGTGCTCCATCCCTCCAATCATCTTGGTGACCCTCTCTGGACTGGCTCAAACAAGCTGGTGTCCTTCCTGTGCTGGGGACCGCAGAGCTGGATGCAGCACTCCAGGTGGGGTCTCACCAGAGCAGACCAGAGGGGCAGAATCACCTCCCTTGATCCCTTGCAGCCAAGGATACAAGTGGCTTTCCAGACTGCAAATGCACCTTGCCAGGTCCTGTCCAGCTTCTCATCCACTGACACTCCCAAGTCCTTCTCATCAGGGCTGCTCTCGATCTGTTCATCCCCCAGTCTGGATTGATACCAGGAGTTGCCCTGATGCACGTGCAGCACCTTGAACTTAGTCTTGTTAAACCCCATGAGATTCCCATTCGTCCATTTCTTGAACTTGTCCAGGTCCCTCTGGATGGCATCCCATCCTTTGGGTGTGTCAATATTATGACATGGTATTATGTTTATTTGATCAAAACTAAAAATACATATTTTTATTTGATTGCATATATTAACCAAATATCATATCACAATACATGAATATTATGCTACTATCGTAACATGTCATTGTAAGTTAAAGACATAATATTTTAGATGTGATGTGGCTTTATAGGAATGTGTGCACTCAGTATCTTAAGCACTGAAATATTCTAATATTTGAAATATTATTTTACAAATAAAAAGAAACACAAACCTGCACGTTTGTTAGGCTGAAGTATCTCTCTGACTCAGTTGACTTTCTGCTACAGATCCTTGACAGAGCTACTTTCAGTGCCCTAGTGATCTTAGCTGGATATATTACAGGTCTTTGAAGACTCCTTTTTGTTTTTTAAGCTGTCACTAAATAAACATCTGTCTGAGTGAAAATAAAATGGTTTAATGCTATGAATTGATTTTATTATCCCATTTGCAAGACATGAAATTATTTGACAGAACTATAAAACTGGCAGAAGTAAATAGTATTACTATCACCCTTTAGTGCAGTACTGTGAGAAAGGACATGGTGTTATTAAAGTGCTGCCAGATTTCCTGAATGCCAAGGGTCAACAAAGGTCTTTCTGAAAATGTCACACAAAATTTCTTATTCAAAACAGTGGTAAGAAGTAATAATCTGAAGCTTTAGGTTAACTGAGCATTTAACCGAAATTTCATCTGAATTTTGACTTTACTATTCACCGATTTCTTTTTTTGTCCAGAATTTGAGACTTTTTTACTGACTAGTATCAGATAGAGCAGCATAATGATAAGGCCCAAACATATCTTAGTCTAAAGCAGACAGATTGAAGGCAGTCAATGATCGTGAGGGTAATTATATTTGTTATTCTGATATCTTTCATTATATACTACTATTTTAGGTCATT